>NW_021145116.1:186024-542070 GCF_900634775.1 Gouania willdenowi
CAGGTTGAGATAATCTAAAGTAGAATAAAATAAAACATCAGGACAGAGAGAATACCAGGCAGCTGTGATGATGTGGTCATGTGACCTGCCTCCATTTCATAATAATAATAATGCATTGGATTTTATATAGAGCTTTATCATAGACACTCAAAGTCACTTTACAGAATTAAGACATTATTCTTTCACTCCACACTTAGTGGTGGTAAGCTACTATTGTAGCCACAGCTGCTCTGGGCAGACTCAAGGAAGCGAGGCTGCCATAGTGAACCATAGGCCCCTCCCACCACCAACACTCACTCACACACACTTTCATACTGGGCAATGTGGGGTGAAGTGCCTTGCCCAAGGACACAATGACAGATACCACTGCACTCCCATCCAACTACTAAACCAGACCCAGACATGCTTAGCTTCACAGAACCGATCAGCCAATCACAGGGCTAGGATGGATACATGTCTATTGATTTGTATTAAATCATCTTAAGTGCAGACAACGTTAAATAAGCATGATTACATTATGGGTTTAGCTCCACTTTAAAACAATGTTTATTAAATCTGGTTAATTTAATTTAATGAGGAGCATATATATATATATATATAATATATATATATATATATATATATATATATATACCCTATAGAATATGGACCCCTGACAGAATTTGTATGAAATAAATGTGTTTGACTAGTTTGTCTAGAATGTATTTCAAATTAAATGGATTTATTTCTATTATAAACAATGAAGTGTGGAGACAACTTTGAACTATGTCTGACTATGTAACCATCTTTATTAATCAATTTATTTTTATTTAAGTCACTGTTATAACCACATCTCATACATTAGTATTAAATATGCTACTGTTTTCATTGTGTATGTACACTTCTACACATGTACTGTAGTTCTTACTGGTTTATATTGACACAAACTATACCCATTATCACAGTTTACCAAGATCAATGTCTTCATACATAACAGTGTCATATGTACAGTATGTTCATATTCCTGAATAGTTTATTAATGATTTAAAAAAGAAAATCACCTTTTTCTATTTGTTTTTCATTGTTCATTACACTGGGTCCGTATTCCATAGAGCAGTATTTCTCAGATGGAGGTACGTGTACCCCTAGGGGCACGTGATGGCACTACAGGGGTGCCTGAGAGAGAGAAAGTGGAAAATGAACAAACGAAAACATTAAAAATATGGGGTTTTTTTTGTTTAAAATGATAATAATGATGATGAAAATGATCTTGATTAGAACATAACTAAAATACAAGAGTCAGTGAGAAAATAGTTATGAAATCTATAGCAATATATTAATTCAGGATCAACTAAATACTGTTTCTTCTCCACTTATTTACAAAGTTCAGATTATTTAAAATGTGCGTTATCACTCATTCATTCCATCATTATGATCTATAGATGTTATTTCATAGAATTCTGAGCAAATTATTAAGTCAGACAAAAGCGGTACATGGATTCAGAATCGGAGAGAGAAACGTTCTCGGGCCAAAAATGTTTGAGAACCACTGCCATATTACACTGGAATAAAATTCAATTTTCAATTCAATTCAACTTTATGGGGGAGTTAGGGTTATGGGGGTTAGGGTTATGGGGGGTTAGGGTTATAGGGGGTTAGGGTTATGGGGGGGTAGGGTTATGGGGGTTAGGGTTATAGGGGGTTAGGGTTATGGGGGGTTAGGGTTATGGGGGTTAGGGTTATGGGGGGTTAGGGTTATGGGGGGTAGGGCTATGGGGGGTTAGGGTTATAGGGGGTTAGGGTTATGGGGGGTTAGGGTTATGGGGGGTAGGGCTATGGGGGGTTAGGGTTAGGGTTAGGGTTATGGGGGGGTTAGGGTTATGGGGGTTAGGGTTATGGGAGGTTAGGGTTATAGGGGGTTAGGGTTATGGGGGGTAGGGTTATGGGGGGTAGGGCTATGGGTGGTTAGGGTTATGGGGGTTAGGGTTATGGGGGGTAGGGCTATGGGGGTTAGGGTTATAGGAGGTTAGGGTTATGGGGGGGTTAGGGCTATAGGGGTTAGGGCTATGGAGGGTTAGGGTTATGGGGGTTAGGGCTATAGGGGTTAGGGCTATGGAGGGTTAGGTTATGGGGGGTTAGGGTTATAGGGGTTCAATACAATCTCACACTGGTCATGTTTAGATGCTGGTTGAAAAATGCTCTTCCTGGTAAAACAAAAAGAAAACTTTCTCTTGTTTATGTAAATTTTAAATGAGTAAGAAATGAAATGATTAAATTGGTTGATTTTAGAAATAACCACAGTTTTAACAACCCATTGAAGGTTATTTGTTGTCTTTTGCTTGTTTGAGTACGTTGACTTTTTCTTGTTTCCTGTAGAGCGATCTACTTTGCTGCTTATTCTACAGCTAAAGAGAAGCTGAATGGAGTGTTGGAGCCAGACTCTACGCTCGTGCACATGGTGTCGGCTGGAATGGCAGGTAACCATGGCTCCTCCCCCTCCCTTATGTATGTTTAAATGTCAGTAATGGCTACTTTATCTGATTAATGATCAATACTGATCAATCTACAGTTTGTCTACATCAGACAGCTCGTTCTCAGCAGACATGGAGCATGCTAAAGCTAACTAATGATGCCTGTTGCGTGTTGGAGCTGTTTAATATATTAACTCTTTTAGTTATAATCAAAAATGTGTTTTTTTAAGAAAGCACAATTTAAGACTCTCAGGATCACACAGACACACACACACACACACACACACACACACACACACTAGGCTTTGTTGTTGTGACTCATATTATTTACTGTAAAATCAACCAATATAATAAGTCAGATGTTTAATAGAAACGTAGATAATGTCTCTTTTCTAGTTGTGGTTAATAAAGTGTCTTAAAGACTAACTAAACCCTGAAGTTTTGGCTAATGTACGTCTAGGAAGCTTATGTCAAACTCAAGGCCCGCAGACCAAGTTCGGCCAGCCGGAGCATCTAGTCGGGCCTACATAAAGATTTTGTTTAAAGTAAAAAAGAAACAACAAAAATTTGGCTTTTCGTAAATTATCATATAAAGCCACATGTAATAAATAAATGCTTTTTATGTGGCACATTCCCACAGGATAATTGAATCCTGAGATTTTGCTGAAATTGCATTCTTTTTTATATATATATATATATATATATATATATGCTTATAATCAATCTCAGTACAAGGTGAACTCAGACCGTGACACCGGAAACAAAACTCGTAATCAAGCATCAGATCCCGCCCATTTCTGTCCAAATCACAGCGATGCTTATTTGCATTGGATTAGCATTATCACAGGACAATATCTAGTAGCTAATTTACAATTTTTACTGTACAAATTACTGACATGGTTGATTCACACGGGATTAACATCAATTATTACAAATCTCATGTGGTCGCTAGGTAACACTAATCACGTGTGAATATGGCTTTAGTTGTAGATAAAATATGATGGAGGTTGCAGTGCTACATTATTTATGGGAATATTAAATCACAATTAAATGTTTACAACAAAATACATAAAAAATAGAAATACTTTGACTAAAATATCAAGAATCATTCAACACTGCTTCATACATTTGTTTTCAGTGGATAAAGTCATTTTATTGTGGTTAGTTCTTCTTTAAATATTAAAAGAATAAAACTCTGATGGTCCTGAAGTTTAGGTTGTGCTTTCCCTCCTCTGTTGTAAAGTAATCCCTTTGTCCTCCTCTAACTTCTTGTTATGACTGTATATATATATTATATATATATGTATATATAATTGAGGTGTTGCCCAAGGACTCTGTAAATGGTTGAACATGGCAGTTGTTATACTGTGGGTCTGGGCCCCCCCTGGGCCCCCCTGTTTGCTCTGTGTGTATAGAGAAGAGAAGTCGGCCTCCACTGGCACTTCGGGCGGACACGAAGGTAGCACCTTATGTTTCTTTCCACTGGTATTATAAATGATATGACACATAAAACAGGTTAGAATAGTTTTTATTTTGTTCATGATGTTAGCATTAAGCACAGCTACACATGTTTGCAGTTTTAGACACTTTAAGGGTTTAGTTTTTTATTATTTAACATTCACACAAACCTTAGTGTAGTTGTTCCTCTAAACTTGTGAAATGTTTTGACCCGTATTAAGTTATTATTATATTATTATGTTATTATAGAGAAATGCTAACCTTGTCACTGCCACAAGTCGACTGTTCATTATTAGTTTTCATTTCATTATCCTTGGATTATATATCAGCATATATTATATACTTTATATATTTATTATATACATATATCACCATATATTATATACTTTATATTATATATTATATACTATATATTACCATATATTATATACGATATATTATAGATTATATACTATATAATTATTATTATATACTATATATTACCATATATTATATACTTTATATTATATATTATATACTATATATTACCATATATTATATACTTTATATTATATATTATATACTATATATTACCATATATTATATACTTTATATTATATACTATATATCACCATATATTATATACTTTATATTATATATTTTATACTATATATTACCATATATTATATACTATATATTATATATTTTATACTATATATTTATTATATACATATATTACCATATATTATATACTTTATATTATATATATATACTATATATTACCATATATTATATACTTTATATTATTTATTATATACTATATACACCAGATATTAGATACTATATTATACTATATAGCACCATATATTATATACTTTATATTAATTTTTATACTAGATATTACCATATATTATATACTATATATTATATATTTTATACTATATATTACCGTATATTAATATTCTTTATATTATATATTATACTGTATTTATTATATATTACCATATATTATATATTATACTGTATATATTATATATTACCATATATTATATACTTTATATTATTTATTATATACTATATATTACCATATATTATATACTTTATATTATATATTTTATACTATATATCACCATATATTATAGACTTTAATATATATATATACTATATTTACCATATATTATTACTATAATATTATAGATTATATACTATATATTACCATATATTATATACTTTATATTATAATATACTATATATTACCAAATATTATACTTTATTATATATTATATACTATATATTACCATAATATTATAGACTATATTACCATATATTATATACTTTATATTATAGATTATATACTATATATTACCAAATATATATACTTTATATTATATATTATATACTATATATACCATATATTATATACTTTATATTATATTATATACTATATATTACCAAATATTATATACTTTATATTATATATTATATACTATATATTACCATATATTATATACTTTATATTATATATTATATACTATATATTACCATATATTATATACTTTATATTATATATTTTATACTATATATCACCATATATATACTTTATATTATATATTTTTATACTATATCACCATATATTATATACTTATATTATATATTATACTATATATTACCAATATTATATACTTTATATTATATTGTTATATATATATTACCATATATTATATACTTTATATTATATATTTTATACTATATATCACCATATATTATATACTTTATATTATATACTATATCATATTATATACTTTATATTATATATTTTATACTATTATTACCATATATTATATACTATATATTATATATTTATACTAATTACCGTATATTATATTCTTTATATTATATTATACTGTATTTATTAATATTACCATATATTATATAATTATATATTTTATACTATATATTACCGTATTATATTCTATATTATATATTATACTGTATTTATTATATATTACCATATATTATATACTATATCATATTATATACCATATTATATACTTGATTATATATTGTACTGTATATATTATAATATTACAGGGAGGGTTAGGAGACCCCACTATCAGAGCTGGACCCTCTGAATTTAATTCATGGGGTGAAACAATGCAGATGCTAAGTTAGTTATGCTAATGTTAGCTTAATTCATGTACAGCATTTCTGCAAAATAAAAAACAGAATATATGTAACCTGTTGTATTATTTAAAAAAAATGATGTCCTCTTTTAAAATGATATAAATTAAATGACCTGTTATTTCAGCCACTGGTTTTTGCAGAAAAATTTAATATTGACATTAAAACATTACAACATTTAGCAAATATATCTCAAGTCATTGTCAATCTTTACTTCATATAAAACTACGGTACGTTAGATAAGTCAACTATTCATTAGCATGTATGCTGTACATGCCCACTGTATTATATATTTTCACTTTCCAAGATATGCATCTAAAAGATAATCATATATGATATAATTAATAATATATACTATAATAAAAAATATTAATATAATAAATAATATCATGTCATATACTATAATATAAATGTTAAAAAATGAAATAAAAACTGTGTGTGTGTGTGTGTGTGTGTGTGTGTGTGTGTGTGTGTGTGTGTGTGTGTGTGTGTGTGTGTGTGTGTGTGTGTGTGTGTGTGTGTGTGTGTGTGTGTGTGTGTGTGTGTGTGTGTGTGTGTGTGTGTGTGTGTGTATAACAAACATGTTTTAAAACTAATTCTAGAAAGAAGGAAAAAGTGGTATTTATTAAAATGGGGTCACGATCAAAAACAGACAGAAACCAGTGACGTTAGGGTTTGTTCGTATCACAAATCTAATACTTTAAAGTCAGGAACTACATGTAAAACTGAACTATATTAGTGCTGGGTGTTATACCGGTTCATACCAAACACCAGTATATATGTTTATTATGATATTAATTATTAATATACCACCGGTGTATTTGATTACACAACGTCAGGACCGCTGCGTTTCAGACGGGACCCTTTCAAGGTAAACATTAGCGCTGTGGTGTTAGTTAGGGTATAAATAACTAAATAAAGCTAGTAGAACATGACACAGCAGAACTTGTGTCTGTTTGGAGATTTTTTGGTTCCGACGTCGACCAAACAAACATTTGATGCAAGTGTTGTCGGGCTAAAGTTGTCGCCGGCGGCAACACGAGCACTTTGCTCCATCACGTTAGCCTTAGCATGTGGTGTAATAATCAGAATGTATTGCGTTAAAGTGGGGGCCATCCACATCAGCAGGTAGCACGGGGGAACGCTAACGATAAGTCCAGCCAAATGTCACTTTAACACACGTTTACTAGCAGGACTCGCTGTGACAGAAAAACATTACAAACTCTATCACTATCCATATTTACTTATTCTTAATATATTCTATAATACAATAATCATAATAAATACATAGTGTTTTTGCTATTGTTTAGTGTCTTTTTTCAGTCATTTTATTAATTTATTTGGTGATTTTCTGGGCTTTTGGAGTCATTGAGTGTGTTTTTGGTGTAATTTATATGTACAGTTCTTATTTAGTTTTTTTTAGTTGTCTTTAGTGTTTTTTGAGTAAATGTGGTTTTGCTGTTGTTTAGTTTGTTTTTGGTGTCATTTTGTGTTTTTTACTCAATTTGTTGATATTTATCGTATTTTTCTCCTTTTTTGTGTGTATTTTTGGTCATTTTTTAAATTATTCTGGAACTTAATGTATTCCTGTTGTCACTTTGTGTGTGTGTTTTTTTTATGTTTTTGTATGTTAGTATATTTTTGTACATTGTAATATTATTATGTGTGTGTGTGGGGCTGCCTTTTGGTTCAATTGTGCAATTAGGGATGTCCCAATACAACTCTTTCACTTCCGATCTGATACCGATATTGCAGCTTTGAGTATTGGTCAATGCCGTTATCAATCCGATACAATATCAGCACGAATCATGCATACTTTTATGACTTATTTTGTAGTGTGGAATGTTAAAAAAGGTTTGATCATGTGATGTTAGTCAGAGAACAATAGTCAACAACAGTAGAGATGAGAAAAACTGACAAAAATATAACATAATATATCAGAGATTTTAGATGCAGTCCGATGAAATCCGATATTCGTTTTCTGGCTGATATCGACCGATATCTGATATCAATATCGGATCGGGACACCCTTAACTGTAATGATACCATTGATAATAAAATTGTCCACCAGAGCGAGTCACATGTGTGCCAGAGCCAATCGCTAGAGAGCCCACCCCCACTTCCTGGTTTTGAGCAGAACAGCGACCCTCTCTTTGTCGGGGTAGCAGAGCTGAGTCAGGGGGCGTCACGGCCGCCCCGTGGCGTCCTGGCCAGCGGAGCGCCAACACTCCACTGTGGCTTCACTTTTTAACCCTCAAGAGGATTTAACGTTTATTCTGAATTAAAGAGGAATTAAAGCTCCCATGTAAACCTGAGTGTCTCAAAGTGTTTCTCATGCTGGTGCGTTACTTTTTCCTAATTTATACATTTAAATATATGTAAACAATAGTTATCACTTTACATCTCACCTTCAAACACAACCTCATTTGTCCATCCATGAAAAAGCTACTGAACATTATTATATCTATACATACTTCCTATGGACACTGACCTACTGCATGAAATAAACTGTCATATACCGGGAAACCGTGAGAATTTAAAAATGACCGTGATATACATTTTTGGTCATACCGCCCAGCTCTAAGTTTAATGATCCCATAGTGATCATTGTAATATTTGAACACTATATTGAACACTATCGACAGCTGGAGGGTTCTGTTCTAAACCCTAGTGTTTCCTACTCACTTCTAGACTCCGCCTACATGTGAATGTCCTCCGTCCTGATCTAAAACATACTTCCTGTCTCTACTGAATGTAGGTCAAACCTCTGAACCTGTTCTACTGCATCTATGAACACAGTATAGTCACAGGTGCTCATACAGTATGTGGTGCACTACATAACCTTTAACACTTTATTATTGATCCTTACAATATATTTAATAATAGATTTACTGTAATGCACTTCAAACTGTGAAGAACCTTCAATACGTTCTGCAAAAATGTTTATTAATTTATCCTGTTATAAAAGTTAAATAAATGTATTTTTAATTAATCGTGACTAGAGCTTTTCAGTTACGGTTGTTGCTACTGCGTAATGTGATAATGGGAATCATAATCATCTAAAGAAACACAACTACAATTTTAAAAAACTGTTTATAGATTGTGTAACTGTATAAGTATATATTAAACAAAGACGTATTTGGCAATTTGAAAAAAAATGCAAAAAATGACAACCTGTATCTGTAGTTTGTTTTTACTAATGAAAATGAAAATAATAATGCAGGAAAAACAGAAGACTGACCTTGACCTTAAATATGACCTTGAGCTTTGGTCCAATCAAATTAAATAATCTATTTATTTTCATAAATGTAAGCATTTCTACAATAACCCAACCCATTAATAGTCTAGGAGGAGTTTTACGACACAGGAGTAAATAATACCTCCTACGAGAACAATAACCTTACAAAACATATCAGTCATTTGTTTATTTTAACAGACGTTTTACTTTAGTTTATATTTCAAGAAACTCTTCATTTTAGAGATTTTTGCTGCTGTAAAACAGGTAAAAAGACCAAATCTGTCATAATTGAACCAGATGTGGCTCCTGCACTAAAAAAATCATCATCACATGTTTTTTAAACGTCTGTTTCACTGAACGACAAGGTTAGCATTTTCCTTTGATCTTAAACTCATCTCAGTGACGTCTGTAACATACAGAAACACTGATGACAATATATATAAATATATATTTGGTGGGTGGGTCCTTTCATCTCCCAAGGTTAACGGAGATGGGGTGGGGGGGGTGGGGGGGCTGTGTGTGACTGTGGAACAGAAAAGCCTGTGTTTTACTGTAAAGCTTTCACTTCTGCGTGATTGGGTGGGACACCCCCATCTGTGCCCCCCATATGTGCAGGCTACTAGCTACTAGCTGCAGCGGGGAGGAGCTGGAGGAGCTTTGCCCCTCCCTGTGAGTACACACATTTAGACAATACTTCATTCTACTCCCCCTCTATTGTCTCCTTTTTGTTCTCCTCCTCCACAGACACCTGAGCATCTTCTCTATTCATACACCTTAACAAAGGTCAAAGGTCATCCATGCATTACAGTGTAAACTCATTGTGATGTTTTAGACTTTTATTCACACTCACACAAACCTTTTTAATGTCATTTTGGGACGACTTTTGATCAAACTTTGTGTGAGTTGTAGATCATGTGAACATTTTAACACATTGCTCCTACATTTACCAGCAATGCATATTTATTTTCTACAACTGTAAATAAACTAATCACTCTTTGGGCTGTGAAAGCTCTATCACATAATATTCACTATAAAGTGTACCTGTAGTGGAAATGTATTTAATGTATAACTAATAAACATCATATGTGCATCTTTTTTTTTCTCTCTGATTTTTAAACAAAACACATTAAAAGAATGATTTTATGCCCTGGATCATAAACTATAGTCTCCATTTTACACAGGATATGATGCACATCTGTTGATTCATGTTAGCTGTTGCTAGGCAACTGTGTTCCATTGGTCTACAGCAGGGGTGTCCAATTCCGGTCCTCAAGAGCCTCTATCCAGCATGTTTTAGATGTTTCCCTCTTCCAACACACCTGAGTCAAATGATCAACTCCTCATCCAGCTCTGCAGAAGCCTGATAACGATCCTAATCATTTGAAAGCTAATAGGCTAAGCTAACGGGTTAAGCATACGCACTAAGCTAACAGGTTAAGTTAACGGGCAAAGCTAACGGGTTAAGATAACAGGTTAAGCTAGCAAGTTAAGCTAATGGGCTAAGCTAAAGGGTTAAGCTAACGCACTAAGCTAGCAGGTTAAGTTAACGGGTTAAACTAACTGGCTAAGCTAACGGGTTAAGCTAACAGGTTAAGCTAACGGGTTAAGCTAACAGGTTAAGCTAAAGGGCTAAGCTAATGGGCAGAAAGTGGTTGAATGCTTCTTGTAAACGTACTTGTTCAGATCACTACTATGTTTGTGTTTACAGGGGATGCTATGGGGTGTGTCATGGCACTAACCACACCCCCACCACATTGTTCCCTCTTAGTTCTTTGTGGCTAAATGATGAACTCTTTCAGGAGAACATCCAATCAATGAACAGATATCCTTTCACGCAGCTTTCATCACAGTTGCTCGCCACTTCCCACAATGCACCATTTTATTTAATCAACATTTCCACTACAGGTACCCTTTAAGTATAAAAAAATATATCTAAATATATATTTTAAGAACAGATTCAAACTGTAATAACATACTGAATTTGTAGACTAGATAGTTAATCAATGCCCTGTACTGATTGGTTCTAATAATAATAATAATAATAATAAAAGTATAAGTGAATAACCTTTACTGCAGCGTTTAATCCTCTTTAAATATGAACTAAACGTATTAGCATCTAGTTTTACCATTTAACGTTATTTAACAGATTAATTAATAACAGAGTTCACGTTTACTGGCAAAGTTTTAATGTTCACTTTAAAGAATAAAAAATACATTTAAAAAACAAATAACATTCTGCTAATACACTAGGCATTATACTGTATATTTTGCTTGATCATTTCTAATAAAATACAACCAACAATATCAGGTGTATTGATACAACTAACCACACTTTAACGCTTATTAATTCATTGTGCTGATGCTTCCATGTTTATGTTTGATCTTTATATGATTGATTACATAACTAAGAAGTATCAGTAATGTAGATGTGTTTCTAGCGCTGGTATTGATCTCTGTTATTAGTCAGCTGATCCTGTTTGATCAGATGCTTTTCATATTGTTTATATTAGATTATTGAGTGTAGTTGATGTATTTCTAAATGTTTTTTGTTAGTCTAAACGTGTGGTTTCCTGACGTTCCCAGGGTTCACTGCCATCACGGTCACTAATCCCATCTGGTTGATAAAGACCCGTATGCAGCTGGATGCTAGGTGAACTACTCTACATTGATTATGTCTATATGTATAATTATTAGGTGTAACGGTTTCTATCTGCTCTCAGAAACCGTGGTGAGCAACGTATGAGCGCACTGGAGTGCGTGCGGCGTGTGTACCAGATGGACGGTATTCGAGGTTTCTACAGAGGCATGTCAGCGTCGTACGCCGGCATCTCAGAGACTGTGATCCACTTTGTGATCTATGAAAGTATCAAACGTAAAATACTGGAGTCCAAGGCTCGCGCCAGCATGGACGAAGAGGAGTCCGTTAAAGACGCTTCAGACTTTATAGGAATGATGCTCGCAGCTGCAACGTCCAAGACGTGTGCCACGTCCATCGCTTATCCTCATGGTGAGGAAAACAAACACACATGGGTGACGGAGAGATAGGAAATGCACAAAAAGACTCCAAAAACATATAAAGCAACAACAAATTTATACAAAACTACTCCAAAAACATTCCAAAATGTTTCAAAAGAACAACATTAATGACAATAAAAACACACAAAAATCATTCATAACACACAGAAAGATACACAGAGCGACACAAACAAATAAAACCCCACAAACTGTAATTTACACAAAACAAACAAAATTTGAGCAAAAATGACAACATTTGTTTGCATTTTCAAAAATGCTAAACTTAGTGAAAAAAATTTAAACATTATTAAAATTCATCCTTGTTGAAATCCACAAATGTTCCTGTTTTTTGGAAGAAAATAAAAACACACATTGATAATAATTTAGCATCTAATTTACTTTAGCAAAATTTTGCATCACTATGAATTTTAAAGAATAAAGATCATCCCAATTTAACTTTAGTTGAAAACATTTATCTATTTAGCATAAATTAAGTTACATTCATAGTGATGCTAACTTTTATTTAAATAGATTGAATACTTTAAATGTATTTAAATAAATTAAATACTTTAAATTTATTTAAATCAAATTTAGCATCATTGAATTTTGAAGCAAAAAAGTTTGATTTCACTTCAGCTGAAAATATTTATTTTTTCACGAAATCTAATATGAACTATTTGCTGCCATATAATGTTTAATTTGATTTGCCAGTATTTCCATTCATGCTGACTCATGTGTTTTTTAACCTGTAGAGGTGATCCGTACACGACTACGAGAGGAAGGCAGCCGTTACCGCTCCTTTTTCCAAACCCTGCTGACGGTTCCCCGTGAGGAAGGATACGGAGCGCTTTACCGCGGCCTCACCACTCACCTCGTCAGACAGATTCCCAACACGGCCATAATGATGTGCACCTACGAGGTGGTGGTCTACCTGCTGGGCCGTTAGTTAGAACATCACACTGAGACTGAGGAAGGGTTCAAAGTCCAAATACAGACCAAAACAAACCTGACGACACTGAAATGGACCATTAAAAAAAAAAAAAGACGACGAATGAATGAATGGAAACGGCTTTTTGCAATATGACAAACTGGGCAGAATGTTTCATTTAAAAACAATGTTTCTTTGCTGGAAAAACTGTAAAAAAACAAAAACACACCTGAAACAAGTATCGTGGAAGGAGAAAACTAAATATGACTTTATAGAAAAGCAAACTGGGTTTGTTTAGTTTGATTTTCTCCATTTTTAGTTTTAACCGTTAAATGCTTGAATCCAGTGGAATCACTTTTACAGACGATAGACTGAAAGGTGACGTTAAAGATGGAGTTCAGACCTCCAACAGAAGAAGAAGAGATGCTGTGGGGACGTCAAACATCAGTTTCAGGATCAACTCATGTTTACTCCTCATTACCGTGCAGTGTGCTAAACAGGAGGGAGTGTGTGTGTGTGTGTGTGTGCACTACTTCAGTAAAAAAAAATTCTTCAACTTTGTGTTTTGTTTTGTCAGTACACTTATTTTATCTACAAGAAAAATAATACTGAGAAAACAAAAGGAAAAATATCATTCTTTTTTCCTCTAAATCTTTCTTATTTTTATTTTCCTCAGTTATTTTCTTAATTTGAAAGTAGATTTTTCCATCACTTCACTCAATTTTTAGTTGAGTCTGGATGAGTGTGTGTCATTCCATCCCTCCTTTTATCCCTCATTTTATCTCCTTTCATCCCTCTCTTTATCCCTCCTTTCATCCTTCCTTTCATCCCTCCCTTCATCTCTTTTCATCCCTCATTCCATCCCTCCTTTTATTCCTCCTTTCATCTCCTTTTATTCCTCCTTTCATCTCCTTTCATCCCTCCTTCCAATGCTTCCAGTTGATTTGATGACATTGCACTTTTGTGGCCTTTTCGGGGCTCGTCTCATGCTTTAAATTGAAATAAATCGAGTCGTGTGAACAGTTCTAAAACTTTTACGGGACTTTGTATGGAGAAAAAAAAACAAGTATTAGAAATTATAACAGACTGTTTTTAATATTAGAGCAGATTTATTATTGTTGTACAGCTGAGTCGTGAAAGACGTTTGTTTGTTTGTGAAGTACGGTAGGTGTTGCATCATTTGTTTCTTAGGAAATGATTGTTTTAACACTTTGTGCAATTGTTTTGTTTTTTTACATACGTCTTTTTCAAATGTTGAGGCTTATATGAAAGAAAATTGAAACTAAAAAGATAATCATGTCCAAACGGTAATTTTCATCTTTTTTTTTAAAACATCTTTTTCTCTAAAGTTTCTCCTTCTAGACTTTTCTATGATCACAATGTTTCAATTCATCCAACTTTGTTTAAATCTCAGGCTAAACTGAGCTGTTGCAACAATATAATCTTTATTCTTTATCTTCATCAGTAGCATAATTAATATTTCAGTGACATAGTTTTTTTAAACGCATTCTTTGCTGATAATGAAACAAATGCCAAAAAAACAAAAAGACCTAAAACAAGTGAAAAACTAATGCAGACATAAAATGTGATTCTCTCTCATTTCAATGTCAGTATTAAATATTATTTTGTGACGGATGCAGCATCTCTAGCAGGGTTTTATGAAACGCACATTGTCGTCAATAATGTGATTTATTTTTGAATAATAAAAATATATGCAACCAATATCTCACGTGTTTTTTACAGTGAATTCTGTCATCAATATACGCTACATTGATAAGCATTGATCCTAGGGATGTAACGATTCACTCAACTCCCGATACGATTCGATTCACGATTTATTTTACAAAATGGGACTGTAGACAAATTTTTTTTTTTGGGAAAAAAACTAGAAAATACTGTATTATTTTCCTTTTATTTTTCATTGTCAAAAGAATTCCTTGATAAACTATTAAAAACAATGCAATTTAACTAAAAATAAATCTTGAATGAAATAAATAAAGAAATAATACAAATGAAAATGAAGCCTATTAATTTAAATTCTGGTTCTATAATAAACAATGCAAAACTACATAATAGTTATTTTTCTTTTAAAAGTGCAACTGAAAATGTTTTTTGTGCCTTAACAATTGGACTTTAAAAAAAAAAAACCGTGATTGTACTAATTTACGTCATATTTGTTTGGACCAGCAGAGGGCGCTGGTAACACAGTGGTCGGTTGGCATGCAGATATCTTTCAGTGAAGAAGAGAAGCTATGCTAGCAGACAGAGCTAATAGAAAAACGTGACTTTTACAGATATTCAAGTAATATTACAGATATTCTTTCGGTGCTAAAGGGGTAATGAATCATTTATTAACATGTTTAAGAGTAGAAGGCAGCCAGAAAGAAAGTATTAGCAGACTCCGCCCGCCGCCAACACTTCCGGATAGCGCCCTCTGCTGGTTAAAAAAAGTACTGCGATTTAATTTTCAGAAAATCGATATCAACCGTGATACCTATGAATCGATTTTTAACTGCCTTACGATTAATCGTTACATCCCTAATTGATCCAGTCTCGATCTATAATCTTTGGGGTCAATGTTTATCATTCAAAAAAAATAGTAGAATTTTTCTTTTTCTTCATATTTTATGACTTTTCCTAATTTGATAATTACAATTGATTCAGCATAAAATTAGATATGAATTCATTATGATGACTTTGTATATTCTGTTCCAGATGACTCATCATAAATAAAGATTGTTACTTATTATTATGATATATTTTCCGTGCTGTGGAGGATGGCGGGGTTTTCTCACGACAAAAAAGGAGGTAAAAATAAGTAAATAGATATGTTAATATGAGGAAAGAGGGGGTCGCTGACATGACGTCATAAATTAAATGTAATATAAAAGTTTGTCCTGATGGTGGCGCTAAAGAACAGGTCAAGGTTTCATTATCAAGGCCTCATTTATGGATTCAACAAATAAACAGTGTCTGACATTAAAACTTGATCAATAATTTTCTGGAGGCAAATATCCTGTTTGACCCTAAGGGTTAATGTGTTATTAATATAATAAATGTAGGACTGTAAAGCAACAAGCAGCGTATTAGAGGAGTTTAAGAAAAACATGTATTTTGGAAGCATAAAATGTGCCTTGTAGAAACAATAGGGGCATGCATTTTTCTTCTTTTTTAATTTAATTTATTTATTTATTTATAATATTGTATTTTTTTTAATTTTATTTTATTTATTAATGATTTATTTTTTTTGTCTGCACATGCTGTCAAAGGTCAGCACTTTTATGTAGCGTAATCTTTTCGTGACAGCAATGCATATTTTATTATTATAATTAAACATTATTTTATTCATTTATTTATTAATTATGACAAGGTTGATGAAATAATGGTAAGTACCTACTCAAACCACCAGGTGGTGCCAAAGTACTCCTTAAAATCAGGTTAATATTAATAAAAGGAATTCCTTTTTTGTTCTTTATTTGAAAAATATATATATTTATTTTTATTATTATTATTACTTATTTATTTATTTATTTTTTAGCAATTTGACCTCAGAGGCTAAAAAAAACAAATAAACTTTAGTTTGGACATGAATTTGTAAAAATTGTGCATCTGTTTCACTAAAACATTGGATTTCATTAAAACGTGTAAATCAATAATGTTTGTTCTGTTTACAGTCAGAGCTGAGCTGGTCATTGATTATTGATTATTGATTATTGCTGCTCACACACATCAGCTGAAGGCTTCCTAATAGATTCACAGACAAATATACAGTATATCTAGAAAAAATAGTTAATTAAACATTAATTAAAACATGTTTATGTTTTAATGAGATTATCTTTTGGAGGAGGTAAATTAATTTAAAAATATATTCAAAAAACAACCGTAGGAGCTTCATTTTAAAACTCATTTCATTCGATTTGATTTATTTTTGTCACAAAATGTCACAGAACTGGTAAATTTCAAAAACATAAAGTAAGAAGATTTCAATAAAACATTTACACTTTAAAAAAAGAAGAAGTCTGACTTATTTTAAAGCTTATAATGTAATAGTTGAGAAAAAGTCATAAGAATGTATTGTATTATATATTACAATTTTAATATATAGTACTAATATTAATGATAATATCATTAATATTGTTATTTTTTGTAATAGACAGAGAAATAGATTTAAAAAATAAACTGACAAATAAATCACTTCGCAACTGTTCTCTTTATTCAAATTAGATTTTGATGGATAAATATTGTTTAGGTATATATTATTTATTTGATTTTATAAGTTATAAATTATGAAAATATTACAAAACATGACTATTTATATTGTACACGTGCCACAGTGTATTAATATAGGCTTTTATTTGATTTTTATGGGTAATAATAATGTCCATTAGCGTCAGCGCAGATAGTGACGTCACTACTGAGCTGACCAATCAGCTGTCGCTGTGCTGAGCAGTCGAACACGGAGCCTCGTGGATGTGTCGTAATGCGTTTGTTCAACAAAGACGTGTTTTTCTCCATGGATGAACCAGTGCTAACATGCTAACAACAGTGGATGAACCAGTGCTAACATGCTAACAACAGTGGATGAACCAGTGCTAACATGCTAACAACAGTGGATGAACCAGTGCTAACATGCTAACAACAGTGGATGAACCAGTGCTAACATGCTAACAACAGTGGATGAACCAGTGCTAACATGCTAACAACAGTGGATGAACCAGTGCTAACATGCTAACAACAGGACAACACGCTATGGTCACGTGTCCGGACACGTAGAGACTCCGTGTTACTGGGTGAGTTACACACACACACACACACACACACACACATGCACACACACACACACACACACACACAATGCTGTTTATTTTATTTTATTAATAAATATGTGCAGTGATAAAACAACAGTAATAATAATGATGATGTTTCCCAGAATTCCACTGGCACGTGTTCATGTTTCATTCTAAACTATTATTATATAATTAATGATAGTTTAATTATTAACTAAATTATTGTTAGTTTAATTATTATAAAATTAATGATAGTTTAATTATTATAAAATGAATGATAGTTTAATTATTATAAAATTATTGATAGTTTAATTATTAACTAAAGTAATGATAGTTTAATTATTATAAAATTAATGATATTTTAATTATTAACTAAACTAATGATAGTTTAGTTAATAATTGGACGCTGACAGTTACTAATAATAATAATAATGATCTATTGGATTTCATATAGAGTTTTATCATAGACACATAAAGTCACTTTACAGAATGAAGACATTATTCTTTCACTCCACACTTAGTGGTGGTAAGCTACTACTGTAGCCACAGCTGCTCTGAGGCAGACTGACAGAAGTGAGGCTGTCATGGTGAACCATAGGCCCCTCCCACCACCACCAACACTCACTCACACACTACATTCATACTAGACAATGTGGGTGAAGTGCCTTGCCCAAGGACACAATGACAGATACCACTGCAGTGACTGTCCCCCACCCTGGAACTCTCAGTGGTGTCCATCATCTACTGACCAGGACCAGACCTGCTGATCTTCACAGATCTAACCAGATCATATGTTATGGTCACATGGTAGAGATGAAAACCAGACTGAGGTTGAGACGTGTTGATGAGTCGAGAGATTTTTAGGATTAATACCAATATATATATCATTTTTTTTAGGGCCTTTATTTTGCTACAAAGCTAGATTAGCTCTTCTTTAACGTTAACGTCTTACGGTGCTAAATCACCATGGTAACTTAGGCTGAATGACATCCACCTCCATAACGTCTAAACGTAACATTTTTAATCTGAAATAGTAAAAATAAAGATTGTTCCTTTTCTTCTTGACATTCATAGACTTTGTGTTTGAAAGGTTGTTGATCTACTTTCAGTGCTTCAGTGATTGGTCGTGTCACATGACCTGCCTTTGGGGCTCCAGATTAAAATTCCAAAAGCTCGGAGCAAATACACGTCTCAGTTTAACGTTTCAAGGATGTAAAAAATAAAAATCAACTCTCACTATGTTTGTTACACTATAGGTACATTATAGCCTTGTCTTGTTGCATCAGAGGAGATGGAGTGATTTAGAGTCGGAAAAGTGTGTGTGCGTTGCTGCAGAACCAGCAGAACCAGTAGCTCCTCCTTCCCGCTTTACGGCTCTCCGTCGTCCGTCATTGCGTAAAAGTTGGAATCCTGGACGGCTGCTGCTGCTGCTCTGGTTCCACAACAGAATCCATTGTTTACGCTGTGAGCCATGAATCCATAAACATCCTCAGTTTAAAAGCTGCATAGACTGGTGTAGCATTAGCATGGAGTGCTAACAGCTGATGTGTGTAAACAATGGGTCTAAGCAGTGACTCCCAACACAATCAGCAGCAGAAAAAGTAGTGCAGTTTGTATTTACATATATGGTAATAAAGTATAATATATATTCTATATTAAACAGCAGTGTTTGTTTTAGCTGTTAGATAGTTGGAGAGGGAGGAGCTAACATTGTAGGAGGCGTGTTAGGTGACGTCACCTGCCAACGTGGGTAAAATCATAACTTTTTACACTTTGTTCCTCTGAATGAGGCTAAATGATGTTTATAACTGTAGATAAACCATTAGAAAGTCATTTATTCATCATGCCTCACCTTTAATGTGTTATGTTTTATTTGAAGAGATAAATGAAAAACTTTGTTGTGCTTTTTTGAAAAACAAAGTCTACTGGAATATTTAAAAATGTAAGAATATTATAATAAAAATAGTGAAAAACTTAACAACCGTAATGGGTATTATTTGGTATTCAGCCAAGCGTTTATATTGTATTCATGTCGGTGTATCCCTATTTTTTAAGTTTTTGGTTGAAATTGTCTTTATGACAGAAATTAAGATGTTATGTTCTCTGAAAAAGCAACAAAGAAAATCCATCATCTGTAAACGTTTTTTTAACCAATCACGTCTCTTTGTCTCCTGCTAAATCCCAATTTGGATATTTAATTTAAAATATTAAGCTGACTGATGTTGAATCGTTAATAATCAAAAATCACATCATGAATTGTTAATAATCAAAAATCGTTTTTTTAATTGAAATTAATAATTGTAATCAAATCTGTAAATTGAGTCGATTACGCACGCTGAACATCTGCTTTTATTTTGTGTATAATCTTATTTCCTCAGTTTCACTGGTTGTGTTTGTTCTGTAGAAAGAAACTCATATAAATATTAATACTTGGCAATTCAATATATATTGTGATTCTGATTTATTACCATTTTCCAAGCATTTGTCATTCGATGGTCACGATTATCATCATTTTTTATTTCCTTTTTTTGTTTTGGAAAAAAGTAGCTGTAGCTACAAAATATATAAATCTTTTAACTATTTCATACAAATTAGAGTCAAAAATAGTAAGAATTACTATGAACTTAATCTTATGTACATGACGTCTGTGGAGTTAAATCTAAACGGAATTTTTATTCTTTTATTACTAATTTTTCATAGTTTTCATCCAAATAATGTTTAACTGATGTCTTGAAATTTCTTAACATTCTTATTTTATAGACTTTATTACAATAATTAACAAAAAAATCATTGTAACAGACAACTGTACACTTTATTGTTTCATATGTATATATATTATTTAAATTAGTTAAGAAAAGAAAAACAGAAGCTTTTCTAGAGCTTTTTTAATATTTTTAAACAGATTTAAATCAAATGTGACAAATATTGACCTGTTATGATTGTTACACATTAATAATAATTCTTAGCACTTCACAGACACCAATACAGAACCATTCCTTCACTACAGTCTTAATGGTGGAGGAAAGCTATATCTGTAGCCAGAGCTGCTCCTAGTAATAATAATACATTATGAATACATTTATTTCAGTGTAAACACCTTCAAAGACCCTTTACAAAAAAACCTAATATCATTGTTATTATTTTATCTGCTTTTTATTTTCTTCAGCATATTATGGAGGATATTTACGGTAAATATCAGATTGGCTTTAACTGGTATCTGTTTATTTGTTCTAAAATAGTTTTTGTCTGCAATGCATCTTGGGTAAAATATTTGAGACGACCCAAACGAATCGTGGTCACGTCATTAATTCAGTCGACGCTAATTCTGTATCTGTAATTAATTATATGATAAATAAGTGTTTTAATGACGTCCTGTCTTTGTCATTAGGTCAGAATTAATTATCAAACATTTGAGTCGTGTTCAACTCATTAGTGATGGAATGGTTGTTTGATGACTCAGCGACATTTCCTGCTGTGGTGAAGAGACGACATCATTTCGTCCTTGAGGTGAAGAAAGTAATTGTAGTGTTTGATGATAAGATGAAGGTCAAACACATAGATTTAGAACCTGATTGATTGGTAGATATGGATTCATCACTGATCATCAGCTGACTCAGACTTTCAAAATTTACCCATTTCCTGCATCAGTTTATCGTCTTTCCTTATTAATTCAACTTCCCACAATCCTACCAAATAGGGCTGCGATAACGTCACCTCTTCTGTTTGTGGCGTTTGAGTGATGTTGACCAATCAGAACGAGCCGTTAGCTAGAATAGCTAACAGCACATCTTAAAGTGTTTAGACAAACGCTCCAGAAGAGGGCGCTGTCCACATAAAACCAAATATTTATGAAAGTATATGAATGTGTTTTGTTCTAATGTGAGGCAATTTGAGCAACAATATGTTGTTTGATAGTTTACAACTACTTCCTTCACTCATCATTTTAGCAGTTTAAACATTTAAATTATATTAAAATATAAATCCAATATTGGTCAGAAAAATCTAAACTAAAAATAATATTAATAGATTCAACTATTAATTATTCACAGCATAGAGGATGAATTTTGACTTTTATAACTTTACAAAACACTATTTTCTACATTTTGAGGGCCACATTTTGTCAAGTAAAGGTTTTTTTGTGTGTAAATATTACATTATTCTCCATTATCTGAGGTGTTACTTGCACCAAGAGCAAAGACAATATTTAAAAAAAAAATCAAATGAGGTATTATTATGACAGTACTGAATAAAAAAACAACAGAAAAGCCTATGAATCACATGGTAGGGGTACACTATGCTCTACTGCACTGGTTATTATTTTGACATTATATATGATTCAGAAGTTTTAAACTGAAACCATGCTAATGTCCGTTAGCTACATGTTAGACATGTTTTATGGGGGAAATATGGCCCCAAAACATGTAAGTGAGGGTTTAGTCTGTGTCGTTGAACTATTTTCATTTCATTTTCAGCAAAATACCCCACAGCTGTAAGATTTTAAAAGAGATTATCAGCAAAATTTGACATATTTATTTGTTTTTTTCTGGAGAAAAGTAACATATAAATACGTGATATTGTCCCTGAACATGCAGGGAGGATAGTTTATTTGAAAAAAAGGAACGTGATCACATAAAATCCCTACAGCTGTGACGCCTGAATGTCTCTAACTGACCAGTGAAGAGGTCGATGCTCCTTGTTGTTGTTTGGTTCTCCAGGACTAAGAGTATTTATCTTTAATCAATGTTGTCACTGGTGAAATCAATAGTTTCTAATGTCTGCCTCTTATAAAACACTCATGTGTGGGACTCAATCACAAGTTTTTACTTGGTTACGCTTCGTAGGGACTTCATTACCATAGAAATGATCATTTGAAGATGTTTCTTTATTTCTTTGACGTAAAGCTGTGTCTGTGTGGGATCAGATGCCTCACGCTGCAGTCTGCCAGCTCATGACTTCACGCCGACATTGACGGCGTCTGATGACATTTCCCGGAGGATGAAATTGACTCGTCCAGGAATGTACGGCAGAAGCTAACGTTCAGTGGCTGTAAAGAGAAAGTGAAGAGTGAGAAGCTGCTGGTGGAGATATTAATAAATCTGTGCTGGGAGGAAAACAAAGAAAGCAGACGTCACAGACTGATTTAGAAAAGTTGGAAAGCGAATCATCTGACAGAAGGTTTTATTTTAGAAGACATTCCAGCTTCTCCGTCTGTTTACTTTCAAATCTAAAAATAGAGCAGCCGACAGCACTCAGAGGGTCTGTTATCACACTTCATATCAGAAATGATCTAGGATTCCTCTTGGAATAGGATGACCTCGTCCTGGAGACGCTGTTGGGAAACACACCTTATTATTTATATATGAACGTTTCTTAATCACTTATAGTTACAGATAGATTCATATCAGATGATTAAACATCCTCAAATGATACATTTGTAGAGTCAACTTACACCACAGGTAATATTTGAATCATTTATATTTCAAAGTGTGGTAGATTGATCATGATCACTAGTCTAAATGGAACATTTCCACTGCATACAGAACGTCTCCACCAGCCGTGTCATGTGATGCTCACCGCTGTGGCTCCGCTGGACACGAGATATCTCGACTTCACACGTAACCATGCAATATAAGGAGTTGTAGTGAATACAAAGAGAACCATCTAAACAGATGATTGTGTCCTTGGAGAAGGAAAGCAACTCCATCCTGTCCTGTAGATTACTGGGATTCAACCATACGACCCACTGACCACGCTGTAACGGTGTCTGTGCACTACTTCCTGTCCAGCTCTGTGTAACTGTTGCAAAGGACGCCGGACTTGATCCGGAGCGTGACGCAACACGTACACAAGCAGTAGAAACGGACACATTGACTAGAATGGAAACGTGTCGGGGTAACGCAGGTTTATGGGCAACATTTGTTACACTTTTTAGACATTCAATGACCTGTGAAAAATAGTGTAATAGTGTCTCAAAACATGCAATGTCAGCCATTTCTGTGTCATGATTTTAAATAAAAAGAGAGAGAGAAAAAATCAGGGTCCGCTTGTTCCGTTTCACAAAATGAATTCTGTTTTTTTTTGTTTTTTTGTCCATTTTTTGCAATAGAAGAAAATCTGAGTTCCTTGATAGAACATGCAAACTGTACTAAAATAGTGATGCAATGGGTGTTTATGAAATTGTACCTATAACCCTTAGCATTAGCGTATGTCACCCCCCCTCCCTCCCTGTGCCAAACCATAGAATATATATTTATTCACCATTTTTGGTGATAAATTCTATTTATCACATTTTCACCTGGTCAACGTTCTAATTGTGTTGTCAAACCTCCACATTACTGCCACCTATTGGCCCTGGATGGAACTTTGCAGCTTGGGTTGTACTAAATGTTTCCCTTTTGTAGTTTGTAGAAAAGCTTTGATATAAAATAAAACTTAATCTGTTATTATACACAGTACATTACAAGATGTGGAATTTACTGATTCTCTAGTTTGTTCTTGTTTTATTCTTTGTCTGTTTTCTATTATCATAATTACAATTACTCATGAATATTTAGATCAATGAGGGGAAGTGTCAGTGTTTTGGGTCCCTTCATTATGGACACACACACACACACACACACACACACACACACACACACACACACACACAGCAGGGATGTAATAAGAGCACAGCTTGTGTTTTAATGGTGGTGCTAATGACGGACGGCCCCCACTAGATTAACCAATAGGACACTGTTCCTTTAAGGATGAGGAGAATTAACTCAGCAGTGATGATGTTATTGTGTCAGTGATGATGTTATTGTGTCAGTGATGATGTTATTGTGTCAGTGATGATGTTATTGTGTCAGTTATGATATTATTGGGTCAGTGATGATGTTATTGTGTCAGTGATGATATTATTGGGTCAGTGATGATGTTATTGGGTCAGTGATGATGTTATTGTGTCAGTGATGATGTTATTGTGTCAGTGATGATATTATTGGGTCAGTGATGATGTTATTGTGTCAGTTATGATGTTATTGTGTCAGTGATGATATTATTGGGTCAGTGATGATGTTATTGTGTCAGTTATGATGTTATTGTGTCAGTGATGATGTTATTGTGTCAGTTATGATGTTATTGTGTCAGTGATGATATTATTGGGTCAGTGATGATGTTATTGTGTCAGTGATGATGTTATTGTGTCAGTGATGATATTATTGTGTCAGTGATGATATTATTGGGTCAGTGATGATATTATTGTGTCAGTGATGATATTATTGTGTCAGTGATGATATTATTGGGTCAGTGATGATGTTATTGTGTCAGTGATGATATTATTGTGTCAGTGATGATATTATTGGGTCAGTGATGATGTTATTGTGTCAGCAGTCAATGGGAATCTTTGACTCATGATCACAGAAAACAAATGGAAAATGCAGAATTCAAATTCTAAAATGGAAAAAGCAATTTCAACCTTTTTTTTCTTCCTTTCTTTAAGATCTGGCCTCGATATGACATGGAAATACCTGCATATTATATATATGTATATATATAAATAGTTATTTTTTTACAGAGGCTTTTAATGATTAATGACAAATAAAATCATGATATAACAATTTGTATGTATGTTTTATGTGTGGCAAGAAATGAGTAATTATGTGTTATCATATTCATGTTACTTTTTGTAGACTTTCAAATACATTAACTAAAAAAATCATCTTTATAAATATTGTGTTCATGTAAACTGAGATGTGTAAGAATTTGAAGATTACGATACTGTTTTATTTATTAATGTCAATTTATTTTATTTTAAACTGTTTTTAAGTTTCCATTTACATGATCAATATAAATGAAATTGAATCAAACATTATTCTATAAACAATGCAGATGCTAAGTTGGTTATGCTAATGTTAGCTTAATTTAAGTAGAGCCAGTTAGGTTAATTATTAATCAGCATGTAGGGTGTGACCAACTGAGGAAGTTAGTGTAGAGCTCTGCCTGGTGACACCTCCAAATTAATTTAATTCATTTTTCAATTTTTATAAATTAATATTTACAACTCTGTTGTACGTAATAATTTAATCAAGTAGTTTATCATGTACATTTATTCTGTGTATTGGGTTTATTTGTATGGTTGTTGTAATTAAACCACTTTTTAAAAGTATCAGATGTTGGTGTGAGGAGTGTGAGGAGGACGTTAAGTAATGTAGAGGTTTACACTGAGTGTGAGAAGATAGAGGAGATGTGACCAATGGAGAGAGAGCTCTGTGAGGGAGGGGGATTTATTTCTTCTCACTATAGAATAGAATAGAGATAATAGTCTGTACTCTCAGATACAACACCATAGAAGAAGAAAACAGAATTTATTATTGTGTTTCTAAGGAGTCTCATGAGTTGTGACACTTATTATGGTACGTATGTGTGTGTGCTTCCATGACTCATCACAAATATGAGCCAGTACTGTTATAAAACACCATAAAAGAAGACCAGAACATGTGAGTCACAAGGAAACAACTTATTCATCCAGCTGTGTTATCACTATGACGATGATCCTTTTTACAACCCTAAAGTATGTTTATGTATTTCCCAGGCATATGGGTCTCATGTTCACCTCTTTATATTGTTTAATTTAATTTAATTATCTCCAGGAAAAGCTCTTATCTTTGACATCTTTTAGCGCCATTGTCCATTTAATTTAGAATATTCATGTTTAGATTTGAAGTTTTGCTCAGTAAACGTTCTTTACGTACACACACCTGCCCATGATCTGAGCTTTTTAGGACCAGTGCTAATTTTGGCAGCAAACTGTGATTTTTTCAGGACTGTTTCAGTTCTAGTCTAGTTCAGTGGTGCCCAAACTTTTAACAATTACTGAAAAAGGTCAGAAATAACATCAAATGTGCAATCACAAATTTTAGAATGCTAATAATTAAGTTCAAACTATTTTTCACGCCCACCCCTCACCATGAATTCACGCCCCTAGTTTATTGATACTAAGATGTTGGTCGACTAAATCTGTTACAGATATAGTCGACTAAAATATGAGGCATAAAAGCATTTTTTTTAATTGTATTTGGCAAATGAAAAAATACAGCAAATAAAGCCTTTATAACACTACAGAGTATGTACACCTGAAGTATGTATTCATATAGTGGGAGGAGCTTAAGTAGAGTTGTCAGTTATGACCAAATGAGTATGTGTTTGAAGGTTGGATGTACATAGAGGTGTACATACTGTACTCTGAACATGATAAATGTGTTTGGTTTTTTTAAACTAATTATTATAATTTTTTCGTTTGGTGTATTTTTCTGTGATGTATGTTTTTTGGACTCATTATGTGTATTTGTGTATCTTTTTGGTGTAGTTTTGTATAAATGTTTAGGTTTGAAAAAACCTAGCGATAGTTTTCCAACACATCTAGAATAGAAATATATATTATTCCATCATCAATTTGAGCTCTAACGCTGAAATGACATTTTGTGAGTATTTGTGATCATCTAAACTAGAATAAAATGTTAATGTCAGTTAGACTTAGTAACAGTGATTATACAACAACAGATGTCACGAATAAAAAAGCTTGGTCGTGAATAGTTTATCTGAAACAGATCTCTCTAAATTAGTCAAAGGAAAAGGAGGCGCTGGAGAAACCTGAGAGTTTCTGTGACCATCCATGAGAACGTGATACAGGACTGATTCAGTTACAAATATACTAATATTTGACACTTTTCTGGAATGTTCTGGATTAAGTGATGTTTTTATTTTAATACAAAAACATTTGTTTTAGAAAGTTTACTAAAAACCCAGTAAAACATGAATATATCTTAGTTAAATGTAAATTAGTGTTTTGTGATCAATACAATCATAATATTATTTATTCATATTACTCATTATGTTAGCACTTAGTGATGAAATAATAAACGCTATTTAGATTCAGTCATTTATTAAAATACATTTAACCTGGAAAATGTTGCTTCTTGTGTCAAATATTGTTAGGACATTAATTTAGATTAATCAGGATTAATTAATTACAAAGTCTCTAATTAATTAGATGTATTTTTTAATCAAGTTCCACCACTAAAAATAATACAAGCTAATAAAATCCATATATTATCCACTAGAAGATCAACATTAAGGCTGAACTGATATTATTTATTTATTTATATATCTGTTTTTAATGTTGAGTTATATACATATAACCCCTGTTGCCTGACAGTCCCTCGTCAAAGCGATCAGCAGATGCCTCTGAGGAAGACTGACAGTGGAAACAGGAGATCAAAGTAAATTTCCTGAAAAAGTTGTCTGAATAAATGAAACTTTAACATATTAATTTAAAATAGAAGACAAAAATGAACTTTCTGGAATAATCTGTTTTATTTTGGTATTTTCTACAGTTATTGTACTTATTTTTATCTTCCTTATTTTCCTTATTTAGAAACAAAAGTCAGTGAGTTGCTTTGACATTTATTTACACTGTGCATGAATGTCCACAATTGTTTTTTTACATTATTTGTTTTGGTCAACAACTATTCTGTTCAAAGTTCTCTATAAATACATAGACTTCATTTATGACTAAATGTGCAGAAATGGGAATTAAAAAAAAGAATGAAGTTTGATCCTGAGGAAAAATATTGATTATTAATATCGTCACCAAAATAAATACATTTTATTGTGAAACGATGTTTTTTTCCCCATTCTTCCAACAAATATGAGAAATGATATCAGCGTTAAATGTTCATTTAGAAACAAGATGAAGGTGATATACTGTCATTGATCCTGTGCTGAGGAAAGTATCTATAATATCACTTTCTCTGCTCGGTCACAACATCAAAGGCTTGTGATGTCATAAAGGAGTGGCCTCAGGGAAAGACTCTGCTGAAGGAGAGAAAAGATGAAGTGATGAGGGAGGAGGTATAGAAACTCATTACTCTGCTCCATATCTTCCTCTTTCTATGTTTGGTTCACATCCCACTGAAAACCTTCTCCATATGCTTGGTGCTCCCTCAATACTTTGGTAGTTGTCATGGCAACGTAGATATAAGCACTTTTCTCATTGGGGTGTTTGTGCTCTTTTCTATCTGGATGGAGATATTTATCTTTTCCTCTACAGTTTAGTGTGTTTAAATGTTTTATATCATCTACAGTGACTGTATTTACCTTTAGAACAACGTTCATCTTTATGACACTGATGTTTATACTGTACTGGATGTATTCTACACACCACTCATCACCTGCTGATTCATTATGGTTTTATCCACATTTCTCAAATACTTTAAACTGAAATTAAATTTTCCTAATCTGAATTATACATATAATCTAAGACTAGTTTATATCAGAGGACGGTGGCATCAAACCAACCGTTTTAAACCAATTTATCCCAAATAAAGACTTTCTCACAGTTTCTCCCTTAAAACGATCTTAATTCTTAAGGTGCGTTCACACCAAACGCCACTTCAGTGACTCTGGCGAATAGATCAATGCAAATGATGCAACGTCAAGCGATCGGAGTCACTGGAAGTTTATTTTATTAACCTTTTATGATGACTATTATTTTAAATTATCTTGTGTTTTATTATCCTTTTGTGATGTTGCTGCTGTTTTTTGCTTGTACTGCACTTTGTGATTTTATCTGTGGAAAGCGCTATAGAAATAAAAAAGAGGTTAAAAGTGGTAGAAATGGTTTATAAATGATGAACATGTCTGGAAAGTGTAAAAAATGTGTAGAAAAGACATTAAAATGTGATGTAGAAGTGTCAGAAATGGAAGTAATGTAGCAAAAATACATTAAAAGGAGGAAAAATATGGAAATAAAATAAGTGATGAAAATAAGTTAAAATATGGTGAGTTTGGTGGAGATGTAGAAAAAGTGTAAAAAAATAAGCAAAAATTGTCAAAAAACAAAAATCTTAGCTGACCCCCTCCCAGTGCCTGGCGACCCCAAATGGGGTCCTAACCCCAAGCTTGAGAAGCCCTGGTTTAGGAAGCTGATAACAGTCCTCACAGTGTGGGGTCCTTCAAGATAAAATCAGTGTCACATGATCTGATGTTTTCATCATGAAACAAACAGAAAACTCAAAGTGACTTTTTCTTTTTGTTAATGTAAATATTAAATGAGGGACAGTCGCTGCAGTGGTATCTGTCATTGTGTCCTTGGGCAAGGCACTTCACCCACATTGTCTAGTATGAATGTAGTGTGTGAGTGAGTGTTGGTGGTGGTGGGACACACACACACACACACACACATTTTAAAGGTTTGAACACATTTTCCTTTTCATGCAGATCTGTTCTAATTCCCAGTTCCCTGTCATCAGTAGTGGTGTGTCATCATATAATCAATGAGTCGTATTGATCATCCAACCCTGAAGTGGCTCAGGATTCTGACAGTTTATTAGAAGAACTTGGCCTTTATAGGACATGTAGTAATGAGCGTCTGCAATCAGGGGTTGAGTTTATGTGTTTTCCTGGATCCCTGCGGGTGGGGCGGAGCCCCCCATCACATACCCATCTGTGTCTCAGATTTAGGGTCTCTCTGGGACGCTGTAGGAAGGACACGACACGTTGTAGCGAGAGGTCAGCAGTGACGGATGCCAACCATTAAAGGTTGCAAATATAAAAGAAGTGAAATGATGGTGATTTACATTTACAAAGAATAACAATGTTAGAGACCAAAACCTTTTTATTAGATAAAGACATAGTAGCTCTTAATGCTCAATTCAGATATTGTTGAAAAATATTATTTATTGTGTTTGTTCATGTTACACATTAAATGCGTCTTCTATCAGTTCTGAATATGAAGGTAACGTGACCCTGAAGGCTTTTGCTCACAAATGTTTATTTCTTTGCAGATGTTTGTTTGACCTCAGTGGGCGGGGCCTCAGGACCTGGAATATTTACATTATTTAAATAATTATAATAATAATAATGATCTATTGGATTTCATATAGAGCTTTATCATAGACACTCAAAGTCACTTTACAGAATGAAGACATTATTCTTTCACTCCACACTTAGTGGTGGTAAGCTACTACTGTAGCCACAGCTGCCCTGAGGCAGACTGACAGAAGTGAGGCTGTCATGGTGAACCATAGGCCCCTCCCACCACCACCAACACTCACTCACACACTACATTCATACTAGACAATGTGGGTGAAGTGCCTTGCCCAAGGACACAATGACAGATACCACTGCAGTGACTGTCCCCCACCCTGGAACTCTCAGTGGTGTCCATCATCTACTGACCAGGACCAGACCTGCTGATCTTCACAGATCTAACCAGATCAGCCAATCACAGGCTGGGATGGTCTGATATGTTTACCAAAAGAGAATTAAAAACAGTTGTGACTAGAAAATAATCTATGACTGCAGGGGGCGACAGTTCCTACTCTGTGGTTTTACCTCGCACTGTTTAAGGGAGAGTAAAGGTCCCTTAGAAGAGCTCTTCTTCTCTGATTCATTGTCTACTACCAAACCTCAGAGTTAGAACTGTCGCCCCCTGTGGTCACAGATTATTTTTGGATCACAATTTTTAATCTATTTTGCTCAAGAAAGTGGTAAACATCAACATCTTTAACTTTTCCTGATTATTTTGAGCAACTAAAAGCAGCACAAATTAAAAAGTCATTTTTACTGAAAAATGTCATTGGGATGTTTACAGGCAGTGGGGCCGTGTGACATCATCAATCACGTGATTTAAAGATGGAGGAACACAGGCTCTAAAACCGTAAAGTTGTCCCATTTTTAAAAGGAAATGTAAATTGTGTTTTTCGGCTGGGGTTGCTAGGAGACAGTGTGACGAAGCTCTCTGGTGAATATCTAACTGTACCATGATGTAGTGACCAACTGGTGACCTGTAGGTGGCAGCAGAGCACTTTTGGAATAAAGATCACCCGTGATGAGCAGAGCTCAGAGACAGAGTTAACGCTGAAGCTCACACTCAACCACAGCATGTGTGGAACTAAGTGGACTATTGAGAGTGTGGTGATGGTGAGAGAAAACCATCAAAAAATAGGTCAAGTGCTGACTCTGCATGTCCAGGAGGAGGAGGACGTTGTGTGTGTGGAGAATGACGGGGGAGAGACTTGTAGGAACACCAAAATACAGTAAGAAATCCATTCAACTCTGACATAGATAGTATAATAATAATAATGATACCATCAAAAGCCTGGTCTAAGTCTTGTTTTTGTAGTTTTATAGAAGGAAACTAATGATGAGGTGTCACTAAAACAAAAAATTACTTCAAAGTCACGAATAGATTTTTTCAAAAAAAGATGTTTTTCTTTTTGTCACAAACTGGTGATTTGTGTGAAACTTTCCTCTACAGATGATTACAGAAGAATGAAACAAGCTAGAAACAAATAAAAAATCTGATTAAATTAGAGTCTAATCTTTCAGATTTCAGATTGTCATAGGACAAAATATTCTGGCACTGGAGGGTTGGCAGTGAATGAGTTAAACAAATATGGTGCATAATAATCTGTTTTGTTAGACATACTGTATATGTAGTAATAAGGACATTTAGAAGATTTTAGACCACATTTGTAAAAACAGTGGAGGATCCATTTATAGGGTTTAGTTTAACAGCTGCTGTAAAGATGCAGTGAGTAAATTCTAGTCTAAGTTTAACACAAAGTGAGAGCACAACATTGAATGTGTGTTTTGTTTTGTCACTTCCTAAAAAAAGTCTTTGTCCTTTTAAATCTCTGTGTTAAAGCAGTTTCTGAATATTTGGGTGCATTATAATCTATGCCCCCCCCCGTCCTCACCCTGTTTAACCCTCCTGTTCCTCCCCCGTTCATCCATCCATCCATCTGTCCATCTATCCATCCATCCATCCATCCATCCAGTCCAGCATCCCCCCTCACTCCTTCTCCCCCTGGGCGATGTAGACAGTTGGAAGGCTTTGTGTTTGACGTGTGTGTGTGTTTGATGTGTGTGTGTGTGTGTGTGTGTCTATTGTCAGTAAGTTGCTCAGCTGTGAGGTCTATAGCCCTAATTTATTGTGTGTTGGGTGTGGACAGGACCCCCATTGTCCTGCAGATTAACTCCCACACACACACCCGCTCTCATTCAGACACACACATGTGTCCCCAGACCCCCCCAGACCCCATGGGGCCCATTGAGTGTGGATGTGCCTTGAGCTAGAAAATCAGGGCCAATTTACGGGGCTCCCGTAGAGAAGATGAGGGGGATGTTTTCTCTACCGTCGACAGTTTAACCCCTAATGCTCCAACACGTTTTTAGTAAAGATAGTTTACAGTAGATGTGCTCTCAAGAAGACCTGGTAACCCTTCCATACTGTGTCTCAGCTTCAGTTAATAAGCTTCTAAATGTCAAACTCAAGGTCCACGGGCCAATTTTGTCTCGACAGAGCGTCTCGTCCAGCGAGCAGAAAGATTTTGTCAACGTGAATCTTTGTTAATAATCATAGTTGTAGATATCTCACTCCCTATATATTCTATAAAACTCCACCAAAATGTGACAGGGTTTGCTTTACTACATTATTTGCAGTAATAATAAATTGCAGTGTTTTTTTCTATAACTTAGACAATTTGTGCAACTACTGTGGTTGTGATGACTCACTTTCTCTGCCTAAAATCTGTGACCAACTGTTCTAAATCTACATTTTTTAAAAAAAAAACATAAGTGTTGCTGGGTGGTCTTTTCACAAGGTCGCTCCGGGCGGTGTCGGCCTTACGGGGCGTGGGGGTGCCTCTTTCCTTGGAGTATGGCTTGGTGCTTGTCCCATCTCCTGGTTGCCTTGGGGGCCATCCCCGTGCTGTGCAGGCCCAGGGTGGCCTGTTGCACCAGTGTAGGTAGTAAGTGCACTGGGGAGGTGCTGGCTTGGGGGCGGGGTTGCATGGCACTTTTGGATGATGATGTTTGCTGGGAGGTGGCGCTTCGCTGTTCCGGTGGTTGGGGTCGCTGTCGAACACCTGGTGGGTTTGTTCCGCTATCTGCGGGCCGATGGGTGGGTTCGTGCGCCTTTGGCTGGGGGCTGCTATACCACACCAGGTGTGTGCCGTTGGTGTGCCTTCTTCTCGCGGTGGCAACAATTGGTCAGTCGCGCTCCGGTGGGGGGCGTCGTCCTGTGGGCGGCGAGGCCTGGGCTGCTGTCCTTGCGCCATCTGGGGCTGTGCGGTCCTGCTGGATGGTGGCCGGTTCGTGGGGTGGGGGGGCTCTACTAGTGGGGATTCGCCCGGAGGCTCCCCTTGGGGGTTCCTGGTCCCGGGGGGTTGTGCCCTTGGGATCTGGCGGGCTTAGCCTGTTGGCTGTGTAAATCTTGGCGGGGGTCTTTCAGGGCAGGTGGCGCCTTGCATGCCTGTGGGTGCAGCATGGGGTGGCCCCTGCTTGGGCGGTGCCATGTCGGGCCAGGGTCTGAGGCTCTGCCACTTTGCGGCTGTGCGCGCTGCATACCGGTATGGTGGTCTGGCTGGGGCCCTTGGGGGGGATCCTGACTTTGACAATAACAGAGGCTCATTGCGCTGGCAACATCAATGAAGGGTGACCTGGGGTGCTCTGGGGGTCTCGGCCAGTGCGCCTAGTGGCCGGTGGGACGGTTGGGGGTTGGGGTCGGTGGCGGGGTGCACTTGGTCCTCGGCTCCTTGGGGCCTTCTTGGGTGTGTGTGCGGGGGGTGGTGGCTGCCTTTTGGCTTGGGATCTTGGGTGTGTCTGGGGGGCTGCTCGGCCGTGGGGGGTTGCCTGGGGCTGCCTGGCCCCCGCTCCTTCTGCTAGCCTGGCTGCATCTACGGGTCCAGGGCAGCGCTTGGGTTTGCAGTAGTGGTTCTTACACATACATATGTCTATGATACACTGACATGTCTTAGACTGTAGATTAAACTGGGCTTAACTTTAGACACGTTGATCCTAAATACCTGGTTTATTTATTACCACTCACTCCTTCCCTCTGTCCACAGACACCACCATTATACCTAAGCTTCACACTTAGGTATAATAATCAATAATCAATAATCAATCCAGTCTGGATTGATTACACAACATAATAAATACAATATACACAACTATAACTACACATCTCACTCTCACTATAAAGCAGTCAACTCTTCCCCACCCTTTACATTTACTACCCTGACTCCCTCTTCCCTGTTCCCTCTCGCCCACCTAGATGTAACACTGCCCTTTCTTTATTAAAGGGAGGATATAAAAGTGTTACCCTTCCTTAGGGAGGGCTGGTGATGGTCACAATTATTTAATTGTAATAACTAAACATGCATTGTTGTCTATTAAAGATTACACTTGTAGTGTTGACCTTTGACATCATGTGTATTACCAAATTAAAGGCTAGTATATGCTTTTGTGTGCCATGATAATGACTTTTTTAACCATGGGCCTTAAAATAATTGTCTAACCAATATAATGAGCCTTTATATCTTTGTAACGCTCTCACATTAAAGCTCATCCTTTGCTGTTGGTCTAAAAACTAACAGAGTTTCTTAGTTGTGATAATAAAACACACATTACAGTTTTCTTCCTGTGCAACTAAAGAATGAAACCATGTTATTTAATTAGACTTTTAGTGAAAGCAGTAGTAAGTAGTGGATGTGAGTGGATTACTGTAATTAAATTCCTTGCCTTACTTCAAACATTTAGCTCCTCCTTACACGTGAGCATTAGCTTTAGTCCTACAGCGCATGCTAACATCCCAAAAAACCCTTGACCTACTACATCCAGAATGTAAGGGCAGATTGTTTCTGTGGGAGTCATAGTTGATGTGAAAGTTCTCTTTAGTTGACCCGGAGCGTCACTGTGTTTGCACAGATTTGTACGTTTCCTCTTTTCAACCTCACAGCTTGAATGAAGCCTTTCTAAGTATGTACCGAGTGTTCATGTCACAATGACTTTCTCTACATTCTATTAGAATTTATTGGTCCAATGAGAATATTTACACACATTTTTACATGAATATTCAATGTTTCCAGTTCAGATCATAATGTGTCAGGTTTAATTAAGTGGACCAAACATTTTGGTTTACTACTGGACTTTACACAATACAGTTTCAGCAAATCTCTGTTTTAACACGTTTTCCAAATGTAATCCAAATAAAGGATTACATTACAGTTTCAAAATTTCCCAAATTCCTTATCAGTTTCCACTTTCCTGCGTCAGTTTACCATTTTCCGTTTTGTTTCAGTTTCATCCGCTTTCATTAGTTCGATGTCTTCAATGGCTGTCAAACGTCCTGTAATTGGGCTAAGCATGCTTATTGAGTTAACTATTGCCATGTATTTTTACCTTAAAGGTGCAGTCTGCAACTCTTATAAAAGTAACTTTTTGTCATATTTACTAAAGCTGTCACTATATAAGGACGGCTTTACATCAAACTAGTAGTTTGTGTGAAAAAAACAGGCTCACTGAGCCCCGCCCCCTGCTGCTTCTGCAGCCTTTGGCAGATTGCCAGAATGCATCACGACCGAGCAAAAAGAACCAATCAGAGCCAGGATTGTGTTTGATGAACTGTCTGACAGCTGTTGCTCACAGGCCCCGCCCCTTTCCCGGAGCTAGAGTGGCGTCTTTTTTACAGTGTATGGTCTGGAGGAGTAGAAGATGGAATTGGTGACTTTTCTGTTTGATTTACATTATGTTTGATTTGTAATTGTTACACTAGAACTCTGTGGTGCATGTGTTCATGTGTGTGCAGCAGCCTCTGTGTGGGCTGCTTAAGTGACACTGTGTTGTTGCTGCTGCTGCTGAGGTGTGTGCACATAGAGAGAGAAGTGCTGCAGTAATGTGCTTTTAACAGAGCATTTTATATTACTGTGATGTTGCTGTCAGACTAACGTTAGCTTGTAGAGCTGAGAGTTGCAGATTGCACCTTTAATGCATGCGCTGAAATCGCACAAGATTTTTTTCACAAGATTTGACATCTGTCAGTTTGCTAAGGTACCTAAACAACAGACTGCCTGTTTGGAAATTGAATGTAAATGTGTGAATTTGTGCTAAAATACATACGTGAGGGTTTAGTCCTTTTATTTTAACTGTTTCTACGTGAGGAGGTGAACTCTGTCATATTTTCTCATATTACTTTTCTTGTGATCATGGAAACTTGGATGCCCTTCCTAAAGTACTTCTAGTACTTATTTGTAAATATGTAATTTCTTTTTTATATTTACTTGTCAAAACGTTCCCTAAATTAGCTTAGTTGCTTTTAGCGTCTTTTTTGTATGTAGAAGTAGTCATGGTTTACTCACCTGTAAACTACCAATTTTGGCATTTACTGTTTTAACTTTTCAGCTGGTATGTGAGGTATTGATGTGGTGACATGGTGGGAGTTGTGGTTTTGTTTGGAATCTGGTTCCCTGTGGGTCCCAGCAACCCTGGGAAAAGGAAGTGTATACAGGAAGACTACCAGCTGAGTGAGCATGTGACCACTCTGTTCAGACGAGATGGAGGGAAAAAGTCATTACGTCCAAAAACAAAGAAGAAAAAACTTGATTTGATGAGGTCATATGAGTGAGGGATGGTTTGGGGTGATTTTATAAATCTCCAGACTGTCTTTGTGAATGACAGACGAAGCTGTGGGAAAAAGCAAAATAGATCTGGTCGTCTTGAACTTTCCATTTTTACTTTAGGGAGGTTTAACAATTGATATCATCACATTAATGACATATTTTTATGTTCATTCTTCAAATTTCAACTGTCCATCCATGGATTCTTATTCTGAGATCGAAAGTATACAGTCATAAAAAATGTTATATTTAAAAGCACAAATCCTTCAATAAATAATAGGTGTAGAAATGCTAAAATGATCCGAAAACCTGTTGAATTCAAACAAGTTATAGATCATTAATGAGATTAACAGCTCTGACTCCTGACGCATGTGGTAGAGCACAAAGACAATAACAGCCCAACATCTACTGCCAACTCATCCCTCCCTGAACACCTGAACTGCCTCTTTGCCAGGTTTGAATGGGGGGAAACCCACAACAACCCACCACTGACACTGCAGGGGACCCACCAGGTACGCTGGTGCTGAGCCCCCATGAAGTGAGACGGGCTCTAAACATCATTAACCCCAACAAAGCCACTGGAGCAACCCTAGCCTAACCCTAACCCTCCTCAGACTGTGTGAATGGAGGGTGCACCACAAGGCTGTGTGCTGAGCCCCTCACGGTTCTCCCTGTACACACACGACTGCAAACCCTCACATGACACTACCTCCATCATCAAGTTTGCTGACAACACCATCGAGGTTAGCAGAATCAGCAACAACGATGAGTCAGCATAGAGAGCAGAGGTTGAGAACCTGTGGAGCTGGACCGAGACAACAACCTGATCCTAAACGCAACAAAGATGAAGGAGATGATCCTTGACTTCAGGAGGCTGAAGCCCAACATCCACTGCCCCATCAACATCAACGGCAAAAGGGTGGAGGTCGTGTAGAGCTTCAAGTACCTTTGTGTCCACATCAGTCAGGGCGCAACTCGGTCCGTCAACACCACAGCGATGGCCAAGAAAGGACACCAGAGGCTCCACTTCCTGAGGTGCCTGAGGAAGAAAGCACGGCTTCCACAACAGCTGCTGGTGAACTTCTACAGGTCAGCCATCAAGTCTGTCATCACCTACTGCATCACGGCGTGGGACTTTGGCTCCACCCTATAAAACAGGAAGTCTCTCCAGAGCATCGTAAGGACTGCAGAGAGGATCACCAGCTCCCAACGCCCCAGACTAGACCACATTCACAGGTCACGCTGCACCCGTAAGGCGACAACCAACATCCGTGACGTCACACACCATGTTCACCCCCACGCCCTCAGAGAAGCGCTACATGGTGCTGTTCTCGCACACAACCAGACTCAGGAACAGCTTCTACCACATAGCTATCTCACTCATGAACAAACAAAAACATCAGTAGCCATAAGGAATAGCTAATGGAAACATCTCACACTTTCATGAGGAGGTTTTTCAGATGTTTCAATATTGAAATGTGTCCCAAAAGTGCCATGGAAACACTTTTTACGTAAATACACAAATCACATGACGTGACGTAGCTGGTCACATGACCACTTCTCTCTGAGTGTACACAGAAGAGGAGACCCAGACATTTCTTAGACTTAATAATTATTAGTGCCACATCAGACGTGAAACAACAAAGGAGCGTTCGTCTTCCTGCAGCGAAGTCTCGCTGGATGAGATTTCACGGGAGTTACGAGGCTCCTCCCCCAAAACATTTGAAACACGTTCAAAATGCAATTATACTTTGTTTACATTTAGAAAAATCGCTTTCATTTTGCAAAAATCTGTAATGTAAACCCAGCTGGTGTAACACGTGGGGAGTGGGCCGTCCTAGGTGGCAGAAAGGTGCACATGCTCCGCTCGTGTCGTGTTTGTGGCACGTGTGAGAGTTTGTGTTCATGTGAACATGTGTGTGTTCTGAGCCAATGCAGAGCGAGGGAGGGGCAGTTTGGGTCTGTCGGCTCTGTGTGAGCCCTTTGTGAGGCGGGGGGGGGGGGTAACTTTACTTAATGAGATCAGACGGGATTAGCTTTCAGGCCATTGGTCTGTTCTTCTCTGTCTCTGAGAGATAAACTATATGTTAGATTCTACTGCTGCCTTGGAAACACTCTGGAGTTAGAGCGTCAGTTGAGTCGGGGGATGGAGGTGGGACTGGGAGGGTGAGGAAGAAGTGATAGCCTCAGGACAGATAAGCTCCTGGGAGAGAAAAAAGGGCGGGGCATTGTAGGAGGAGGAGGGAATCACGGTGAGGAAACAGGGATTCTCTCTCTCTCTCTCTCTCTCTCTCTCTTTCTTTCTCAGTCAGTCTTGCGTTGCCGGTTGCTGCTGCTGTTGTTGCTGCTGCTGTTGGTGCTGGTGCTGGTGCTGGTGGTGGTCGTGGTCTTCAGTCTCCTGAGCTTTTCTCCTTTTTTCTCTTTTTTCCACAGCTTTGGACGCGTTTTTGTCTTTTGTTTGGATTCAACATGGATTCAGTCTGAGGAGCTCCATGAGAAACATGAGAGGACTCTGTAAGAGGTGTGTGTGTGTGTGTGTGTGTGTGTGTGTGTGTGTGTGTGTGTGTAGGATAAGCTACCCCTGGATAACCCTCTCACACACACAATAATAGGATATCTCTCCTGCTTTCTATTTTTAAACGCAGCGTTTCTCTGTGCGTTACAAACGTCTCTAATCTATTGGCTCGTTGGCTGCCTGTGGTTACGTTTGTCATAGTTGAGTGTTTAGTCTATGAATGGGGGGGGGTTCTTACTTTAAGTCAGCTGCTCATTTCTCTCTGTCCCAGTGTTTCAACCACTGCCTGTGTCTAATCATCACCTCTAGGGAGGCTGAGGGTCACATTTCCACCAGTGTTTATTTATTTATGTGTGTGTGTGTGTGTGTGTGTTACATCAGGATTACATCAAGTCATTTAAGGATTTTGATGAAATTTTAACTTTTAGATCTTACAACATGGAAGATTCCATTAAAATTTAAAGTTGATCCAGTACAATATACTAATTAAATCACTTTGAATAATCAATATCTCTACTGATCTTTATGAATTCTGACCCAGTGATGTCTGGTTGGTTCTTTACTTACCGACTTTCATCCAAATTGCACATTTCATTGCAGTTTTCCAATAAATGGTGGTGCCCAACTGCTCATACATTTGGACCTACTGTATTTTTATTAATGATCAGGATCAATGATCCAGATAATCTCTGAATGCTCCTTTTTCTTTTTGATACTTCTATAATAATAGATATTCAGCCCTAGACATTGTCATGTATGTCCTCATAATGTCACGTTCTACTCCAGGCTGCTCTGAAAGGATCCTTTTGGTTTCATTCATATATTTAAAGATTTCTGTGTTTGATTTTGTGATCATTCATTCTTTACATTTTTAACTCTGTGGTGGTAATTTATGTTCCAGCAAACACTTAAACCCAATTTATGTTTCCAGAGTTTATTGTTTCATAATCAAATTTACCATTTGAGAATGAGTTACAGTCAATTAACTGAGGAAAACAACTGTTTATATCCTGTGTTCTCAGAGATGATATTATAATATACATATAGATATGACATAACAAATGTTGGAACACATTATTTAATGAACGTGCTTGTCTTACATAAATCCTAATCTTACTCTAGCAGCTTTTATTTATATATTTATCAAATATGCACCATGTTTTTGTTGATATTCATTCAGTTAGTAATTTATATCTGTCACTACTAACCTGATGGTTATGGAACAATCATAATGTGGATGATTATGGAATAAGAGTATTTAAGGGTTAGGGTTATAATTGAATGCTTCATTCTGTCATTAATGAATTTATTTATTCATTTATTCATTTATTTATCTGCTTTACAGTGTCTTAAGGGTCAAAAATGATCTGAAATCAGACGTACGCCCCAGTATCTGGACCATGATTATTCATGTTTGAAGTCATAGTCTTTAAACGAGGGGAAGATCTCAAGGCATTTTAAGCTGCTGTATTATTCTGTTGAAAGTCATCACTCGCTGCTACATCTAGACTTAGCTAGCCGTAGTCTAACGCCCTACGCAACATGTAGCTCCATTGTTTCATTAAAGTAACCGTGGAAATGATCACTACTATTACCGTAGAATCTGAGTTGGAAGGATGTTCCTGATTCTACGGTAATAGTTTTTGGGTCATCATTAACAATGGCCATAATTTGAGTTGAGGATCAGCATGTGTTCTTTCATACAACCTATCAGACATGTGTCAAACTCAAGGCCCGGGGGCCAAATCCTGCCCTTAAGACCAGGCAGTTCGGTCCGCAAGAGTAAGTAAAAAACATAGCCGCAAGCAGCGATAAACGTCAAAGTTTGAGCTGACGCTTTTCAAGATTTGGCCAATTTCCTATTAACACAAAATGAAGAGAATCTCGATACAAAATAACACCATAAAAAATAAAACATTCTCATGGACTTTTTTGATCGAGAGACCAAAACAAACATTTATGATTTTTTTCCCATATTAAATGGTCTTTACTCTGTATTTCCACAGAATTTATCAAATGATTTACATTTGATACAAATCAAAGTTTGTATGTGAAAATGGGAGCATTTTCAAAATATTTAAATGTTCAAAAGATTTAGGCCAAAATGCAAGTTATCAAAAATCTAAAGATAACATTTGATGTCCCACGTTTCTAGATGATCTCCAGTGATTTTAACCCCGTCAGTGAAACGCCCTCGGAGGAGTGCGTTAAAATACATCGTTAGCAAAAATAGCAATTTTTCAATTTTCAATTCAAGATTCTGGACTTCCTGTGTATTTTATGGCGTGGTCTGAATAATTTTTTTTTACTTGTCTTGTCATTTTTTTTGGCAGTTCCTATCTCGTAATGCATTTTTGGCGTACTAGGGGGCGCTGGCAGGTCAGATTTTTGCATTTTTAAAATCGGAAATAGCCAGAAATTAGAGAAGCGCGCAATTTAATTTTGTTTGAATTTTTGAGACTCTAAACAATGGTTCAGTGAGTGAAAAGTAGGTGAGTTGGTTCTGACACTGGGAAAGAGACCCAATAACAATGTTTCCCCCTTTGTGAGGACCATGAACTGTACATTTTCGGAAAGCGCGGGGGCGTGTCTACGACATGACCAGGGTTCCTGGTCACTGACGTGCACATGGCGTTTGCATAAGCTCCGCCCCTTCCCTCGTAGTGAGTCACTATGAGAGAAAGAGACCCTTCACCAGTTCGTGGCCTAAAAAAAGTCAGAAAACGAACGTGAATCATTGAGTAAATGAAGCTCAACAATATTTGCAGGTGTTCACAGTTTTTCTGAAGCTTTTATTACATGATTTCAGTCATTTTTAATGTTGCACTGTTGAAAAAACTCAAACTTTTTCAATTTTCCTCAAACTATTGCATAATATTTGTTTGAATTGAATAGGAATTGGTCACAAACTATGAAATGTAAAGTTTAGATCCTGTTGATACTGATATCTGTTACTTATTGTTTGGATATAATGTTAGTTTATTATTGAGAATTTTATGTATACGTAGAAGTGTAAACTAGGGAACAATAATGTTAAAATGACTGGTTTCCAACATGAAATCTGTGGCCCACTTGAGGTCAGACGACTCTGTATTTGGCTCCTGATCAATCAGACTCTGAGCTCAGTGCAGGTGAAAAGTCTTTGGCCTTTTTCCTCATAACCATAAAATATTTAAATTCATGTCAAACGTTGTCCAACCTCAGCAGTAATTATATATTTTTCCACTTAACAATTCTGCCATTTTCAAAGAGTCGTTATATTTTAGTTTTATCATAGAAAATGATTTGAAAGCTTCATTTAAATACAATTTTATTCAAATGATCCACATTTTAATCTTTTCAACCCAGTGTTATACACAAATGTATATTTAAATATATTTTGGCTATTATTGTGTTATTATTATTACGGCTCGTAGATCTTGTTGTTGTTTGTAGAGTTTTTGTGTTTTGCTGAGTTTGCAGCTTTTCCTGATTGGAGCGCAGTGCATTATGGGAATGAAATAGGAAGCGTTCAGGTGTTGGTTATGTACTGTCATTAACTGAGTTAGTTTGATCAGTAGTTATTGATTAGAGACCAGTGATAAAATGTCCTTCAATCACTTATAGATAATGAATTACAGTATTAAAGAACACACATTTCATCATACTGTGATTCTGTGTGTTTAAATACCAGCTGATCCCGATGTACAGGACTGTAGTTTATCTCATTCAGTGTTTCTCAAATGGGGGTACGTGTACCCCTAAGGGTATGGCACTACATGGGGTAGAAATTATCCAATAAAATGTCAGTCTTGGTCCCACACTAGGTTATATAGGTTATACAAAGCATAGAAATAATATATTCAGGAGCCACTAAATCAGTGTTTTTCAACCTTGGGGTGGAGACCCCATGTGGGCTCATCTGAAATTTCTGAAAAACTTGAATACATTTTTGAAATTATTATTATTATTGTTCTTTTTTCAATGAAAACAACACACAATCTTAAACAACTGTATTTCTATATGTTCACTTTGTGAAATATGAATCTATTTCAACTCAATGCAGTAAAAAAAAACAAAAAATAAATATATATATATATATATATATATATATATATATCTGAGCTCAAACATGATCAAAACAAATTCTAAAAAAAAATACTTTTTTGATATCAACATAGGGTCACGACCCATAAAAGGTTGTGAACCACTGCATTAAATACTGTTTATTTCACTAATTTATAAAATGAGATTCTTTAAAATGTGTGTTATCACTCATCATTATGATCTATAGATGTTTTTAAATAGTTTTCTAAGACATAAGAGGGACTAGAATTCAGAAATAAAAGAGGGGACTAGAGCCAAAGTTTGAGAACCACTGTTCTAATTGAATGGTTACAGTTGTTGTTTATAGTTTACGGTTTCCTTGTTTATCTTCTGTCTGCTTCTGAAGCCGTGAACATGTTGTGATTCATTTTTATCTGATTCATAGAGAATTTGCAATAATTCAGACAAGAGCTGCACGATTATGACCAAAATAATCACAATTATTGATCACAATTATTCATCATGTTAGGGAAAACATGTATCATATTTAAGTTTGAGTTGAACACATTAGTTGTTAGCCTGAGGTATGTTAATGAAGTTTCATCATGTGTTCGCCCCCTGGTGGTTGGCTGACCAAAGTGCCTGTTTAGATTTGCAGCAAAGCCACATTTTAAATGTAAAGAGAAAAAATCAGGTTAGTTAAGGTTGTAAAATTAGTCAAATCTAAATAAAAATGAGTATATGAGTAAAGAACAAAGAAAAAACCCAACTTTTGGCCTTTAGCTACCAGCACCATAGTGCTGTTAGCTGTGTGAGAAAAATGAATTATCAGCAAAAACAAACCCTGAGGAAGGAGAAATTTAGCATTAATATTATCATTAATGCATAATACCACTAGACCTTAAAGGTGAGTTATTTTTGAATACTAATTGCTTTTTAAAAAACCTTTAGACTCCAACACAAACTAAAGCATGTTTGTTCCTATTTATATAAAGATTTCTGACCTTTTAGTGACAAACCAAACCAGGATTGTTTTTAAAGCTCAATAAAATGTTAACAAAGCAACTAGCTCAGCTTTAATCTAACATTATCAGTGTGCTAATACCTCTAAATGTGTTTCATCTGAATTGATAACAAACTGCAACATGTAGTATTGATCTTTTCATCTTATTGGAAGCAGAAAAGTGCTGAGGCGTATCGTCCATAATGTCACGTATCTGAGTGGATGATAATCATTAGTAACAAAGACAGCAGCAGGTGACGCCGCTATAGCCGTGGATAAGCAGATTTAAAAGCAAAGGCGTGCACACACACACGTGCACATGGTCTGTGGTTGATGAATGAATGTCTACGGTTCTATCATGTTGTGTTCGTTCCTACCTTCAGCCTTTATTGATCCTCTGAGAAACAAACAAGAATATTTGTATTACAGTGTGGAGAGATGTTTTCTTCAGCTTATTCTATGTTTTTGTTTAGAAGCTGAAACAGTTTCTGGGGTGAAAAGTAGGAAGTTTACCAAGAGATTCTCATCTACGTTTGATTTAAAAATGTCTGAGTTTGCTGGACATTAGGAGTGTGTATTGTCATGAATCTGACAATACCATGTGATTCATCATTTGGACGATATGTTATATTATGATATATTGCATATCAATAATTACAAATGTCACCTTTACAAGTACAAAATGGTATGAAATACAAGACAGAGTCTAGGCCTCATAGATCAGTTCATCAAAGATCATTTACCAACAAACGTGTTCCTCAGCGTTTTATACATTGCATTGTGGGATTTGTAGAGGAATTAAACAATGATGCCAAAGCAGAACAATTGCTTTAGGAAGTTTATTTCTTCATTCCTAACAGGATTTTGTGATGCTTTTAAAAATATCTCCCTATGATATGACTTCACTCTCATTTCAGCGTTAGTCGAGTGTTTCCATGGAAAACATGTGATTGTTTTGGGCTTTTGATGAGAACCACTTTTAAATGAAATACAGTTACAGCTGAAAAATATTTTAGATTTATTGTCACCAGCAGCTGTAAGTGTAATAAAAAAGAGAGTAAAGTTTATTTACATATATTTAGAAGTAGGGTGAGCAGATATCTAGACTTACCAGGGACAGTTACGTCCAGTTTCCTGGTCGATTTCTCCCAAACCATTGATTTGTTCTAGTTTTTCACAGGTTCAATCCCGTTTATTAATAAATAAACGTCAAACAGAAAAGACCCTGAAAGTATATTTAGCCTGAAATCGTGATCTCTGTGGACTGTGAGCTGTCAATCACAAACGTTGCCATAGTAACGCATGCAATATAACAAACTAAAAAGCTCAAAAGTCTTCCATGCGTTTGCAACTCGATGCTGATTGGTCGATAGCATTGACAGTATTTCTCCTTCAACATGACAAGAAGAAAAACAAGTTTTTTTTATTATTATATTATTTTATTATTTTATGTTAAAGGGACACCGTAGATTTTATGACCCATATAATAATATTTGTAAGTTTGGAGGCCTTTAGCCAGGTCATGTGACCTGCAGAATGGCTGAATTCTCTGATATACTCGTTGGGCTAAAAGGCTGGTCATTGCCGAGGTAAGCAAAACGTTTAAAACTGCTTCTGAGGAGGATAAAAAGACGCCGCCAAGACCCGCCTTCCTTTCGGCAGCGGACACCGCCCCACCCACACTGGGTTTTTAAAATGTGGTCACCCTATGCTACAGTAAATGTGCCAGAGCAAACCAAGTAACCACATGAAAGTTTAGTTTCATATGTTGAGATCAAGCATATTAATATCTGCCATAATCCCCAAACTAGATGTAATAAACTGTTAGTATGAGTAATACGTTAGTATGAATAATACGTTAGTATGAATAATACGTTAGTATGAATAATATGTTAGTATGAATAATACGTTAGTATGAATAGTACGTTAGTATGAATAATACGTTAGTAAGAATAATACGTTAGTATGAATAGTACGTTAGTATGAATAATACGTTAGTATGAATAATACGTTAGTATGAATAATACGTTAGTATGAATAATGCGTTAGTATGAATAATACGTTAGTATGAATAGTACGTTAGTATGAATAATACGTTAGTATGAGTAGTACGTTAGTATGAATAATACGTTAGTATGAATAATACGTTAGTATGAATAGTATTTGTATGAATAATACGTTAGTATGAATAGTACGTTAGTATGAATAATACGTTAGTATGAATAGTAGTAAGTATGAATAGTACGTTAGTATGAATAATACGTTAGTATGAATAGTACGTTAGTATGAATAATACGTTAGTATGAATAGTAGTAAGTATGAATAATACGTTAGTATGAATAATACGTTAGTATGAATAGTATTTGTATGAATAATACGTTAGTATGAATAGTACGTTAGTATGAATAATACGTTAGTATGAATAGTAGTAAGTATGAATAATACGTTAGTATGAATAATACGTTAGTATGAATAGTATGTTAGTATGAATAATACGTTAGTATGAATAGTATGTTAGTATGAATAATACGTTAGTATGAATAATACGTTAGTATGAATAGTATTTGTATGAATAATACGTTAGTATGAATAATACGTTAGTATGAGTAGTACGTTAGTATGAATAATACGTTAGTATGAATAGTAGTAAGTATGAATAGTACGTTAGTATGAATAGTACGTTAGTATGAATAATACGTTAGTATGAATAATACGTTAGTATGAATAATACGTTAGTATGAATAGTACGTTAGTATGAATAATACCTTAGTATGAATAATACGTTAGTATGAATAATACGTTAGTATGAATAGTACGTTAGGATGACATTTCGAACATGGCCGTATTTTAGTTTTTATTAGTTGACAAAAATATCAATATATTTTGACTGTTTTTGTTCAATTTTATTTTTTCTTATTAGTCATAGTCTAGTTATTGTTTAACAAAATTAGTTGACTTAAACTATGATGACAATATTTAGTCAACAAAATGAACAATAATCTCATTAATGAAGTCATTTGAATTCAACTGATTTTATTTCTACAACTATTATTTATTGAGGGGTTTGTACTTTTAAATATGACATTTGTGGAGCAGAAAGCCTTTATAGTGTAAACTCTGTATCTCATATTGTTTGTAATTAAAATATCGTAATAAACTATGAATGGTGATAGTTCTGCTTTCCCTCTCCTAATTTATTAAATAGTAAACTTTAAAGTAACAGGATGTGATGATCTCTTACCACTAAAAGCATCTTTTACTACAGACATTAAACATGGATTCATTGTAGACACACAAAACTAGATCCATGGTGATTCATGAAGTAGAACAATGGTCATCCACTTCCTGGTCTGATGACTTCATAGTCTAACGACAGGAAACACCAGCTGCTTTTCCTGGAAGGAGTTGAAATGACTGTTTAATAGTTGAGTTGCATAGATGAGGATTTAAAGTTCAGACTGTAGACCGAATCTGTAATATAATCAATATCTTTCATTGTCAAAAGAATCCATTGATAAACTATTCAAAACAATGACATTTAACTAAAAATAAATCCTGAATGAAATAAATAAAGAAATAATATAAATGCTGTTTCTACAGTGGGTACCCTAACCCTAAATAAACTAGTTCTCATTAATGCACACTCAGCACCACATCTGGACAGAAAAAACCATAAATGTAGAAATGTTTGTAAATGTATTAAAAAAGAAAAGTTGTATTGAGCAGTGACTGGTTTTCTATTAACACCAAAAAGTTCAATCTTGGTCTGATCATATTTCTCATATTGTGGGAGTCATTCATGTGTTTTTTTATAAACTCTATGCAGGTTTTCATATGTCTGACATAAAGCTCTGACTGGTGGAAGGTTCATAGGACAATTTTTATATTTATTGTCTTTCAGAGATGTAAAATAAAAATTATAATTTTTTTTTCTTATGTCATAGATTATTGTAGATTGATTTCTGACCAATATATATCGATAATCACAGTATCGTCATATTGTGAGATAATCGTTATCGTGAGCTTTGTATCGCGTATTGTATCGTATCGTGAGGTACCCAGAGGTTCCCACGCCTATATATAAGGCTGACATTAAGCTGTCATTAGCATGAATAAAGTGTCGTTAAGTGTCGTTCGTTAAATTATGACACGTTTGGAGCTATGTTGGCATTTTTGGGGTTAGGTGGAGGGATCTAGTGATTAGGTAGAGGTTAGGGTAACGAACCACACTTAACTCATTCAGTACCAGCTGTTTTAGAGCATTTTGACTGTTTTTAAAGACCCACAGAATATTTAGTACTATAACTATCTGAATTCTGACACCAGACTAAAGTCTCTAATTTCATATATTAATAATGATAATAATTTTGTTTCTAGCTTGTTTCATTCTTCTGTAATCATCTGTAGAGGAAAGTTTCACACAAATCACCAGTTTGTGACAAAAAGAAAAACGTCTTTTTCTGAAAAAATCTATTCGTGACTTTGAAGTAATTTTTGTTTTTGTTTTATTGACATCTCAACATTAGTTTCCTTCTATAAAACTACACAAACATCACTGAGACCAGGCTTTTGATGGTAAAATTATTATTATTATGTTATCTATGTCAGCGTTGAATAGATTTCTCACTGTATTTTGGCCTTCCTCCAAGTCTCTCCCCCATCATTCTCCACACACGCAACTTCCTCCTCCTCCTCCCAGACATGCAGCGTGTCAGACATGCAGCGTGTCAGACATGCAGCGCGTCAGCGGTTGCCCTGTTCACCACACCCTCAATAGTCCACTTAGTTCCACACATGTCATGGTTGAGCAACATTTTCTGTCTCATAAACTCATTTCCTCTCCCTCTGAGCTCTGCTCATCACGGGTGATCTCTCATCCAAAGGTGCTCTGCTGCCACCTACAGGTCATCAGTTGGTCACTACATCATGGTACAGTTAGATATTCATAGAGAGCTTCGTCACACTGTCTCCTAGCAACCCCAGCCGAAAAACACAATTCACGTCTATAGACGTGAATTGCACTCAATGAGTTAATGACAGCCAAAGTGTCTTGCTGGAATTACTATGCGTAAGTCAAAGTGACAGCAGATGCCTCTGAAGAAGTCTAGCAGTTGTCAGTCAAAGCATGTCAGGGGATCATTTCCTAAGGAACGGTTGTCTGAATAAATGAAACCATAACATAATAAAGTACGTAGTAATTGTTCTTGGTGTCCTGATGTGAACATCTGTCACTGGTTCTCAGTCTTTTACCATAACGTAGTTTCTTCTTCTTCTCCTTCTTCTAACAGACCTGGTAGCAGCTGATCAACCAACCATTGTGGAATGAAACCAGATCACTTTGATCTTTCATTCACCATCTCCTCCTTCCTTCATCACATTCCAGTTTGGAGCGTTTGCTTCATCTTTACCGCATTGATGAGGTAACGTCAAGCTCCGCCCAACGCAGAACAGCGCCCCCCTCCCCTTACTCCTACCACCCCCCCATTCAACAGCCATGGGTCAGAAGATCTCTGGTGGCATCAAAGCCGTAGACAGTCGAGGTGAAACTGGCGGTTCCCCGTCTTATCGGCCCATCGCTCATCGCCGGCAGCACCCAGAGCTGCGGGGGCCGGACTTTTCCAAACCTCCCAGGTTGGATCTCCTCCTGGATATGCCGTGTGCTGGACTGGAGACACAGTTTCGCCACGCGTGGAACCCTGATGACCGCTCGCTCAACATCTTCATCAAAGAGGATGATAAGCTAACGTTTCACCGTCACCCAGTAGCCCAGAGTACAGACTGTATCCGGGGGCGGGTCGGCTACACCCGGGGCCTCCACGCGTGGAAGATCCACTGGCCGGCTCGGCAGCGAGGCACTCACGCCGTGGTGGGTGTGGCCACCTCAGAAGCCCCTTTACATTCCGTAGGGTACACGGCACTGGTGGGGTCGGACTGTGAGTCCTGGGGCTGGGATCTGGGACGCAACAGACTCTACCACAACAGTAAAAACCGGGCTCACGGTTCCCTGACCTCGTACCCCTGTTTCCTGGAGCCGGAGGAGTCCTTTAACTTACCCGACTCTCTGCTAGCCATTCTGGACATGGACGAAGGGACTCTGAGTTTTATGGTGGACGGACAGTATCTGGGAGTGGCTTTTCGAGGTCTCAAAGGAAAAAAACTGTATCCCATCGTCAGCGCCGTGTGGGGACATTGTGAGATAGCCATGAGGTACATCAACGGCTTGGATCGTGAGTATTATATTTATCTTTCTCTGAAATAACACTGGACTTACAGGAAGTATCAATACTTCTCTCATATTCTACTCACGTTGGTTCTAAAGGTTTTCAGGTAGTTTTGGCTTCCAACTTACTGTTTCATCCATCCATCATCCATCCACTCATCCATCCACTCATCCTCTGATGATGTCACTGAGCTACTTTCTAAACAGAGCTCAGTCGCTGCAGAAAACACATGAAAACTGACTATTGTTATGACGTGAACCTCATAACATTATCGTCACAAACAGGTTGAAATATTATAGATATATTTAGTCTTGTAGTGGTGGGAAAAATTGATTTATTATAGGTTGTATTTTTTTTTGTGCAGTTGAAATTAATGTCTGACTTGTAGAAAGTGTGTGATTTAGGAAAATAATAGAATTAAAATAACGATAATCTGTTACAGTCCGGTGTGGTTGTGGACCCTAATGCAGAGAGAGGTGGAGGAAGGATAGAAGCATTGTATTGTATTGTATTGTGTTGGTTTATTTGAAAGGGGACAGTGCAATTTCATATAACCTATGAACAAACGTGGTTAAAAAAAGGCTATTTTTCATCTGTCGTCCCCTGGCCAAGATGTAATATAACGTTCCTGGAACCAGTCCATGTTTTTGTTCTTCAAACTCCAAAAACAAAACTTAAATCCAAAAGGGCAGGAGGACCATGGAGCAACACACACCTTAACATTAACAATGATCCCACACTCACACTGTGACCAAGCACTCAATAGTGAGGAGGCCTGATTGGGAATGGAACACACCTGGGTGGAAACATGAGGGAGCTAATCAATCACCAACCAAGCACACAGACATCACTGGGGGGAGGAGCCACAAACAGGAACCCCTGAAACACAGACAAGAGTTAAACACATGACTAGACTCACAATAAACAAAGACACAGAATAACTAAACTAGGCTAAATAATTAACAGAACGTGACATAATCATTACTATTGAATCACAAATGCTTAATTAATCAGAATCACAATAAAAATGTAATCAGCACTAAAAGAGTGAGACAAAATAGAATCAGGACAAAATCACATCTGTGTGGTATACTGTACTCACAAACTGTTTAAAAACTATAATTATACATAAATATCCTAAAATATATACACATTTATTAGGGGTGTTGAAAAAAATCTATTCTAAGCGCGTCCATATTGATTTTTTTTATTTAAAAAAATAAATACATATATACATATATTTTTTTTTTAACTTTTATTTGACCAGGAAAGTGTTTTCCACTACAGCAGACATTGTAACTAAGAAGTGCTGAAACCTGGACTTGTTTTTCAATAAAATCTAAAAAGAAAGTATTTATTTATTGTTCTAAATATATAACTCAGTTACATTAAAGTCTAAGTTGGTTTAAAAGCCACAGACAGATTGTGTTATTTTTTTTATTTTAACTTGTTGCCATGTCATGTTAAAGCTAATGTCTTGAGTGTAAAATATGCCAATAAAATATATTTCATACATAATGTCATGAAAGTGTACAAATTTACAGATTAGTTGTTTCTTGTCATATATATATTAAAATATAAAATTAAAATACTTCAATATTGTATCGTATCGTGACCTATGTATTGGGATACGTATCGTATCGCCAGATGCCAGGCCATACACACCTCTAATATTTATATACATTTATTCATGAGTATGGTTGTGCTTATTTTTTACACAGGAGGAATTATTTAAATATTTTTTGAGTGTGTGTGTGTGTGTGTGTGTGTGTGTCTGTTCAACCTGAAACTTTATGAACAGCTTGCACATACCCCGAGTGTATGCATGAATTATGTTGGACTTATTTGGTTTTGCAAAACGTTTATTTTAATTTGGTTTTGTCTTTGTACGAACACGTCATTATAAACGCTGATGTTCTCACCATGTGTTTATAACTAATGCACACCTTGGATGTACATGATATGTTTGTTTGTAGTTCATTTCCTTACAGAAGGATTAGGGATGACATTTATTATCCATTTGTTTAAGTTCAGCAAACATTGGTGCAAACTTTATTTATCATTTTTTATATTCATGTCTCATAATTAAACCAGATAAATCACACACACTATTTTATTTTACACCCATAAATAAACCTTTTATAACACTACAGAGTACAGTATGTACACCTCTATGTACATACAACCTCATAACACATACTCATTTGGTCATAACTTACAACTCTACTTAAGCTCCTCCCACTTTATGAATACATACTTCAGACAGGCACTGTACTAGTAAAAGATAAAACCTCATTTCTACCCAATAACAAGGCTTACATAAGAGATATTTTATTAATTTACTCCAGACAAAGCCATTACATAAAACAATGCTAACACACACGAAGGGGAAAAATATAAATCTATATAAATAGTTAAATGTATTTTATTATGACTATAGATTTAAATAAATAATTAAGATTAAAGATGAAATCAGGGCTTTTGCCTTTATTAAATTCACACACAATCTATACACACAGTTACAAATACATGTGTAACATATATATCTAGTGTAACATAAAAGGAATAAATCAAACTTCCATATTTTAGTCGTAATGAGGCGTCTGTTACAGATGATGATGTCATCCTGCACTTTATTAAAATCTCAGTAAACGATGAACAAATCATATGATTTTAAATGGACTTAATCAGATAAAATAGTGTTTTAAAGTGGTTTTCTCTCGTACAACTGTACATTTAAAAACTCCCAAACAAAGTAAATGAAATCACGTAGACATGTATAAACAGAGCTAACAGAGGAAATCATGTTAAAAACAATGCTCGTTCATTCCATATGTCTGTGGATGTTTCTGAAACAAAGACTAATATTGAGTTTCAGTGATGAAGTAAATATACTGTATGTGTTTGTGAGCAACACGGATCTAATGATGGCTTTGAACCACGTTGGCCTGTTTGAGCCACTGATGACTGGGATAGAACCAGTAGAACAATGTAGAACAATGCAAGAATTTACTCTAAAAACACACAATAAATACAAAATCACATTCAAATCACTAAAAAAAACTAAATTAGAGAAAAACACACAATTTACAACAAAAATATAAAATAGAGAGAAAATTATGCAAAATGACAGTAAAAATATACAAAATGATAATACACAAAATGACTCCAAAAACAATAAATGATAAAAACTTTACACAAAATGAGAATAAAATGTAGGAAATTACAACAAAAGTCAAACAAAACAACAACAATATTGGACCTAAAAATTACATTTGAAAAGAAAATGAGAGAAAAATAGACAAAAATGAAAATAAAAAACAAATTATTAAACAAATCAGAACTTAAGCATTGATGACATCAAATGTTTGTGTGTTTAAAAATATCTATATATTATATAACCTTTCTTAGTCATTTAAAACTAGACTATAACTGAAATAGTCCTGATGGCTAAACTTTGACCAACACTAAGTTGAATTTTAGTCAAAAGAGTGAAACTGAAACTTAATCAGAATTTGCTGTCAAACTGTTTTGCATATTTAATATATATTTCAGTGCATTGATTATATTATTGTATGTTAAAGTCAAACTCAGGACGACAGATGGAAATGAGTAATAACTATAAACTCTTTATTCAGTGAGTGTATCAGTTGTATTCACCTTATATGGAATATGTAAAATTGTATTAACCCTATTTTATTCTATTCTATATAATATATATATATTATATAGTTATTATATAATATAATACAGTTATTAGTGTGTGAAGTAAACAAATAAAAATATAATGTAGCAGGTTTAAAGTCACATAAATAAGTCACGACTTTGATCACTAACGTTTCTTCTTTATTGAAGCCATTTCTCTGATGGAGTGGATTAATTTTCACTGATATTATATTATATTAACTGGATTTTAATAATCATTCTGCATTTTGACACATTATAAAGGTCTAAATAAACAAACACATTTTTTTATAAAATTGTGTTGAAACAAACAATCTGAGTTTAATCCAGATGAAACTTATTTTATTGAACCAACCTGACAATGATCAGCCAATTATGAACCAGATATGAATTTTGTAAATTTTGCCAATGATGACAAATTGGGATTTTTTGATATTTTTGAAACGGATCCATAATCAGTTTATTGATCTGGATTCCTTCCAAGATGGAACGTGATGATTCATGGTGTAATGTTTATCTTTGGTTCACATTTTTGTCAAATTTGTTCGAATTATTTACATAATCTTGCTAACAAACAAAGAAATAAATGGTTGATGTAATATTGAATAGGGCTGAATAATTTTGGAAAATAATGTAATTGCGATTTTAATGCTTCAGTATTGTGATTGTAATTTAATATGCAATTATTTTTTCAAGGGCCTCTTGTCATGTATTTTTTAATAAACACAATAAATCAATCTGTTTCATAATAAACAGAATTATTTAAACTTTAAATGAATATAAAATCTAAATTTTAAAGCACAGATTACAACAATAAATCTGTGTCTTTACCTCTTCAACATTAGGGATGGGTATACTACTACTATTATTGATCTGGTACTTTATCAATACTTTACTTTCTTTAAATCAATGGAAAAAAACAAAACAAATAATGAATATAAGTCTGTTGAATCAGTGATGTCACTACGCTGTTTTATTGGATACGTATCATCTGTGATGACGTTTGGATTTACTCAGAGATATTTTATATATTATTCCACTTGTCCAGGTTTCCCAGGGACCCTGAACACACCTCGGAAAACACGTTAGTTTAACTAAAGCTAATATTTGCTTTATCAGAGAAATTCCACCAGTTTCTCAAAGCTAAAGAAAAGTTGCTCTTTACAGCCATTACCGTATTTTTCACTTAAAATCCTTTAATTTTCTCAGAAATCAACAGTGTGCCTTATAATCAGGTGCACCTTATGTACGAAATTAATATGTCAACATGTTTTAGTACAACTTTGGTAAACTATGAAGCTGCACCTCTTGATGGATTTTTGGCGCTTCAGAGGTGTGTTCCATAAAGGAGGTTTAACAAACTCTGAGTCTATCCATAAACTTTAGGTCAACATACCCTCCATGGTAAACTCTGTGTATCTGATTCATTAAAGCTGGTATGAAGTGGGTTAATCAACCCTGAGTATGTAAACCTTGGGTTACTGACGTGCACACGCGCGATAAAAAGCCATCATCAATGGATCACAGAATACTCAAACTGCCATGACAACCAAACGGAAAATAGTGATTTATTCACCCTGATGGTGAAATAAGCTGGTGTTTGATGAATATGATCCTGTTCTAAAGGTGTGTTCAGTCTTCAGTGATTATAGTGATTAAATCACCTGTAATTAATAACACTTTATGATCACTTCATCACTTTATCTCTTCAGTGACGTGACGAGTGGTGAATAATAATAATAAAATGTGTCTGAGGAGACGTGTCAGCATCATAGGATGTCTGCATAGAGAGTCCTCCTGTTACACTGGATATAAACACAGTGACTGATGCTTCATATCTAATCATTTATATTGATTTTAATGTAATATTATCACCAGATTCATCTCTACGTCATAAAAAATGTCATAAAAAAACACTGAAGCGGGACGCGAACCCACGACACATCGCTTTCAAGAGCAGTGTCATAATTCACTGTGACATCATACCTTCATAGATGTATGATCTACAGATTTAACTGTATAACAATATAAAACAATAATCGAGCCTTAAAAGTGTATTAATTTAAATGATCATCTCCTCCTTTATATTATCTACAGGTTTATATTCAGTGAACTTTACTACAGACGTCAGTAGATGTTTTAATGTAGATCAACCTCTGTGTGTTTCACTAAATGATCTATATCTACAATGTTAGAAAGAAAACTACCGTTTGTACAAAATAAAAAATAATAATAAATAAGATGTAAATCAACACAACATTAGTAATGATGTGAACACGTCTGTGGTGTGTGATGTCACTAATGTGTTTCAGAGAAAAGTGTTAAGGTTTATTAAAGTGTTCAGGTGGGCGGAGCCAGGTAGAAACCCAGGGTTTCTTTGATAAAACCAGTCAGTGACCAGGTTTAGTTCATGGACAATGTTACCATGGTAACATACTCAGAGATAAACATACCTCATGTTTATGAATGAGATACTCAGAGTTTCACTAATTTGAACCTGAACATACTCAGAGTTTGAACATAACCTGTTTTATAGAATAAACCTCAGGGCTACTGTAGTCAGACGTCTCATAGTGATATGTACTGTACTGTGCTTTAACATACTGACTGAAAATGTGAGTTTAATGTTCTATATTTTATCTGTTAAACCTGAACAATGTTGAGAATTATTGTTAATGAGAATAAAGTTTGACTTATCTGACTATTAATAATAATAATAATAATAATAATAATAATAACAAACCGGTGCGCCTTATGTATGAAAATAGACCCAGTCATACCCATTCATTGATAGTGCGCCTTATAGTCCGAAAAATACGGTATTTCATTTTTAAGGACAAAAACAACTTATTTACTGTATTTACTATATTGTACTTTGTTGTTATAAGGTGAAGAAAATGTCAAGTACTTTTTGAGTATTGGCCCAAGTGTCCTATGTCATCAGAATATAGTCATAAAGAATATATATATATATATATATATATATATATATATATATATATATATATATATATATATATATATATATATATATATATATGGTCACTCTAAACTACACACAGCTATAGTTAACTGTATATGTTGTTTATTTAGGTAAGTGTGTTAATGCTTTATGTGTATAGTTGTTATTTTACATGTTCACACCATCACTGCCTCTGGATTTTAACTCAAATATCACTTTTATTCATGAATATGTTCAGTTCCCAGAACAAATGTTACTATTTCAGCTTCAGAGCCAAACTAATGTCTACAAACTAGTGCACAGTGTGTGTGTGTGTGTGTGTGTGTGTGTGTGTGTGTGTGTGTGTGTGTGTGTGTGTGTGTGTGTGTGTGTGTGTGTGTGTGTGTGTGTGTGTGTGTGTGTGTGTGTGTGTGTGTGTGTGTGTGTGTGTGTGTGTGTAGATCACATGATTGTTACAGTGATGGGAAATAAAAAGCTATAGAGTGAAACATATGCTGGAATAATCAATAAGTCATTGTCTCTTCACTGAATCATTTACATTTATTAATCTATTAATAATTATCTATTAATAATGCTAGTACTTCTATGTATCATTTTTAAACTAGCTTAAATCTGTAAGGAATGCTAATATTTCATCAGGTAAAGACTGTAGTAGAGCTTTAAGTGTTTATGTTGACTTTTCACAAAATCAGGACATTTTTAAATGTATATTTATTACTTATATAAAATACATTTGCATCACTTGAATATGTAAACATAGAGAAAACAGGCAGAACATGTAAAATAGTGCATTAATATTTACTCACTGCGATTCTTATTTACTGAACACATTAATGATGAAAGGCTTCCACAGGGATATAAACATATTATATATACATCATCAACATTCATGTCAGCATTAGAATAATGACCAAGTTTGAAAACACACATTTTGTGTGTTTTTTATCTCATTTTGTAGTTTTTATCACGGATAACAAACAGGACTCTGACAGTACAGACTGACCTGAGGTGCAGGATGATCCTCAACCTGGGGTTCACGGCCGACCTCGACTCCAGACAGATGATTAGAATGGACCAGACATGAACGACTAACTGACCAACAAGAGTAATACACACAGGCAGGATATACACTGTATGGATACTGTATGTATACTGTATAGGTGACATGATGATAAGGACCGCCCAGATCATGTGACCCTCCCACTAGTTGAAGGTGATCCTCAGCCTCGTCCATGACCGTCTTTCAAGTCATTATGTGTGTTTTTGTGTGTAAGTGGTTGTTTAGTGGTCGTTTTGTGTGTTTTTTTACTACATTTTTGGCATTTTTAAAAATCTTTTTGTGTTTTTGTTGTTACTTTTTTTACTTTTCTTGACATTTTTGTTTTTGCATTTTGGTGTCGTTTTCTGTGTTTCTGGAGTTTTGTGTGTTATGTTGTTCTTCTTATAACTTTCAAAACAATTGTTCTTTTGGGCCCAAACAAAATTAGACCGAGGACCGCAAATGGCCCCTGGGCCCCCAGTTGCCTATGTCTGCCCTACACTGTGAAAAATTCATACTACATGTCATATATTAAACTGATCGTTGGGTTCTCTATTTCCTATTAAAATCAACGTCTTTCTAAACCACATGAACTAAAAACATCTATAGACATGAGTATAGAGAATATATAGGATAGTAAATCATGTCATTATGTAATTATGACAGTATTTCCTTCTTTCTTCACACATATATTTCCTAACTGGACTCTTAAAGATGAGTTGAACTCATTAGCTTTCATTATTTTACTGTAAATCTGTTGAGTTGTGATGATAAATGTTAATAATTATTACCTTATAAACACACTAAGCTGCTGCTGTAATAATTACATCTATATTTTACATTTGTTCACACGACTGCTCTGAGTCCATTTCTACAATTAGTGTCATTTTCACAATGAATACCACCACTGTAGTCCTCAGGCGTAACCATGGAAACCAGCAGCACAGAATGGCTGTGCATAATTATTGATTTTGTTCTTCTTCACATTTTAAAATATGAATAAACACGTGATAATCATGTGACTTATCTAAGTGAGCATCATCATCATCATATTTTATTCATGTAAATGAATCTTTATCACAGCAGGGTCCACAAACATGTGATCCAAGGGCCACATTATCAATACTCTTGACATTGAATGATGAACATTTATAATAATGACTAATATAAGCATTAATACAGATTAGGTCATGTTTTACACAGAATTGATTTATTTGTGTCAGTTTGTCTGTTTACAGGTTTATGTCTAAAGTAGAAAACTCATTTTGTCAACATTTTTAAATAAATATAGACATTATACCACAGAAGATTCCTTTAGTTTTTCACTTCAGTTACTTTGTATTTCTACAGAGTGAAATGGCACATCTAACATTAAAATGTCTAATTTCTAAACACAAATCAATAAAATTATGATTAGTAGAATTCTATAAGCCACGGTTTCTCAACCTTGGGTCGTCTGGAAATAAAATGGCTCAACCTGAAATGTTCATTATTAATAAAATAAAATCAGTTACTGATTAAAATTATATTATTTTATTCTATTTATTTATTTTTATTCATCTATTTTGAACAAATAAAAATAACAGTACATATCACAGAAATAGATAAACAGTAGAGTAGTTATTATTATTATTATTATTATTATTCAAATTAAAACAAAGGTTCACTTTCTCAAATATAGGGTTAGGGTTTAACTTTAACCCTAAACACAGAATTAAAATCTGAGCGTTCAACGTTAATACATTAGAAAAATAACTGTAACAATTCATTTTATTCAAACATTTGTCTGTTATTTCTGATTCATTTTAAAAGAAACACAGTAGTTTTTTTTTTTTTTGCATTTCCCTAAAAAATAAGAATAACTCCTGAAGGTATTGTTCACGTCGTGATGTTTATAAAAGCACTAGCTCCTCCTCCTCTGCTCAAAGCTCCAAAATGATCAATACCACGCCACCTTTTTTCTTTCTGCACCGCTTTCTCCGTTTCTACCTTGAGGGCCTTGAGATCTGACATTAGTGGCGTTCAGGACATCAGGTGACCTGTTTGGTGTTGGCAGATGATCAAAGGACAGGAGTGGGAGGGTTGAAAAAGATGAAAGGGGCCACATTATTGCTCTATTATGCTAAAGTTTCATTTGCTCAGACAACTGCCAGTCTTCCTCAGAGACGTCTGCTGATTGCTTTGATGTTCCTTTTGATGTTTCCTTGACTTCCGCGTCATAATTCCAGAAAGATTCTTTTTGAATAATATGTTAAAGTTTATCATTTCTTCAGAGAAACGTTCCTCACGTTGTCTGAATAAATCACATCTGTCAAACTCAAGGCCCGCGGGCCAAGTTCAGCCCGCCAGAGCATCTAGTGCGGCCCACAGGAAGATTTTTATAAGTTATCATAAGTTGTAGATAAAATAAGATGGAGGTTGCAGTGCTACATTATTTACAGTATTGCAATTATTTTCAAAAATCTGGAAAGTTCTTGCAAATTATGCAGCAAAACACTTAGTTGAAAAAAATTAGTCGAAAGTCAATGAATTTTGATCAATTGTTTAACATTCAGGATTTTGTTTGAATTTGTGCAAAAACATTATTATAATTTTTTTGCGTGGCTCACTTGATTTCAATAAAATAAACAAAACTCTAACATTTTATTCAAAAAGATGATAAAAAGAATCTGGAATTATCCAGTTATTGTTGCTCGTCAGGCGAGCCCTCTGATTGGACAGAAAACTAACCTCCCGTTATGTTGACAATCAGCCTTTAGTTTAACGCTCTCCTCGTTTTCCTCCTCCATCGTTTCCATCGTTTCCATCGTTTCTATCGTCGCGTCTTCCATCGTTTTTTTCTCATTTTCCTCGTTGTCATCTTTCACCTTTCCTTCTTCTTCTTCTTCTTCTTCTTCTTCTTCTTTGATTGCGTGGCGTACCTCTGCGTCCAGCTGAGCTCTGAGCTGGAGCTCCCTGCGACTCCATTCCTCCTCCAGACGTTGGTACATGTGGAGGGAAAAGTGCCACCGTCCGTTCTCCTCCAACAAGTCCTCCATCTGACTCAGCAGTTCTCTGACCTGCAGACTTTGATCATTCTTCTTCTCCTCTCTACTTCCTGTTTTAATCCTCTCCTGCTTCACGACTTCTGAGACGCCCTTGGTGTTGTCCAACACGTGGTACCTGTAGCAGCACTTCTCCATCAGCCACTGAAGGGCGGGGCCTCCTGATTGGATGTGCTCCTTTGCAGTCCGTCCTCTTCTCTTCAGCAGGTCCCCAAAGGTAAACACCACCATGATGTGCCTCCATACGGAAGGCGTGAGAACCTCCATACGCGTCTCTACGATTCTCCGGTCCGACTCGGTGAAGTCCAGGAGAGGAACCACCAGTAGAATAACGTGAGGCCCTTCAGGGCCACAGAGAGACAATGCCCTGAGCAGCTCCACCTTCTCCTGTCGGGGTACCACCTCCTCAGATGAACCCCAGCCCTGGGCGTCCACTACGGTCAGATGGCGTCCAGCGGTGAAGCGGCTCGCCCGTGTGCTGGCGTTGCCTCCGCTGGTGTCAAAAAGCCGTTCTCTGCCCAGGAGCGTGTTACCAGCAGAACTTTTTCCTGTTCTTCTGGGACCCAGCAGGAGAACCCTGAGGGACAGCGAGGCTGGAGGAGGAAAGAAAACAATTCATGAAAAACTAAAGAAATCACAATTAGAAATGTATCGTTCTTCAAAGCAGATGTTTTTCTACCCCCAGTAATTAATGAGATAAAAGCAAAGTCTACTGTATGTCTCATAATCAATCAATCAAACATCAGTTACTACAAAAACAAAGAACAAAGGTTGAAATGCAAAAATGTCAACAAATTTTTTATTTAAAAAGCAAACTTTCAAGTGGCAATTTTAATAAATTTTCTTTCTTTTTTTAGTGAATGCTGTTTGATTTATTGATCTGTGATTTCTGATAATAAAACATATTTATGTAGAAAAACAAAGTATTTATAATTTTACACCACATCATACATTTGCCTGCGTTTTTGCGTGAATTCCAGCTTCTCATTTTTCTGAGAAACAAAGCTCAGCGTGAAGTCAGTGTTTGTGTCTCTGACCGTTTATTCATAAAGCCTGGGGGCGTTCCACTTTACAGCATGTCTGAAGCTCCGCCCACCTTTTATTGCTGACGTGCGCTGTAGGGACATAAAGCTATCAGGTATTTTATGATGAGACTAAGGACAGAACGATCATCATAATGTTACAGTTACAGAACAAATAAAACCAGAGCTGTTCGTTAAAGCTAAATGTCTAATTTACATAATTATTTTCCAATATTTTAGGAAAGTTTAGTTTTATTCTGACGTTGTTTTGAATCTCACTTTTGATGGCGTTGATGAATGAACAGCTATTATTATTATTATTATTATTATTATTATTATTATTATTATTATTATTATTATTATATACCCTCATCTATGTGATAATAAGGAGAAACAATTAATCTTGTAAAGTTCAGTTTGATTTATTATTGAGTTCTAACTCAGACTTTCATCTACAGAACTCACTCACACGTGCTGTCCCTTTGTTGTGCAGCTCTTTGTTAATAAATGTGTCTATTTTTAATCATTAATAGTTGTCTTTCTGCTCAGACTTTATTGAGTTAAAAATATTGAGATTTATTTGTATTTCATCATTTTGAGAAAAATGATTTTTGGTCCATATCGTCCAGCCCTAGTTTGTGCACTAAATAAAAATAAAATAATGTCTGAACTGCTCATAAAGGCATCATCGCTTCACATATTTTACAATCCTTATGAAACAAATCCATAAAGTTATGAAATAACTTCACTTTTATGTTGATGAACATTATAAAAGAGAATCAAATCATAAACGTAGTTATCATCAAACTTACTGGATTATTTTACAGCCAATAACAAACCAACTTCCTTATCGTCTCATGTTTTAGTTTAAAGTACATTTTTCCTCCAAAATGAAAAGTTCACGTTTCATTAAGGAAGTAATTAATGACAGTTTCCCTCATCCTGTTAATACACACACACACACACACACACACACGCACACACACGTGTAGCGGCTCATTCCTCCATGTGTTCATGCACGTGTCAACACTTCTTTTACCCATAATCCTCTGGGGCCAGCAGCTCTTCTGTCCGTCCCCTTTGAGCTGTGTTTAATTAGCGTTAGCTTGAATTATTCCTTAAACGTGACTATAAGTGCATATATTAGATAGATTTAATTATGGTTTTAATTCACACGCTCTCATACACACATAATATTATACATGGAAATAACAGCTTAAAGTCACTTTTAATGTGACGACCACTGGACAAATAAACATCATCTGTGCAAAATAACAAAACAATTCAATATTGAAAAGTAATAATCAGGAAACACAAATAATATTATATTTCATTACTAGATAATAACACCATAAAACAGTGGTTAATTAATATCAATATTTTTACAATTAGTTTTAATCCTGTTTGGTGTTTGTTACAAACACAGGTTTAGTGATTTAAAGATTTATATTTTATTTCATTTCATTCATTATATTATTTCATTTTTTATTATGTTTTAGATTTATATTTGAGACGGTGAATATACAAAAATACAGTTTTTAAGACTGTGTTGTTTTAATTTTGAAAATAATAATAATTTTTAAATTAATTTTGCTCCTTTTAATGTATTTTTGCTACATTTCTTCCATTTCTGACACTACATCACATTTTAATGACTTTTCTACACATTTTTTCCACTTTCCAGACATGTTCAGCACTTATATATATATATATATATATATATATATATATATATATATATATATATATATATATATATATATACTTTTATAATAATGTCACATATGTTGACCCATTTTTGTCACTTTTAACCTCTTTTCACCATATTTCATGATTATTAATTTCACCACATTCACCATTTGTCATGCCTATTATTCACCAATTTTAGGAGAATATCAGTATTTGTGTTAATGCTAGTCTTTATAGTGACACTAAAGCTAATGCTCTGAATGTGTAATGACTTTCTAATGATCATCAGCTAACGTCTTCATGAGCTGCTCTTTATATATGACAACCAACACTGCAGAGCTATATATATATATATACAGTATATATACTAATAGTCTTAATGCACTCTACTCCATATGCTATAGATTATTGTGAGAGCTACATTACATGCATTAGTTCAAGGGTTCTCAACTGTTCTCACCCTGGGACTCACATTTTTCCACGGTCATTAAATCACGACCCATTTTTTTTTTTTTGTTTTTTTTAGAATTCAACAACTAAATTTACCGGTAGTTTTTCAAAAATATCTGTTGAAAACATACATACATATTATATATTTAAAACATAAATCTCTTTATGTTTCCTGGTTTTACAGCATGCTTGTCAAAAGAAAGGTTTTTTCAAAATAAAAGTCCATCATGAGAGACATTAAGTTTTTGTTTATTTTTGACCAGCTGTTCGCGACCCACCCAGTACAGGTCTGCGACCCACTTTTGGGTCCCGACCCACCAGTTGAGAATCACTGTATTAGTTGATTGTTGGGCTTTATTAATAATGTATTAATGTGGTATAAATAAGTCGTCATTGGAAACTATCAGCAAAGCTTCCCTAATAAAATAAACTTCTGATTATTATTCATATTATTATTACAGGAGCAGATGAGGAGGATTATTAACGAAGCTTCTTTATGAACTTTTTACTCAAACATTTGGAACCTAATTTTTATGAGTTGAGTTTATAAATGTACTGATGAGATTTACAGCTAAAAACTACCAGCAAACACAATTAAACCAGGATTTAGTTTCATGTTTTATACATATATAAATACAGTATATACATCAGTGATGTGCTGTGACCACTAGGTGGGCACGTTGCTAATGGAGACCACCAATGACAGTTTCATATGTTTCTGCTGAAAAGTGTTAATCAAACAAAATCAACATCATAAACACCATTAAAGAAACATAAACAATAATTTAATATAGCCTCCATACTCTCCCAACTAGAAACACAGAAACATGGAGAAAAAGACAACAACAACAACTCAGAACATCCTCAGTGAGGAACATCCACAAAGTCAATCCTTCCTTTTGTTCCATTCACTGTAGAAAGAACCAACAATGTTCTGACCTTAGCTTTGATCTGAAGCTCTGGTAGCTCAGGTGTTGGTCTCCATCTTTTAAAAGCTGTTGTTTTTCCTCTAAAAAAAGTTTTAACAGTAATAGTAATAATGACGGTAATAATAACAATAATAATAATAATAATAATAACAGTAATAGTAACAGTAATAATAACAGTAACAGTAATAATAATAGTAATAGTAATATTAATAGTACACAAAATACATGGAAATAAAAGTGGATTATTTACTAAGAAAGTACAAAAACTTTAAACAATAAAGTAATAGGGATGTCCCAAGACAACTTTTTCACTCCCAGTATGATACCAATATGATATCAGCACCAATCATACATACTTTTATGACTTATTTAGTAGTGATATATTAGTCAAACAGAGAACAATAGGAGCTAATTTAACCATAATTGTCTTTCTGGTCAATCAGTTGAAAATATTGAGATTTATGTCATATATGAATATTTTGAGAATAAATATTAAGATGTGTATTTTGGTTGATATTGCCCAGCCCTAATCAGATAAAGATGAAGGTGTTCATCATATTATAGCAGGGTGAGTATTGCCCACTCCATGCCCCACCCCCTAACCCCCATTTATTTTCTCCTTGGAAACTACCTCAAACTCCTCCTATGGGCTTCACTAATCAATCAATCAATCAATCAATGTTTCCAGAGTGAATAAAACTAAATGTTTTGTGCGTCCTCAGCTGAACCTCTTCCTCTGACTGACCTGTGTCGGCGTGCGGCCCGCCTGGCGCTGGGTCGGGACCGACTGCAGGACATCGAGACCCTCCCTCTGCCCCAGTCCCTGAAAAATTACCTCCAGTACCAGTGACTGACAGCAGCAAAGCATCCTGGGAAAAAAACACTATCACATCATTATTGGCAACGCTAATCCCAGAGAGGAGGCGGAGCTTAGGTGATGATGATGATGATGATGATGGAGAAGAAGACGGTGGATGTGTTCAGCCTGTCAGGCAAAGAGCAGGGCAGCATAAGCTCCTTTTTTAAATTCCAGCGCTGATTTTTCTCCTCATTATTTTTAGACTTGAAATAAATAATTAATAATTAATAATGACTCCATCAGAACAGAACAGCTCCACCTGGTGGAGAGAGAGAGCACAGCAACCCCATCAGAGGCCTTACACACACACACACACACACACGCTCACACGCACACACACACACACACACACACACGCTCACACGCACACACACACACACACACACACACACACACACAGACACACACACGCACACACACACACACGCTCACACACACACACAATAAAATAAAAGTTGTAAGTTCAATAATGTAAAGTTCAGAAATGCATTTGGAGGAGGCCACGCCCCTTTTCAGACACGTCACAGCAGCTCCAGGTTTACATTTGTTAAACATTAAATGTTATTATTACTTTTTATGACTTTTTTCCACTTTAAAAATCATCTAAAATATGATATGTATTTATTAATGGTGCATCTAATAACTGGACCTACTGTACTAAAAAGCAGAATATTTATTCAGATCTTTTTTTAATTATTTCTTCTTTTTTCATATTTTTTCCAACAAAAGAAGAAGTGGTGTTTTTGTGACCTTTGCAGAAGAATAATTTTATTATGTTTATGAATATGTAGAAGCTGAACTTTGATGTCAGGTTTTTATTCACTTTATGCTGTAACTTTTTATACAGGTTATTAAATTGTAATTACACTATAAAACCACTGTTTTCTGCTGAATACATATGATTAGGTATGAAGTAATGTACTTTATTGATCCTAGTTCCACTTTTCACACTTTAGTCTAAGTCAAATCAATCAGAAATATGTTTATTAAAAATTAATAAGTGAATAATGCACACAGAAGTGATTTCATATAATAATTAAAAGATGCTAAAATAAGAGAGTGAGAAATAAAAAGGGAACAGTTTGTTGTGTAAATTATAAAATAAATCAGTTTTATATTTCTATAGATATCTATAGATATCTCAGCCCCTCCAAATACACAAATGTACAATTTTCCCACGCTTATATCACATGATGATGGCAGTCATTTTTAATCTCAAATTGATGAAAAATAAAAAATCTTGCAAATTTCATATTCATCACCGTGGGGATGTACGTACATTTTATTGTAAAGATATTGTTTTATTCAAGCCTGCAAAAATAAAAATATCAATTCTGTTTACTTCTATTAATATTATTTTGTAAAGCTGTACTCAGATTACAAATGACCTGTGAGCGTTACAGGAAACGTAAAACGTGCATTGTTCCTTATTTTAATCAGTTTTTAGTGAAAAACAAGTGGAGAATTCCATAAAACATCACATTTGAACTTTAATTTAAGTTTCACTTAATCATAATCTGGGATGTGAACAAACTGTATTTACAGAAGAGGCAGAAAACAGAGGAAACTGTAGATTTGTATGAGGTTCAAACTGTAACAGATTTTGCTGAGTCACGTGTCTTAAAGGGGCAGCGTCTGGTTGAGAGAGACAACGTTTCATCACTGGATGTCAAATAACTACCAAAGTGTTACAGGATAGGATAGTGTCTCACACACACACACACACGGGGACCAATCATATTTTCATATTTCCATATAATAACTGAAGCTTGAGTCACTTTTTTTTTTTTTTTTTACTCCTCAGTTTGTGTTTTCCATCATTATTAATTTTATTATTATTATTGTTATTTGTGTGTGTGTGGATCTGATTCTGACGATCATGATTTGTTTGTTTCCATCTGATTGTTGACGGTTACATTCAGGTAATTATAAGACAAAGACTTGTTTCTTCAATGCTGCTTTTTATTGTTATTATTAATATTATTATTTGGGCTCTTGGTGAAGAAAAGAAGCGTTTCACAGCAGGACTCGAATGTATGGACAGATGTGACGTTGGGATTTCAACATGAAATGTGAATAAAAGTGAATATGAAATAAATATGTTTGTCCTCATTTTTCACTCAATATTCCAGAGACAGAAAATCTTTTATCTCAGCAGGGCATGATTTAGCATATATCATTTTGTATATTTTAGTGATCATATTGTGCTTTAGGAGCCAGTTTTATGTATTTTTGGAGATATTGTGTTTAGTTTTGTATATTTTTATTGTTGTCATTTTGTGTATTGCATATTTTATACAGATTTTTGTTTTTATATTGTGTTTTCAAAGTCAGTTTTATGGTATTTTTTTTGTGCTTTTTGTCATTTTTGTCCTTTTTTTTTTGTTGTGTAAATTTTCTCTCATTTTCTGTTTTGTGTGTAATTTTTGTTACGTTCAGTTTTGTGAATTTTTTTTTGTTTTTGGAGAAACACAAATATTCTATGTTCTAAGCGTTGCCTTAAGGCACTAATATCTGTTTGTGCTGCAGACAATAAGTGGAATAATTCATCACTGTAATTATATCAGACGATATCTGAAAACTTTGTTGCTTTAAAAACGGTTTTTTGTGATGCAACTAGAAATAGAGAATTTACTATTTCCTCTACGTTGAAGCTCAAAGAAACATTTTTATAAAGTGAATATTTGATCCCATTAAAACATAAATAATACATATTCTATTCTATGCAGCATTAACAGCATAGATAGACTGTAAATCTGTTATTAAGGCACAGTGATTAAAAAAACTTTATTAGTCGTTTTATCTAAACACACATTTATATCAAAACACAGCTCTGAGTAACATATAATATTTATTTACTGAATAAAGATGAAAACTCACATTTATAACATTATTGAGGTGTTTTCAATTATTTTTAATATTTGAAAAAGAAACAAAGAGCATTAGAATAATGAGTGATCTGAGCATTAATACAGGAAAGAACAAATAGTTTTTATAATAAATTTGTGTGTTTTTTTGTGCATGTTTGTTGTGCTTTTGTGTATTTCTTGTCTTTTTGTGAACTTTTGTTGTCATTTTCTGTAATTTTGTATATTTTTCAGAATAATTTTTACTCTTGTCATTTAGTTCATTTTTATAGTAGTTTTGTGTGTTTTTGAAGTATTTTCTGTGTTTTTATCTTGTCTTTACTGTATTTCACTGTAAGTAAGTAAGTAAGTATTTATTTATAAAGCGCTTTTCGCAGATAAAATCACAAAGTGCTGTACACAGAAACAATAAACATACATTTACATCACATGTGTAGCATCATAAAAGGGCAGTAAAAATTAAAAATAAAATCTTGTTAACTAAAAGCTTTTTTGAAAAGCGAAGTCTTCAAATGTTTTTTAAAAGTGTCCACGCAGTTCATCTCCCGGAGAGACTGGGGCAGACCATTCCAGAGTCTGGGGGCTGCAGCCTGGAACGCCAGGTCTCCTCTGGTTTTAAATTTGGTTTTTGGGAACCTTAGTAGACCCTGACCTGAGGATCGAAGGCTGCGTCCTGAAGTGTAGGGACACAACATGTCTGAAATGTATAGAGGAGCCTGGCCATGCAAAGCCCGGAATGTTAGAACCAGTATTTTATATTCAATCCGGAAATTGACAGGGAGCCAGTGCAGGAAGGAAAGTATCGGGGTAATGTGTGATGTTCTGGACGTACCGGTCAAAAGTCTGGCAGCAGCATTTTGAACCATTTGGAGTTTACACAGGGTCGACTTATTAAAACAGGTAAAAACTGAGTTACAGTAGTCAATGCGGGACGAAATAAAAGCATGGATGACCAGTTCCAGATCAGGTTTGGACAGTAGATGCCTCACTTTTGAGATATTTCTCAGATGGTAAAAACAGTTTTTAGTCAGTTGGCGACAGTGGCCCTCCAAAGACATCGATTGGTTAAACACAACCCCAAGATTTCTGATGCTGGATTTCACTGATGAACCCAAATCACCGAGAGAGTTCTTAATAAGTGGGATCTTTTTATCAGGGGCGATGATCAGAGTTTCAGTTTTGTTGGGGTTTATCTGGAGGTAGTTTGATGAAAACCAGTTTTTGATGCATGAGATACAGTCCAAGAACTCAGGTAAAAAGTGAAACTCTGAGTCATTAAAAGAGCAGTATAACTGGATATCATCAGCATAAAAATGATAAGAAACATTTTTAAAACCACGGATCAACCGACCAAGAGGCATCAGGTACAATAAAAACAAAACAGGCCCCAGAACAGAGCCCTGGGGTACTCCACATGACAGGGTGGACACATTGGACATTACATCATTAAAAGCCACATTAAAAGTTCTACCATTTATATACGAGGCAAACCACTGTAGTACAGCACCGGAAAACCCCATTTCTGATTTGAGACGATGGATCAGTGTGTTGTGATCTACGGTGTCGAAAGCAGATGTTAAATCCAATAAAGTTAAAACTGTGTAGCTACCAGAATCAGCAGCCATCATCACGTCACTGGAAACCTTCACAAGGGCAGTTTCAGTGGAGTGGATCGACCTAAAACCAGATTGATATTTATCATAAAGATCATTATCTTCCATGATTGATGTTAGCTGCTTGGCTACCACTTTTTCCATCATTTTTGACATGAAGGGAAGCTAAGATATGGGCCGGTAGTTTATAGGCTGACCTGGATCAAGATTAGGCTTTTTGAGAATGGGATTTACTAGGGCGTGTTTAAAGTAGCTGGGGACTGTGCCGGATTTAAGTGAAAGGTTGATCAGTTTCACCAACCATGGACCGACTTCATCAAAAACATTTAAAAGCAGTGAGGTTGGAATAATATCCACAGGGCTCGATGTGGGTTTCATTTTTCTCACTAGATCCTGAATATCCTGTAGGCTGACAGGAGAGAAGGAGGACCATGTGCTGACGGGAGCTACAGAAGTGCACAAGCTGACCAAAGGAGTCGTGATACTGGCCCTAATATCTTCTACTTTATTTACAAAGAAGTTTAAAAACATGTTACAATCATCCCTTGTGTGTACAGGGACATGGGACGGTGGGGGTGTAACAAGATGTTCAATAGTGTTGAACAAGACTCTGGGGTTTCTCTTATTTTGGAGAACAAGGTTAGTGAAATAAGTAGAGCGGGCGCGCTTTATTATTTCATTTAGCTCCATTATCTTTTCCTTAAGATGGAGTCGATGCACTTCCAGTTTAGTTGTTTTCCACAACCGTTCCACTTTCCGACAGCTTCTTTTGAAGTTAAAAATGGTTTCATTCATCCATGGACAAGGTTTTTTATGAGTGCTAACAACGTTTTTAGCTGGTGCTACTGTGTCTAACAGAGTCAGACAGTGATTATTAAAGTTAGCCATAAAAGAGTCAACATCATCACAGCTAGCGAAGGAAGTTGGGTCAAAGGAGGCAGAAAACCCACTGAAAGCTGCTTCATTTAGGATGCGTCGCTGTTTTTTCACATTGGAAGGGATTTTAGTCAGAGTGATTGACAGGTTAAATAAAATACAGCAGTGGTCACTTAACTGTAAATCATTTATGCTTAATTTGTCTATTTTTAAACCAAAAGAAAAAACTAAATCTAAAGTATGACCTTTGGTGTGTGTTGGACCTGACACATGTTGTACAAAGTTAAAAGAGTCCATAAGAGTCATCAACTCAGTGGCCATAGGACATGTGGAGTTATCAACATGGAGGTTAAAATCTCCAAGGATTAAAACACTCTCAAGTGTTATAATAGATGACATGAACTCAGAGAACTCATCTAAAAATATACGAGCAGGACCAGGCGGTCGGTACAGTAAAACACAGTGAAAAGAGTGTTCGTTTCCAACCTTGCACATCTGGAGCTCGAAGGAATTGAACGCGTTCGTGTCCAACAGTCTGCAGCTGAATGTGTCCCGGAAAACGAGCGAACAAACAACTGTAATGTTGTAATTATTTGTGTCTGTTTTAAATGTATTCTTGCTCTTGTTTTATGTATTTTTCTGTAATTTTCTACGTTTACTTTGTAGTAGTTTTAGTCATAGTCAGCAGGACTATTTCACTTCATCTAGTTTTAGTCAATGACGTTTAGATTTTAGTTAAAATATAGTTGACAAAAATATAAAGTTATGCATTTATTTAAAGATGAAATGACCATTGATATGGGATGATATGAATACACACAGACAGATGTGATGTCATCAATGACCACATGAAGGTTAAAGTTCATTAAAACGAAAGGATAAAAAAAACTAAAAGTAAAAAAACTTCTAGTTTTTTTTTCTTCTTTTCTTTAAGTGAAATAAAAATAGTTTTTAAAAAACAATAACAAGTTAAATAATGTGTATTTGGTCTTTATGAATGTATTTTATTTATTAAGCTCGTTAAGTTGATTTAAAGCAGCTGTACCGGAACCTCGTGGTCTGTGACGTCACGAGTTGACATTCCGCCACGCGCCGGCTCGTTTAACGGCGACGAGAAAAGTTGGTAAAAAAACAACAAAAAAGTGGATTATTTGGATATAACTGTGTCTATGGTGGACCAGGGGTGGACCCCCACCTAACGGACCCCCACCTAACGGACAGGAACAGGTAGGATGATGGATGGATGATGGATGGATGAGGAGTGAGTTATGTAATTTGTGGGAAACAGTCTTTTAAATGTTTTTAAAACATTATATTTTATATTTTTCTTCTTCATGTTGTGGAGATTTAGAGAATAGCACGTGACTAATAACATTTATAAAAACAAAAACTATTATAATACTGAATCACATGAGTTGTTTTTTGGTCAGAAGTGTATTTAACTGTAAACTATACTTTTTATTTATTGTATGAATAATAAACTAAGTCTAATATATTCTTTAAATTCACACAGAAAGCTTTTACAGATTATATATACGTAGACTTTACCATAAATAGAAGTTTTTATGTTTAAAGTAAATAATAATAAATCTACAATTAAATTGATTATTATTAATTCTGTGTAATTTTCCATTTGAACCAATTGAATGAATAGAGTAATAAAATAAATGTGTATGATTGTTTTTTATTGTAAAAACTATATTTATTGTCTGTATCTAAACATTTGGAGAAATATTGTTTGGTTGAATATATATATATATATATATATATATATAAACTGGATCACATGAGTTATGACTGGATTTTTATTAGTTGATGAAAATATAAATACGTTGTGATATAGTTTTGGTAACGGTTATCTATTTATTTAATAAATCATAATCTCATAATTTTATTAACAGTGATAAAGAAGCAACAATATGTTTATGGAATCCTGAAACAATCCACGTTTCTTTGAAACCTAAAACATTTTTTAATTTATATTTAAAATATTTTTATATGATTTCATTCATTTGCATTTCCTCACTTTTATTTCCAACTTTACAGAAACCAAAGAGATATAAATTAATATGTGTAGGAAGTGATAACATTGGTTTATTTTCTTCATGTCATTTTATTCTGTAAATATCAATAGATTTAGTGTCAAATCACAAATTGAAATATTTCATTAACAAAGACTGAAGTCCACCAAAATAAAAGCTTGTTTTCTGTAATGTATAAATATCTATTGTCGTGAAAAAGCTGCAGTTATTCTGATCTCTAATTAGTAAACATGTGGTGCTCATCAATACTACAGATCATTAGACTAATTACCCACAGGGAACTGCTGAGTCAGCACTTTACTGACCGCAGGTCGTTAGCATGTGCTGAGTCATGATACTGAGAATCACTGATATAATAGGTCAAAGTTAATCTACAGTATATGATCTGTAGACACATTATATAAAATAAATAAATCGAACTTAAACAATGATGGTTTTTATTGATTATGAGACAAAAGATGAAAAAAATACCTTCAGATTTTGAGGCTGTGGATTTTTTTCCAACTTCTCATTTTTTTTAAAACATATTTTTATTCTGAAAGGTTTTTAATGTTTAAGTAGCTTTTTTTTTTATAATTCAGCAATGTGTGCACTTCATCATGTTACCAGCAGAGGGCAGTAAAGTAACGTCTAACAATACAAGCTAGTGAAGCAGACGCTTTGTGTGTATATATATATATATATATATATATAACCCTAACCCATATATAAAAATATATTATTAAATTAATTAATTATGTATTTATATATATATATATATAACCCTAACCCATATATAAAAATATATTATTAAATTAATTAATTATGTATTTATTTTCATCTTATTTTCATTACTTAGATGAATTGTCCTCCAGTTTATTTATTTATTCATTTATTTATTTTTTTTTCCCTAAAAAAAATTCTCTTGTCTGCACATGATGTCAAAGGTCAACACCACAGGAAGTGCAATCATTATGAGACAGCAATGCATGTTTTGTTATTGCAGTAAAATAAAATGATTTATTTTATTGCTTAATTGTGACCATCACCAGCCCTCCCTAAGGAAGGGTAAGAAATATTTTATTATAGGGAGGATATAAAAAGGGAGAGCAGTGTTACGCCTAAGTGGAGAGGGAGGGGGAGGGGGAAGGGAGCAGGGAGGAGAGACTCAAGGTAGGAAATAGAAAGGGTGGGAAGAATAGATTGTTATACAGTGAGGGTGAGATGTGAAGTTGTAGAATATATTGTGCTTATGTGAACAGGGGGAATGAGTGAATGGTAGTACCTAAAACAGGTATTTGAGATTAACGTGTCTAAAATTAAGCCCAGTATGAGTTTTATCCCACATCCCAAGGCGTGCCAGTGCATCGTAGACCAGTATATGTGCAAAAATCGCTACTGCAAACCCAGGAACTGCCCCGGGCCTGCAGATGCAGCAAGGCCAGCAGAAAGATTGGGGGCCAGGGAGCCCCAGGCCGCAACCCCCCGGACACCCCCAAGATCCCAGGCTGAGAGGCAGCCACCGCCCCCCCACACACACATTCGAAGAAGCCCCAAGCAGCCGAGCACCCAGCGCATTCCGCCACCGACCCCAACCCCCAACCCCAAGGCCCCTCGCCAGCATCCCTACCCCCCGCCCACCCACACCCAAGCACCCAACCCCGAGGGGAGGGCCCAGAGAGCCCCCCCCACCCGAGACCCCAGCAGCGGAGCCAGGGCCCACGCCCAGCAGACAGCCAGAGCCGCGCCGAACGGGCAGCCAGCGGGCACCTGCCGGGGGGCCCAGAGCCAGCAGGGACCAGACCCCAGGCCAGAAGGACCCGGAACGGAAGCAGCACCAAGAGCAGCGCCCCCAGGGACAGCGACCATGCCCATAGTCGCCGAGGGCACCAAGGGGATGCTGCAAGTTTCCCCGCCGGCCCCCAGGCACACCGACCAGGCACCCCAGAGCGCTGTTATGGTGGTGGGTAACTTCCCTATCCCCTGAGTGAATGTATGTGTTTAGTGAATGTATGAAGTGCTATTAAAAAGGGTGGATGGAGGGGAGCGGTGCTCCCCATCCAGCCTATGTGTATATATGTGTATGTGGTGCAATAGCTCCGGAGGGTGGAAGTGGTTGTCCCACCCTCCGGGGGGTGGTGTGTTTAGGTGTAATTAAAATTGGAGGGATTAGTAGGACAGTCAGAGGTGGGAGTGCCGCCCCCTTGCCGCTACTTAGTAGCACAGGCGGCGGCCCCCTCCACCCCCAGCCCCACATCCAGCCCCCCAGTTTTTTTAAATATGTTTTTGCACAATTATCTATAATTTTATTTATTTCAGTTTTTTACTTGCTGCAACAATTGAATTTATCCTCTGGCAATCAATGAAAGTATATATTTATATATATGTATTCCAGTGGTTCCCTAACTTTCCACAGTCCTGTACCCCTTCAGACCTTTAACCCCTACTCCTGCACACTTAAACATGATAACATAATGTCATATATAATGTAGCCTTACAGTGAAATGTGTCCCTGAATTTTACCTATCCTGTTGAGGAATAATATATGTTAAAAAATAATATAAATAATTTTATAAATAAAATAACATCTTCAAATTCTTATACATCTCAGTTTACATGAACACAATATTTATAAAGTAGATTTTTATAGTTAATGTATATGAAAGTCTATAAAAAGTAACATGAATATAATAACACATGATCATGTGATCAACACATGCTAATTACTCATTTCTTGCCACACATAAAACATACATATTTAACCTGTACATTTGTGGTTAAATGAATCTGTTCCCACACAATTAAAATCTGTATTTTCTTCCAGAAATAGTGTTTTTGTTGGTTTAGTTTCTTACCAGGGATTTAAAACTTAAGGTTAGTCACAGGTGGAGGAAAGTTGATGGTCTGTAGATGTTGTAGGAATGTGCTGAGTCATTGTACAACGTGATTTATTTTAGGTTAATAAATTATTTCATGATTTTATTTGTCATTAATCATTAATAGTTTCTGTAAAAAATAACTATTTATTTCAATAGTTTTTTTAAAGCTATAGGGAGCCATTGTATAACAGTCAAAGGGCCACATTAGGCCCCAGAACCACAGGTTGCAGACCCCTGCTCTGGTAGAACCACAGCTGAACATCTGTCCTGGTCCATCAGTTCTGGTCCCTCCATGATGGTTCTGATGAGCTCCTCCTCTTTGGTGTGGAATCGTGTACTGTTTTTGGATTTTCACTCACACTCGCACAGATGTGACCAGATGAAATATTCACTCGCACACACTGAAAAATAAGTTGCATATGCGACCAATTTAGTCGCAGTCTCGAGCCCTATAATGTGTATTAAGTTTTGTATTTAAAAGAAAAGGCGGACTTTTGATTTGTTAATTTTGTAGATATTTGCACTTGTTCTCAAACTGTCTTTAGTGATACATTGTGTTATTTATTATTATTAGAAAATAGGCCCTTTGAACTATTTTATGTAAAGATATATTAGTGGCTAATTAATATAAGGCTATTGGATATATCCATCCATCCATCCATTTTCTTCCGCTTTTATCCGGGGCCGGGTCGCGGAGGCAGCAGTCTCAGCAGAGATGCCCAGACCTCCCGATCCACGCACACCTCCTCCAGCTGTTCTGGGGGGACCCCGAGGCGACACCAGGCCAGCTCAGAGACATAGTCCCTCCAGCGTGTCCTGGGCCTAACCCTAACCCTTCCATAAAAACAATGAACAGAACCGGTGACAAAGGGCAGCCCGGGCAGAGACCAACATGCACTGGGAACAGGTCTGACTTACTGCCGGCAATGCAAACCAGACTCCTGCTGCGGTCATACAAAGAACGGACAGCCCTTAGCAAAGGACCCCGGAACCCATACTCCCGGAGCACCCCCCACAGGGCACCACGAGGGACATGGTTGAACGCCTTCTCCAGAGCCACAAAACACATGTGGACTGGTTGGGCGAACTCCCACAAACCCTCGAGCACCCGATGAAGGGTATAGAGCTGGTCCAGTGTGTCGCGACCGGGACGAAAACCGCATAGTTCCTCCTGAATCCGAGGTTCGACTATCGGCCGGATCTTCCTCTCCAGCACCCTGGAGTAGACCTTGCCGGGGAGGCTGAGGAGTGTGATCCCTCTGTAGTTGGAGCACACCCTCCGATCCCCCTTCTTAAAGAGAGGGACCACCACCCCGGTTTGCCAATCCAGAGGCACTGTCCCCAACTGCCATGCAATGTTGCAGAGACGTGTCAACGAAGACAGTCCTACAACATCCAGAGACTTAAGGTACTCAGGACGAATCTCATCCACCCCCGGAGCCCTGCCCCCGAGGAGCTTTCCAACCACCTCGGTGACTTCAACCCGGGTGATGGGCGAGTCCGCCTCTGAGTCCCCAGCCTCTGCTTCCTCATCGGAAAACGTTGTAGTGGGATTGGGGAGACAACATCCCCAGTTGAGGTCATTAGCTCCCCCCCCTGCACTACTGCTTCCCCCTCCTGAGGCGCCGAACAGTTTGCCAGAATCTCCTCGAGGCCGACCGATAGTCCTCCTCCATGGCTTCTCCGAACTCCTCCCAGACCTGAGTTTTTGCCTCTGCGACCGCGCGGCCTGCAGAACGCTTTGCCCGCGCCTCGGCTATTGGATATAATGATATTTAATATAAGAATGTATAATTACAGTATGTCAAAACAGAAACAATGAATGAATAATCATTTAAAAACCTGGTGATTATCAGCGTTACCAAACAGAACAAGCTTCTGTTTCAAAGATCCAAAGAGTTAAAGTTATTTAAAAGTACATCATACGTCCTGAACTCCTGCCAGTATCTCAGTGTGTTTATGATGAGTTCAATGCTTTAATTTAGTTTTCTGTACGTCCTCGTTCACTGCAAGCGTTGCATAACGTTGCATCAGTAACTCAGTGCGTCCGTGTGTCTGTTTGCATCCAATGTAGAAACATAAATAATGGATTAGCAGACATAAAAAACAACCTTTTTATGGTTTCCTTTGTGACTGTGACGTGTTTCATCTTTATTCCCTACACAGGCCTTTTTTTAATAAGAGGATCTGTACTGCACTGTATCAGGAGATGGAGACAAAATAAATATATAATAAAAATCCCTTTGTATTTACAGAACACTGGAGAAGATTTATTCCATATAAACGTTTCACTAAATATTTCCACATAGCACTGTGTACAGCTGGGTTTTTAATCATGACTAATGATAATAATAATAGTACGTAGTAATTAGTGGTGCATTTGAAGTTACCAAAGGTTATCGTGCACGTTTCAACAATTTAAAAAAAAAAAAAAAGAAGAAAACTTAACATTTAAAATGAAAAAAATGGTCGACAAGATATTAGCATTAGTGATGATGAATGTTGGTTCACGAACGTTTTTAAAGTGTTCGTACACAGGTTTTTACTGAGCTTAACTAGGGGGACAGGGTTAGTATTTAAGACACGCCCAGTCACAGCAGCCCCTCCCCCACAACACTGCACAGTTCCACATGAAGCTGTCAATCAATGCTCACTGAGGGCTGTGTTTGAAATGTCATGCTAACGTACTACTCATGCTAACATACTACTCATGCTAACGTACTACTCATTAGGGATGTAACAATTCAATCAACTCCTGATACGATTCGATTCACGATACTGGGTTCACGATACGATTCTCTCATGATTTATTTTACAAAATGGGACTGTAGACAAATATTCCTTTATTTTTTGGAGAAAAAACTAGAAAATACTGTACAATTTTCCTTTTATGTTTAATTGTCAAAAGAATCTCTTGATAAACTATTCAAAACAATGCAATTTAACTAAAAAAAAAATCTTGAATGAAATAAATAAAGGAATAATACAAATGAAGAAGAAGCCTATTAATTTAAATTATGGTTTTATAGTAAACAATGCAAAACATTCCTTTTCTTTTTAAAAGTGCAACTGAAAATTTATTTTGTGCCTTAACAATTGGACTTAAAAAAAAAAAAGCAGTCATTTCACTGTATTTATGTCAGATATTTGTTTGAACCAGCAGAGGGCGCTGGTAACCCAATGGTCGGTTGGCATGCAGATATTATTGCAGTGAAGAAGAGATGCTATGCTAGCAGACAGAGCTAATAGAAAAACTTAACTTTTACAGATATTCACGTAATATTAGATATTTTTTCAGTGCTAAAGGGGTAAGGAATCATTTATGAACATGTTTAAGAGTAGAAGGCGGCCAGAAAGAAAGTAGTAGCAGATTCCGCCCGCTGCCACACTTTAAGACGAGAAGGATAAATAGCGCCCTCTGCTGTTTAAAAAAATTACTGCGATTCAATTTTCAGAGCATCAATGTGAACCATGATACCTATGAATCGATTTTTAACTGCCTTACAATTAATCGTTACATCCCTACTACTCATGCTAACATTCTACTCATGCTAACGTACTACTCATCTTACCTTTCTACTCATGCTAACGTACCACTCATGCTAACGTACCACTCATGCTAAAGTACCACTCATGTTAAAGTACCACTCATGCTAACGTACCACTCATGCTAACGTACCACTCATCTTACCTTTCTACTCGTGCTAACGTACCACTCGTGCTAAAGTATTTCTCATGCTAACCTACTACTCATGCTAACGTACTACTCATCTTACCTTTCTACTCATGCTAACGTATTCCTCATGCTAACGTACTACTCATGCTAACGTACGTGATATAGTACATTAGTGGAACATTTCAAACACAGCCATTCCTTTCTTGGTTATTGGTTTGTTGTAACCAACTTGAATAGGTGCTATCACCACCTAGTGTACTGGAGTGTGTACTATATCACAGTCCTCCTCCAGTCTTTTATAGGAGGAGCTAAAAACGCTAAATTAAAATATTTAGACTAAAATATGAAAAGTGGGACTAGGATCAATAAACTACGTTATTTCTTACCTGGTCATATGTATTCAGTAGAAAAAAAACGTACTTAGACTTTAAATACTTATCTAAACCCATAAGTTGTACCATGGCTGAGAGAAGTTGAGAGATTAGTTTGAAACTGTGAAGTACAAACACAATTACTAGAATATGGTTGTTTAGAGTCTAAAACAAATCTTTATTGGTCAATATACAGAAAAAGAGAAATCCCAAACATTTTTTTTACAAAAAGAAAAGGAAACCCATTTATAAAATAACCATCTAGAACATTTTGTACAGGGTTGGTTTTCATATGTAAAACAATCTCTTTATTTTTTTCTCTATATGATCTCAGAAGCATAATATGACAAAAGGGAGACGAACAAGGCAGTTGTTTCACAAGGATGACATCACAACCACGAGTGTTCAATGGCCGGCAGAGGGGACAGGCAGGCAGACTGAAGACCCTTAAGGCTGGAATACACTGTGTGATTTTTTTAACTCGTTCTCAGCTCCAGCTCAAACTGTACGACTCAGAGTCCGAATGTTCTCACACTGTACGGACCAACACTCTGACATGATCTGACTGCTCACACTGTACGTTCATACATGACACGTCAGGGTCTTGTTTTTGGAAATGCAACGTACAAATTAGAAGAAGAAGAACTCTGAAGCGTTGCCATTAAAACAGATGAAGAAGAAAAACCTGGAAGTGGAGAGAGACTCGCACATCGCAGTAAACACAGTTTTAACAAAGAAAAGATGGTGATGTGATGGACCAGAAGCTGGATGGACAGACGTGGACAGTTCAGTCTGTCAATTTTACAGTGGTCCTATGGTGTTCGTGCGTTTACGGTAAGCCGGTCCGTGGCACTGCTTCATCTGTGAGATACCCTCACGAGGAGCAACTGGATTTATAACATGTTTGATTTCCTTGCGACCTACAATTGTTGATCAGGAGCTGGTTGTGAGGAGTTAGTCACTTCTCGTGACGCCATGTGTACTACACCATGTGTACTACACCATGTGTACTACACACGATTTAGCTAAGACTCGCACGATCCCACAAAATAGACTCGAGTCGAAAATCAGCTCAAAATAATCCAAAAATCACACAGTGTATGCCTGACTTTACTTAGACCAGATCTAAACAGGGAAGCAGTCGCTCCATTTTGCTTCCATTAGTGCATTTGTTTAATCTCTGAAGATGATGAATGACGATGGGTTTGTTGTACTCACAGTTTTACGTTGTAATCAATCTCGTCTCATTCTACAAAATATTTAAGCACAATTTTTGCAATAATACTGAAGTGTTTCATAAGATGTGATGTATGATAAGGTTTTTAAATTCATATATGTTGAGGTTTCATTTATTAATTTCTCAGGAAATCCACTTTGATCTCCTAACATGTTTCGACTGACAACTGCCAGTCTTCATCAGAGGCATTTGCTGATGGCTTTGATGTTTCCTTTGAAGTTTCCTAGATTTTCGCATAAAAATTTGTGGAATAATTACGCAAATTATATGATTATAATTCTGGAATTCCGAAAGGAAACATCAAAGCGATCAGCAGACTCCTCTGAGGAACAGTTGTCTGAATAACTTAAACCTGAACATATAAATCTAAAACAATCTGGCTGGACTTTTTAAATCCAAACCAACAGACAATAACACATTAATATACCACCATTTTGGTCAATTTAAATAATTGAATATTCAGACTGATTAGTTTTGTGACAATGTGCAGCAGTTTGTTTGCTAGCCTCTGACGCAGCAGTTTTTAAACCCCTCCCCTGTTAGCCTTCAGCCTCATGACGTAAAAATTCAACACAATCTCACAGAGAAACGTGACACTGTCACAAAAAGAAGGAATATTTAGATTCTTGTGCATGACAACATGATTTTAGCGTTCGTTTCGTGCTGTGGGACACGACTTTCAAACTCTTGTTTTGAGTTATTTCGTGCAATTACAAATTGTTAGAACAACTCATTCAGGGTTAGGGTTATGTTTAGGGTTAGGGTTATGTTTAGGGTTAGGGTTATGTTTAGGGTTTGGGTTATGTTTAGGGTTTGGGTTATGGTTAGGGTTTGGGTTATGGTTAGGGTTATGGTTAGGGTTAGGGTTATGGTTTGGGTTATGTTTAGGGTTTGGGTTATGTTTAGGGTTTGGGTTATGTTTAGGGTTTGGGTTATGTTTAGGGTTTGGGTTATGTTTAGGGTTTGGGTTATGTTTAGGGTTTGGGTTATGGTTAGGGTTTGGGTTATGGTTAGGGTTTGGTTTAGGGTTTGGGTTATGTTTAGGGTTTGGGTTATGTTTAGGGTTATGTTTAGGGTTTGGGTTATGTTTAGGGTTATGTTTAGGGTTTGGGTTATGGTTAGGGTTAGGGTTATGGTTAGGGTTTGGGTTATGGTTTGGGTTATGTTTAGGGTTTGGGTTATGTTTAGGGTTTGGGTTATGTTTAGGGTTTGGGTTATGTTTGGGGTTATGTTTAGGGTTTGGGTTATGTTTAGGGTTTGGGTTATGTTTAGGGTTTGGGTTATGTTTGGGGTTATGTTTAGGGTTTGGGTTATGGTTTGGTTTAGGGTTAGGGTTTGGTTTAGGGTTTGGGTTATGGTTATGGTTATGGTTAGGGTTTGGGTTAGGGTTTGGTTTAGGGTTAGGGTTTGGTTTAGGGTTTGGGTTATGTTTAGGGTTTGGGTTATGTTTAGGGTTTGGGTAGGGCTGGGCGATATATCGAATATACTCGATATATCGCAGCTTGTAGTCTGTGCGGTGTTGAAAATGACCATACCGTTAAACTCGCGGACTTTATTGTAGTGGCATTATGTACAAAAAGTGCACTTTAATTTTGTGTTTTGAAATGCCATGTGAGTTGCATCCTGCACTAATGTCTTGTTTTGAAATGTCTCTGTGACAATTTTGCACAGAACGTGCACTTTCTGTTGACAATTTTATGTTTGAGCCACTCACTGTTTAATAAATACAGTTATGTCAACTTTGACTTAGTTGTGATATCCCCTTTTTTGCATGAAAGTTTAAAATTGGCATATATTAATGCAGTATGATCAAGAATGTTTTAATGTAGACATATAGAATCATCATACTGGTGTGATTTTGTGCATCAAAGTGTTAATTCAAAGGTAATGCAAAATATCGAGATATGTATCGTGTATCGTGACATGGCCTAAAAATATCGCGGTATTTATAAAAGGCCATATCGCCCAGCCCTAGGTTTGGGTTATGTTTAGGGTTTGGGTTATGTTTAGGGTTATGTTTAGGGTTTGGGTTATGTTTAGGGTTATGTTTAGGGTTAGGGTAAGCACCAAAAATATGGGGAAATCGTGTTCCCATGCACAAAAAACTACACTAAGTTATTTTCGTAATAGTTTCATGAAACAGAGATTCCTCTTCAATCTCTGCACTTCCTCTCATGTCTCTGTCACCGCCTTTTTACACTAAGCCCATATTTGCATAGAGGGCTCCCTTTATTAGAGACAATGACTGAACGAACAAGCAGCACGGGGCCACATCTCAGTGGACTACATCCCTAAGCTAAGCTAAGGCTACATCAGGCCACAGTATGGATTAAATATGGTTTCACAGAAAGATGCAAACAAACAGGTTAAAAATCTAGTTTACAATCAAGCTCTCAGCTACTGAGCTCCAGTCATTTAGGAACCCAGAGCTGTAAATCAGGAAGAAAAGAAGTTGTTGATGACGCATTCAGAGAAACACACAAAGCTTTGCCTCATCATTACACACCAGGTGCTTTTCAAAACAATCTGTAATTGGACTTAAAATCTGATTTTAATGTAACCCATGTTGTGTTTGGAAATATCTCCTGTAAAAACGAAGGCCAACCGTATCCAGAAATATCCAAATATCTATGGCTGAGGATTTAAAGGACCAACAATGATGGAGTGGAAATGAAAATGAAAAAATGGAACAGCTCTGTTAGACTATGGCTGTGTTTGAAATATCATACTAACAAGAAATACCAGGATGTAGTATGCACGGTGAGCACACTCGTCATACTCAACCACCCCATAATGCATTGTGAGCGGGACGTAAAATCTTCCTGGGAGCTTTACAAAATAAAAGCATCTCTTCTTGTCTTCGATTAGTCTTTTTTTAACTATTTTGTAAATATGGCTCTTATTTTGAAGTGAACAGGAAGTATAGTCAGTAGACCAATGGAGAGTCTCTGAAAATGTGTGAATGAAATATGTCTATGTGATTTTTATGGATCAAATGAGCACATGTTGATATTCTACTTGGTCACTTTATCACTTCAAATGTTTTCAGAACTTTCAAAGCAAAGGTGGAGAATCAACAGAGATATTTAGCCTCAGTGTGAACAAGGTTTTTAACACGGGAGGTTCCAGATGCATCTTGGGAAAACCAGGGCCGGCCTTGCCAATAGGCAACCTAGTTGTCTTTTTGTTGTTACTGACTAGTAAAACCAAACAGGAAAGTAGAAATGTCCATGCACTGAAACTTTTATATTTTATTTTAACTTTTGATTGCACTGCTTTGCATTGCTTTTTGATTTTGCACCATTGTTGTTGTTTTACCCTCAGGACATTTGCACTATACCTGTAGGAAGGGATGCACCGAATATATTCAGTGGGCAAATATATTCGGCCGAATATTGCAAAAAAAGCCACATTCGTCCTTCGGTTTAGTGAGTTAAAAGCAAGGCCGAATAGTAGCGTGTGACGCAATGACTCAAATAACGTGCAGTGATTTTGAGTCCGAAAAGTGTGTGCGTTGCTGCAGAACCAGAGTAGCAGCAGCTCCTCCTTTCCACACACAAACACAGCCAGACTCTTTCCTTTCCGCTTACCGCTCCTACTGTATATCCTCCAATATCAAATGCGGTTGATAAGTTTTTGACAATTTTTTTTAATAGTGTATAAATAGCCTAGAATACGTTTAAGATGTGTTTTTTAAAGAAAGTAAATGTTTATTGAATATTTTGACATTTTTTTTAAATATTCCAGTAGCCTTTGCTTTTCATAAAAAGCACAACATAGTTTATCATTTATATTAACCCTTCAAATAAAACTAAACATACATTCCAAAGAAAACTAAAGTGTATTAAAGGTGAGGTATGATAAATAAATGACTTTCTAATGGTTTATCTACAGTGATAAACATCATTTAGTCTCATTCAGAGGAACAAAGTGTAAAAAGTTATGTTTCCTCTCTTGTTATTACATATTTTATATAAAGTCAGCTTTAAACGGGACAGTTGGATTTTACCCACGTTGGCAGGTGACGTCACCTAACACGCCTCCTACAATGTTAGCTCCTCCCTCTCCAACTATCTAACAGCTAAAACAAACACTGCTGTTTAATATATAATATTTATTATACTTTATTACCATATATGTAAATACAAACTGCACTACTTTTTCTGCTGCTGATTGTGTTGGGAGTCACTGCTTGGACCCATTGTTTACACACATCAGCTGTTAGCACTTCATGCTAATGCTACACCAGTCTATGCAGTGAGACGCAGTGTAGTGTAAGGAGGAAACGATGGGGATGTTTACGGATTCATGGCTCACAGCGCTAACAACGCTAACAGCGCTAACAATGGACTCTATTGTGGAATTGGACGGTTTACAACTTTTACGCAGTGACGGAGAGTGGTGAGGAGAGATTCTGGATGTGTTTGTGTGTGGAAAGGAGGAGGAGCTGCTGCTGCTGTGCTCCTGCACACACACTTTTCTGACTCAAAATCACTGCACGTTGTTTGATTGCTTCATATTCGGCCTTGCTTTTAACTCACTAAACCAAAGGCGGAATGTTGCTTTTTTTGCAATATTTGGCCGAATATATTCAGTGGCCAAATATTCGGTGCATCCCTAGTTTTGTCTTGATGTTTAAAATAAATAGTAATGTGTACACACTTGCCTAGAGCACTGAATGACCTAAAGCCGGTCCTGCTTGGAAGTATACTCAATCAACATTTTAATCATCCTAATTATACTTATAGGATATAGTAGACAGTATATACTCATTGAGTGTGTAGTATATAGTATGGAGTATGCCATTTCCAACACAGCCTTACTGTTTGGGTTATTTTTGAGTTTTAAACGAGTCGATTCAGGATGAATGCCTACTTTTAAAACCACGTTCTTACTTTGAGGTCAATGCAAAGAAGGTGAAATTAATCAGTTTTGAGATGTTTAGATGATTTCTCATGCAATGGTGGATGGCTGTGCTTCTTTACAGACATTAGTGTGTGTGTGTGTGTTCAGTGTGTCATGGAGGACTTGTCCCACTCATGTTGTCCCCTCTGCATCCTTCCTGTTGCCTCTTCTTGTCTCCCTTCATCACTTTCCTCCTCTTCATCACTGTTATCTGACTCTGCACTCATGGCTCCTCCCACTTGCTCTTCATCATCGACCTCTTCACGTTCCTCCACTTTTACTCGTTCTCCCAGCATCTGGGACTCTTGAACGTTCTAAAGAAGAAGAAGAAAAAAAGCACAAATCCAGATGTTACTCCTGATGTTAAAGGGATCTTCCTGAAATCATTGAAATGTAGTTATTAGATCTAAGCATAACAAAACACATTCTTTTGATGTGGTCAGTACCCCATTTAGGGTCGCGAGCAGTGTTGTGCTACTTACTGAAAAAACGTAACTAGTTACCGTTACTAGTTATTTCATTCTCTGTTAATATTTTAATTACTTCCACCAAAAACTAATGTGTTACTGTAAAAAGTAACTTTTAAGTTTCTTAGAATTAAATAATGTATTATTATTTTGGGTCATTAGTGTCCGTACAGCTTCATGTGCTGTAATAATATAATAATCCACTGTTGATCAACTGTGTGGTGGAGGAATAGAGGTTAAAGCTGATATCCAGAGTTTCTGAGAAACGTCTTGATGCCCCGCCCTAAACAGCTCCACTTCCTCCCACTGCCTCTGCCAATTTACCAGAAGCCACGCCTCTACTTTTCTGCACATGCATCGTGGAACATAACAAGGTTGCATCAGTTCACATTAATATGTCTATAGATCAGGTTAGAGCCATAATCATATTTACATGTTTGATGTTGTGACACGCAGCCTTGTTTCTGTACACAGTTCATCATTCACTTTGATTGACAGTCTCAAAAACAGGAAGTGGAAGCCTATTGGCTGGGAGCACTCAGTGATCGTTGCCATGTGTATAGGGGTCTATAGGAGGAAGGAGGGGCTTATATACATTAATGTAAATGGACATGATTTATATAGAGCTTTATCACCACTGAAACAGTCCCAAAGCGCTTTACATATCAGCTCATTCACCCAATCACTCTCACATTCACACACCAGTGGGACAGGACTGACATGCAAGGCGCTAGTCGACCACTGGGAGCAACTTAGGGTTCAGTGTCTTGCCCAAGGACACTTCGACACATAGTCAGTTACTGGGATCGAACCCCCAACCTCTCAATCAGAAGTCGACCCTCTACCACCTGACCACCGGCAATAGATCATAGTTAAAGACTAGTTAGAGATTTTTATGAATTTCAAAAGAATGATATATAAATATAGATTTATCAGAAACTCCAGATATCAGCTTTAAAGAAGCTGGCTTCATAATCATAGGGTCAGTGGTTTGAATCCCTCCTACCACTACTGCTCCTGTATTTACATTACATTAGATAAAAGCCTCTGATAAATTAAATTATATTGTATCCAACCCTACAGTTTATAATTATTTACATTAACAGAACTAAACTCTGCTCAGTATTAATCTTTATAAACATTAATCTGACTCAAACACTAAGTATTCTTTCTATACCAGTTTATTTACCTGAGATCAGCAGAAAGTGAAAATGTTTCAAGGAATTGTGAAATAAATAAAACACAAAACAACCTGAATATTATTCAGAATCAGAGATCAAAAATTAAAGTGGCTTCAGCATCATAAAAACAGTTTAGCCTTAGAATGTTAGCATACTGCTTTAGTAAAAAACTAGCAACAACATAGAACATAAACAACTAATACATTTTGATCAACTCTGCTTTACATAAACTGCTATAAAACAACCATAAAATATGTGCAAATAAAGCACAAAACAGCTGCTCCAAAACTAAAACTATTAATTGTTGCTATTTTAACATATGTAAAGTAAGCTGTGTGTATTCCAAGTGTACATTCTGCTGTTGTATATGCTTATAAAAATAAATGACATACATAGGACATGGTATCAGGCTAACGAGCTGCTGTTAAAATCTAACCGCTGTGCCGCCATGTTGAAATGGTCGACGCCATGAAGAACAGAAGAAGAGCTCCGTGCATGTAAATACAGACGACTAATGGTTGAAGGTTTGGTTTAATGCTTTAAGTCCAGATCTTCTTCATGACGTCTATGAAACAGCAGAGATGGAACTGTCGCCCCCTGTGGTCACAGATTTTTTCGGCTCAAGGATTTTGTTTATCAAATTTCAGTAAACGAGGTTTACATCAACTTTTTTAACTTTTATTGATTTTTAGATCAACCCAAAGCAGCACAAGTTGTTATTTTGACTGAAGAAGCTGCTAAATGATCCTGAATGCTTGACTTCCTATAGAACTCAATAAACTAAAAGGGATGGTTGGCGTCACCAATGATGTCATTTCAATATGGCAGCGCACAGGCTTTAAAACTGTAAAGTAGTAGTAAAGTTATTTAAAACAAATATAGGCAGAATAATGTGTTTTGTTACAGATAGATCTACTAATAGGTTTTAGGTCACATTTATACAAACAGTGGAGGATCCTTTGATGGTTTCTCTCAAACTATTGTGAACGTGTGAGAATGATGAACCTCCATGGGGTTGATGGTGATGTTCAGTGCAGACGTGTCCCAGTCCAGCTCTGGATCTTTGGTGTCCTCCTCGTCTTCTTTAGAACCGTTCTGTTGCGTGCTGTGAATCCTGTAGACGCCGATCACCACAATCACCACCAGGGCGGCGATGCACACCACGATAATTACTGTGGCTGTTGGGGGGGCGGCGCCTTAAAAAGAGGAGCCAAGGTATCACACCTGTTTATGGTTTTACATAGCATTTACCAGGGTTGGGCTCAATTACATTTTAAATTACAATCTATCCATATTCAGTTACAACTCAATTATGATTACAATGACTGGCTTTTTTTTTTTTTTTTTCAATTACAACTAAATTTACAATTATTATTTCACCCTTTAAACATTCGCAATTACTAAAGTTTAATTACAATTACTGAGACTGAGATAATAACCTCATTAATCGTAACCTTCCTCTTGTGTTAGCTTTCTGTTAGCATCTCTAATGCTAACGGGTCAGTAAATCAGCTGTGAAATTGACTCATAAATAATATATATCATATATATATATATATATATAATATATATCATATATAGTTTCTTATCTATTGATTACCTTGTTAGGCTTCCTAATCAATTAATATATTGGTATTAATATTTATTGTGTGGCTGTCTGAGCCTTTTTGTGTTTATTTTAAATGGGTAGTGGAAAAACTTGATATGAAACATATTTTAATTATTATTATCTACGTATGTGTAATATTTAGAACTGTAACATGGTTCCCCAGTTTTGCATTTAATTCAATTGTAATTGACAATATTTATATAATTTCTATGCCAATTACAAAGTCAATTATCTGAACTCGTTACAATTTAATTATGATTACAACATAAATATGTTTTTCAATTACACTCATGATGATTATGTCATAATTGTAAATAATTATCAATTATAATTGACCCCAACCCTGGCATTTACTATCATTAAAAATCAGACCTAAATTTGGGGGTTTTATTGATTTTCAGCCCAAAGTTTCCCAAAACAGGAGAAAGATGGAGCAGAAAACCCCCGACTATAAAACGTGTGTGTACAGTACTGTGAATAAATACACTTGTATTTAGGTATAATAAACAATACATTCCAGTAGGTATAATATATATTCAGGCACGTTTGGGGCAGACCTGTCGTGTGTGAGTTGAGGGTGTGGATCATGAGTGGGTGATGGACGGGTCTCATGAGCTGAGGCTGGGCGACCATGTGGTTGACGTGTTCTACGAGAACTGATCGATGGAGAACGCTGAGCTGCAGAAACAAAACAAGACAATTATAAAACTGAGAAAACATTAAAAACACACAATTACAGTAGAAACACACCTTTCAAATAGAATAATATAACATACAATAGCTGTGTTTCATTACAGTTTTTTCAAGATAAAAGTGATATTTCTAAAGTTTAGACAAAGAATAATTGTTTCTATTGAAGGTGGTTTTGTAAATCATCCTGTGACATTTCTCTGCAGGAAGACGAACCTTCCTTTAACGTTCCTTTGTTGTTTCACGTCTAATGTGGGGGTCAATTATAATTGTAATCACGTAATTGATCATTAGTTACAATTATGATGTAGATACATTGTAAAAAAAAACCTGTTGCTGTTCGTAGTAATCATAATTAACTTGTGAGTTCAGATAATTGACATTGGTAAATGGATTAAATGGACATGATTTATATAGAGCTTTATCACCACGGAAACAGTCTCAAAGCTTTACATATCAGCTCATTCACCCAATCACTCTCACATTCACACACCAGTGGGACAGGACTGACATGTAAGGCACTAGTCGACCACTGGGAGCAACTTAGGGTTCAGTGTCTTGCACAGGGACACATAGTCAGGTAATGGGATCGAACCCCCAACCTCTCGATCAGAAGACGACCCACTACCACCTGAGCCACGGTCGCCCGTGGCTTTGTAATTGTTTTATGGCTCACACATACGTCATTATTTAAATATGTTTCATATCAAGTTGACCTGTCGCTTCTCTCGAGGATCATTTTAACATTTAAAAAAATATATATATATAAATCGAGGGATATACAGACACAAAAAAACATTAAATCCAATATATTCATTGATTAGGAAGTAGGGATGTAACGATTAATCGCAAGGCAGTTAAAAATCGATTCATAGGTATAAAGGTTCACATCGATGCTGTGAAAATTGAATCGCAGTACTTTTTTTAACCAGCAGAGGGCGCTACACAGAAGTCATGGCGGCGGGCGAAATCTGCTAATACTTTCTTTCTGGCCATCTTCTACTCTTAAACATGTTCATAAATTATTCCTTACCCCTATAGCACCAAAAATATCTGTAATATTACGTGAATATCTGTAAAAGTCACGTTTTTCTATTAGCTCTGTCTGCTAGCATAGCATCTCTTCTTCACTGCACTTAGCTGCATCCCAACCGACCACTGGGTTACCAGCGCCCTCTGCTGGTTCAAACAAATATCTGACGCAAATACAGTGCAGACTGTTTTTTTTTTTTTTTAAAGTCCAATTGTTAAGGCACAAAATACATTTTCAGTTGCACTTTTAAAAGAAAAATAACTATTATGCAGTTTTGTATTGTTTACTATAGAACCAGAATTTAAATGAATAGGCTTCTTCATTTGTATTATTTTTTTATTTATTTCATTCAAGATTTATTTTTAGTTAAATTGCATTGTTTTGAATTGTTTATCAAGGGATTCTTTTGACAATGAAAAATAATATAGTATTTTCCCAAAAAAAATAAAGGAATATTTTTCAGTCATTTATATACAGTCCCATTTTGTAAAATAAATCGTGAGAGAATCGTATCGTGAACCCAGTATTGTGAATCGAATCGTATCGGGAGTTGAGTGAATCGTTACATCCCTATTAGGAAGCCTAACAAGGTGACTAAGATATGAGAAACATATTAGATGATAAATGATACATTTACATTTTATTTTTACAGCTGATTTAAGATATTGGTCAAAACTGACCCGTTAGCGTTAGAGATGCTAACAGTAAGCTAACACAAGAGGAACTTTATGTTTATAGGCTTATTTATTTCAGGCTCAGTAATTGTGATTAATTGTAATTGAACTTTAGTAATTGAGAATGTATTTGTAATTGACTTTCAGGGGAAAAATTTAAATTGTAATTTAAAAAAAACTGGTCACTGTAATCATAATTGAGTTATAATTGAACATGAATAAATGGAGGCATAATTGTATTTGAAAAATGTAATTGACCCCAACCCTGGCAGCAGTAATATTTAAGTATAAGAATAATGTCTGTGTCTCCTCTTCTGTTTACAGAGAAGTGGTCATGTCATGTGACCAGGTGGGACGTGTATTTGTGGAAATACAAATTAAACATTTTATATATATATATATATATATATATATATATATATATATATATAAAACACCTACGCACTCTTTAGATTCTGTGCATTTCTAAGTGTGATGGAAACTCACCTCCAGAATGAACTCATTGCTGGTGTAACGTCCGTTGAGTTCAGAGCAGGTGATTCTGAACCTTCTCTCAGTTAAAGCTGCAGGTTTCCAGTTCCTGTAACGTACCTGTTTCAGAGCCTGTTCATAGTGGGCCATGGAGTCCACACCTGGAACACACAACACACACTCAACATCCTGGTACACCAGAGGTGGCCCACATAGAGGTGGTCCTAGGAATGTTCTCACATCACCACTAAGTTCATCTGAAATTAGGATTTACCAGGTTTTAAACTGACAAATATGAATGATGATGGATGTAGTCTGAGCGTTAGAGTTAAATACTGATACCTTTTTGTATTAAATTAACTACTGATAAACTTAAAGGTTTATTTTCACTGAAAATATGAGACGAATGTGTCCCAGTATCACAGATTATTTTTCATTAAAAATAGATTTTGTTTTTTTTCTAAAAAAATAAATCAATCTAATTTGAAAAAAATATACTTGGAGTTTTCTGAAATCTTACATACCGTATTTTTCGGACGATAAGGCACACTTAAAATCCTTTAATTTTCTCAGAAATCGACAATGCGCCTTATGTATGAAATTAATATGTCAACATGTTTTAGTACAACTTTGGTAAACTATGAAGCTGCACTGCTTGGCACTTCAGGGCTACCGTAGTCAGACGCCTCATAGAGTGATATGTTACTGCTTCAACATACTGAACTGAAAAAGTGAGTTTATTGTTCTGTATTTTATGTGTTAAACAATTTTGAGAATTATTGTTAATGTGTTGAATAAAGTTTGACTTATCTCTGACTATTAATAATAATAATAATAATAATAATAACAAACTGGTGCGCCTTATAGTCCGAAAAATACGGTAATTGTTAAATTGTAAGAACATGCTTGTGTTAGTAAAAGTCATTGATGGATAATAGTAAAATGGGAACATGATGATTCCCAATGAAATATTTAAAAGTGGTCATTTGAAAATGAAACAATGGCGTACAGTAAATTAAGAGAAATAAAATGTTTCATCTTGAAACTTTTTAAGTAGATGCAAAATCTAAATGATCTTTCCCTCAAATTAAAATCAAACTGGTGGTAGTGAATCAAACTGGTGGTAGTGAATCAAACTGGTGGTAGTGAATCAAACTGGTGGTAGTGAATCAAACTGGTGGTAGTGAATCAAACTGGTGGTAGTGAATCAAACTGGTGGTAGTGAATCAAACTGGTGGTAGTGAATCAAACTGGTGGTAGTGAATCAAACTGGTGGTAGTGAATCAAACTGGTGGTAGTGAATCAAATCAAACTGGTGGTAGTGAATCAAACTGGTGGTAGTGAATCAAACCAAACTGGTGGTAGTGAATCAAACTGGTGGTAGTGAATCAAACCAAACTGGTGGTAGTGAATCAAACTGGTGGTAGTGAATCAAACCAAACTGGTGGTAGTGAATCAAACTGGTGGTAGTGAATCAAACTGGTGGTAGTGAATCAAACCAACTGGTGGTAGTGAATCAAACTGGTGGAAACTGGTGGATCAAACTGGTGTGAATCAAACTGGTGGTAGTGAATCAAACCAAACTGGTGGTAGTGAATCAAACTGGTGGTAGTGAATCAAACCAAACTGGTGGTAGTGAATCAAACTGGTGGTAGTGAATCAAACTGGTGGTAGTGAATCAAACTGGTGGTAGTGAATCAAACTGGTGGTAGTGAATCAAACCAAACTGGTGGTAGTGAATCAAACCAAACTGGTGGTAGTGAATCAAACTGGTGGTAGTGAATCAAACTGGTGGTAGTGAATCAAACCAAACTGGTGGTAGTGAATCAAACTGGTGGTAGTGAATCAAATCAAACTGGTGGTAGTGAATCAAACCAAACTGGTAGTAGTGAATCAAACTGGTGGTAGTGAATCAAACTGGTGGTAGTGAATCAAACTGGTAGTAGTGAATAAAACTGGTAGTAGTGAATCAATAGTAAAAACTACCATATATTGATATTCCTGAGGTGGAGTTGGTGGCATCCAGGTGTTTTCCTAGAAGAGCGCTGTGACGAATCTCCAGACTCTCTCTGTCCAGGTCCAGTTCATCCCCGATCACGAGCACATCACAGTAGTCCAGGTTGTGCATTAGCTCCATCACACCTGGTCTATGGGCTGTGCACGGAAAACATGCACGTACAGGTGTGACACGAGAAAAAATCAAATAAAACAACAATTGTAGCGACAATGAGGTGAAATATATCATATAATAAATATATCATTTTTATTTTTTATCAACTAAACAAACTGCATTTCCCCAATAAAACGCAAATGAGGATAAGCTGAAACCCTGGGAATCACTATAACCCCTCAGTGTCAGGACAAGCCTTAAGTATTTGATTTATTTTAATCATCTAAATAACTACTTAAAACAGTTTAAAACAAAGTTCATTGACAAATATCTACAAAACAGTATCTTACATCTTCAAATTCTTCTACATCTTAGTAAGATGCTTAATGTTTTTTCTACATTTACCATAACTCGTTAACAAATAATGAATCATAACATGCAACTTTTTATTCAAAACAACAAGTTAGTAATTATCAATAGCACTCAGTATAACCCCTCGGAGTCAGTATAATCCTTGGAGTCAGTATAACCCTTGGAGTCAGTATAACCCATTGGACTCGGTATACCCCTCAGAATCAGTATGATGTCACTTTTCCATAAGTTTTAATTTGGTAATTTTCTTATTTATTTTCTCCAATTTGTCAATAACCGTTAAATTTATGAAAATGCCAATGTCATTGTATTGATGATTCTGTATGGTGGTGTACCCTGGTTGGTAAACGCCAAAAGTCTACATAATAATAATATTAAAGTAAATGGAAACCAATTGTATGTGGTTGATCGTTATTTAACACAGTACGTTGAGTTGTTGCCACTCACGTCCACTGACGCCGTCCCCCTTCATCACTGTGCTGGTGATGAAAAGCTCTTTGAACGGAGCCACGCCCATCGCGCCCTGCAGCTCACTGCCAGGCCTGACGAGTCGATTAGAACCTGCGATAGTGATCCGTGGCTCACTGGGCTGCAGGACCATAACCATCGCTTTGATGTCTGGGATCGTGAGACACGTGTCCTCTCCAAAACACCTGACACACACACACACACGCACACACACACACACACCAGAAAGATGAGCATAACTGCTGAACATTTTGGTGTCAGTGTTTCACATCATAGTTTTAGTTTTTATAAATAAATGAGGAAAATGTCGTACATAAAGTCCTGCAGCCACGATATGAACCTTGCAAAAATCCCCCCAAGCAGGTGTTGACCAGTTCTGGTAGAGGAAGTTCCATAGAATCAGAATCTGGATGAAGCCAAGCTGCATCATTCAGAGTTTTGAGAGTTTAAGATGGCTGCCGAAAATACCTCAATCTATATTTGGTTCTAATTTGGTCAATTCTAAATCGATTTTGTCATGCAATATATCAAATATAGGGTTCTAGAGGTCAAGGAATTAATTTATGACAATGAAAATTATATATGAGGAGATTGTTGACTCCCTGGTTGGAGTTTGTGTTATTGTTATGTTCCTAAAAATTAAAAACGTTTAAATGGCATTTACTCAATAAAGTGAACTTTGTAGTGTTGTAAAACATGGCCACCAATAATACCCAAATAATTTAGTGATTTGAACCAATTTTGTTGTGTAGAATATCAAATATAGGGTTTCTGAGGTAAAGGAATTTATTTGTGAGATTGTAGATAATGATTTTATTGAATTATGTCCAGTCAACACTTTGGTACACATGAGAAAAAAATCAGTACATGTTTTAAAACACTACAAAGATGCCTTTATTGACTAAAAAATTTACATGGCAACATGTTTTTATTATTTATGAACATACCATAAGAACACAATTTCCAAACAGGAAGTAAAACAATCGTGTCGTTTATAATTCCTACAATTTTTTTATTGTCATAAATCAATTCCTTGACCTCAAGAACCATATATTTGATTTGTTGTGACAAAGTCAGTTTAGAATTGACCAAATTAGGACCTATTATAGGTTTGGGTATTTTCGGCGGCCATCTTGAATTTATTTAAAGAATTGTCACTGATTCCAGTTTAGCATCATCCAGATTCTGATTCTATGGAACCAGTCATAACCTGCTTTTTACAAGGTTCACATGAAAACCATAGTTTGGAAACCAGACTATTACGAAAGCTTTAAACAGTACAACATTGCTCAGCCAATAATATAAGCATGCGTTTTGAAAAATGTACCTTAATTATTCTTTTAACTCATAAGTTAATAAGGAAGACAGAAGATCTTCAACTGTCACCTGACTAACTAAACAATGATGCTTGACAATAATTGCTGAAAATAGAAAAGTTATTCTGAAATTGTCCCGTGAGAAAAGAACAAAGAGAAGTGGATGAAGCGCAATGCATCGATGATTTCTTCCATCTACTAATGAGCGAATGGAGAAAATGTGCTTTCAGGATGTTTGGGTTATTTCTGAGCTGTTCATTGATCAAACCTTCTGACGTTTGTAACGATGCCAGAACTAGATGAGAAAAAGCTGTTGAAACTGATAAGGAGACTCACTCCCATAATGTTCTTAAAGCCTCCATCAAAACATAGGATTTTACAGGATCTACCAGTGAGGTTTACTGTAACCCACACACATTATGTGTGTACTTCCTTTATCATTGTCACATCAACACAACTACAACTCAGCAGAGACATTCACAGAACTGTCTGTTCCAATTAAACATGGTGCTAATTATGTATGCTGTCCCAATCCACTATTGTAATCAGATATCGGTTCAATATCAGCAGAAAACCAGATGATATCAGGCATCTAAAGTCTCTAATATAATATAGTATATTGTATAATTGTTCAACCTTGTCATGGTTTTGGTCTTGACTCTGTCTCGACTCCCTAAAGTCTCGTTCTTATCTTGGTCTAGACTCTAGAGACACATTTTAAAGTTGTTGGTCTCGGACTAACCAGACTCTGGATTTTCCATCAAGACCAGAGAAGACGAGAACTGATCTGCTTTTCTTCAACTTCATTAATGTAATAATAAGAAGAAGCACTTTGAACTGTTCTTGACAAATAACCATCTTGTTTACTGTGGCCAATATTTACTGTACATACAAAGGTTTTTATTTAGGTTTGCAAATGTTTTTCTTAGAAAGAGTTGAAAACACCTTGTTTTTGTATTTAAAGAAAACTAAAATGAACAACAGAATGCTCTTTAACTGTCATGGTTTAGGTTTTGTTCTTGGTGCTTTCTTCTAATTCTGAATTAGAAATGTAGAAAGTCATCACAACCATGCATGTATAGATAGATGGTGTCGTGGGCTCCTCCCACAAACACTCCAGAGTGGGCAAAACACAGGCGTAGTCAGAAGATTTGAGTGATGTTGAATTTATTTACAGTCGGCCTCCAAAGGTGTAGCACAGGAAAAAAACAATGATGAGAAAATACTATTTACAATAGTTACAATGAAACAAACACAAGGTGAATAGAGTCTCTGTGACTCATCAGACCAACTCTGTCATCACCTGGTGTTACCTGCTCTGTAACCATAGCAGCCTGTATTTAAAGTTAAAGCCCCTCCTACTGGGCCTCATCAATCTCATGATCTATAGTTTCTTCTAAATAAACCATTCCACACATTGTCATCCCCATCATTAATTTATAGGTTTTTTAATTACCTATTTTAAATTCAATCAAATAACACTTATTTTCCCCCAGGAATAATTCATATCTAAATTACCCACATCATGTGACCATTAGTGGTATCAATAAACTATAAAAAAGGCAGAAGTAATGTGCCCCGTTTCCTCATCCATACATGGGACGACTGCATGTTTGTATTTTAACAACTAGAGCTTCTAAGTGTTGGTTGTTCTATGACTGTGGAAGGAAGGAGAGGTTCTGTTATTTAACTGTGTGTGTGCGTGTGTGTGTGTGGATAGATAAATGGTTGGTTGATCATCTGTTTATTCCTGTTATCCTGTGTTTTCACAGAGGATTGTCTGTTAATGTAGATGTTTAATAGCAGGTTATCTCATAAAGTTCTGAATGGATTTACATTGTATTTGATGAGCAGATAAACAAATTCAAAAGGCAAGGCAAGGCAAATTTATTTATATAGCGCATTTCATACTCAAGGCAACTCAATGTGCTTTACATGATAAAACATTCAATTGTTTAAAATCAATAAGAACATTTAAATCAATAAGAACATTTAAAATCATCAGTAAAATCAATTAAAATCATCAGTAAAATCATCATTACATCAACAACATGACAAAAAATCTCTCTCTCAATCATACACAGTAGAGAAAAAAGTTCCTTTAACTTTGATTTAAAAATGTTCACATTGGATGATGACTTCAGCTCTGCTGCAGTTTGTTCCACTTCTTTGCAGCATAACAACTAAAAGCAGCATCACCATGGTTACTGTGAGCTCTGGGCTCCACTATCTGACCTGTGTCCATAGATCTCAGAGACCTGCTGGGTTCATACCTGACTAACATCTCACTGATGTATTCTGGACCAAACCCATTCACACATTTATAACCAGCAGCAGAACTTTACAGTCTCCTCTGAGGCTGACTGGGAGCCAGTGTAAAGACTTTAAAATTGGAGTAATGTGCTCTGACCTCTTTGTTCTGGTTAAGACCCGAGCTGCAGCGTTCTGAACCAGCTGTAGATGTTTGATGAAGACCATTACAATAGTCCAGTCTGCTGGAGATAAAAGCATGGACCAGTTTCTCCTGATCTTTCTGAGTCATTAAACCTTTCACTCTGGAGATGTTCTTTAGGTGGTAGAAGATGTTTTTGTGATAGATTTGATCTGATGCTGAATGTCAGATCTGAGTCAATCAGAACACCAAGGTTTTTGACTTGGTCTTTATCTTCTAAAGATCCAGACTCAGATACTTGCTGACAGCAGTCCTCTTTTCATTGTTACCAAAGACAATCACCTCCATCTTGTCATGGTTTAGTTGAAGGAAGTTTTCACTCATCCATCAGTTTACTTTTTCTAAACAGTCACACAACACCTCAATGGGACCATAGTCATCTGGGTTCAGTGATAGATATAGTTGTGTGTCATCTGTGTAGCTCTGATAATCAACCTTACAGTTACAAAAGTAAAGAGTTGTTTGATTTTGAAGATGATTTGGCAGATATTGCAGAAAAAGCTATTGTTCTGAGTAATATTTAATAACACCCCTCACTACAAAACAAGTGATAAAAGTATGTGTAATTCATGCTGATATCGTATCAGAAAACATTATCAACTATTATGCAAGTATGAATTATTGGTATTGTTGTGTGGACACTCCTACTACTACCACTATTATTGCTTTGACCACGTGTACAACAAATATCACTAGATTAATTGTGTGTGAGAGAACGTGTTTATTGTGGTGTAGAATAATTCAGTTAATAATGATTATTTTCTTCTCCTGTATCCTTTAGAATTGCTGCATAAATCATATTATTAAAGTTATTAGAAACACTACAATGAATGACATTCTGGGACAGGTAAATATAAACACTTAAAGGCTGTTATTCTGTCATTTTCCTGCTGCCTGTTACATCAGCTGACCAATAGTAAATCTAAATACTTTAACTCTCTGTGCTGTAGTCCATTCTTTACTATAAAATATTAAAAAAGCATTAGAAGAGTACAGTATATGACAACAGGAAGTAATGCTGTTTATAGAAGAATCTATTGTTGAGCTGAAAATGAATGTTGCAGAAAAACCAGGCAAAGGATTTAAGTTAATTTATTATTAATTATCTTATATTTATTATATCTTCATCAGTTTCTCTAATAAAGACAAATGTAAATGATCACGACATACTGTAAGTCAGTTATATTATATTATTATACAGTTGTGTGCGAAAGTCAGGGTACCCCTTTAAAAACAGCATATTTTATATATTTAAAAAGTTATATTCATATTTACTGTCTCTCTGGTATATGTGAAAAAAGACAATATTGTCAGGAAACATTAATGCATAGTTACATTTTATTTTATAAATTGAACAAAATTACAAAAATGAAAAACATAATTTTGGCATGTGCAAAAGTCGGGGCACCCTGAGAGTTTCAAAGTGTCAGATTCTTTTTACAAGCTCAGACCTTTACCAGCTCATTGGTCCTGAAGCATGTGTCAACAATTGTCATTAGGGAGTGCCAGCTGGTGCCAATTTCAGGGTTTCTTAAATACGGCGACTCCACAAACCTTGTACAAACACTCAGCAACCATGGGTTCCTCTAAGAAGCTGTGTAAGACAGAAAAAATGAAAGTAATTGATGCCCACAATGCCGGGGAGGGCTACAAGAAGATAGCAAAGCGTTTTCAGCTTGCAGTTTCCACAGTGCGAGGCATAATTAAGAGATGGCAGGTGAGGGGAACTGTGGAGGTCAAGAAGAGATCTGGAAGACCAAGGAAACTCTCGGAGAGAACAGCTCGTAGTCTGGTCAGAAAGGTAAACCAAAACCCACATTTGACTTCAAAAGACCTCCAGGAAGATTTAGCAGACTCAGGAGTGGTGGTGCACCCTTCCACTGTGCGCCGATACTTGCACAAACAAGACCTTCATGGAAGAGTCTGTAGAAAAAAACCTTATCTATGACCTCATCATAAAATACAACGTCAAAAATATGCAACAGAACATCTACAGAAGCCTGATGACTTTTGGAAACAAGTGCTGTGGACTGATGAAGTTAAAATAGAACTCTTTGGCCACAATAAGCAAAGGTATGTTTGGAGAAAAAAAGGAGCAGCATTTCATGAAAAGAACACCTTGCCAACTGTTAAATATGGGGGTGGATCCATCATGCTTTGGGGTTGTGTTGCAGCCAGTGGGACAGGAAACATTGCTCGGGTGGAGGGAAGAATGGATTCAATTAAATACCAGCAAATTCTGGAGGCAAATATCACAGCATCTGTAAAAAAGCTAAAGCTGAAAAGAGGATGGCTTCTACAACAGGATAATGATCCTAAACATACCTCCAAATCCACCATGGACTACTTCAAGAAACGCAAGCTGAAGGTTTTGGAATGGCCTTCACAGTCTCCAGACTTAAACATTATCGAAAATCTGTGGGTAGATCTTAAAAGAGCTGTGCATGCAAGACGTCCTAGGAATATTGCAGAACTGGAAGCCTTTTGCAAGGAAGAATGGGGAAAAATCCCAAATAATAGAATCCAGAGACTTGTTGTTGGCTATAAGAAGCGTTTACAAGCTGTGATATCTGCCAGAGGGGGTGTTACTAAGTACTGAAGGTACTGATGCTGTAGGGTGCCCCGACTTTTGCACATGCCAAAATTATGTTTTTCATTTTTGTAATTTTGTTCAATTTATAAAATAAAATGTAACTATGCATTAATGTTTCCTGACAATATTGTCTTTTTTTCACATATACCAGAGAGACAGTAAATATGAATATAACTTTTTAAATATATAAAATATGCTGTTTTTAAAGGGGTGCCCTGACTTTCACACACAACTGTATTAGAAACTCCAAACACATTAAAAACAGCTTTTTAAGCAAATGTCAGTGTTTCTATTGGATAATTGTGTCATATCAATATGTTTCAGTTTTTCAGACTGAACAGATGATTAAAAAAGCTTTAGCGTGAAGCAAGCAGAGCAATAATTGTTCAATGCTAACGTTAGCAAACAAAGCCACTTCAACCAAGTCTCAGAAGAATAATCTAATCAGTCGTTGCATTTACGAGAAGCCTTGATTAAAAGCTGCTTTTTATTTTGACTGTATTTTTAACTTTCTCTGAAACGAAGACAGACTTCACATATATTAACATATAACTCACATTCTACTGGACCTATGCTGACCGTCCATAACCATAAATAATGCATACATCACGTTTCATCTGTGCTTCACACATCAAAATAATCACTGGCAGCCTTTAAGATGTTTGTCACGAGAAGTTTAAAAAGCTCATCTGCACGTTTGTATTCACACAGTGAATTACATAAAACACTACATTACACAGGTATTTAACACATCAAAGCATTCCTTCATATCCGTGTCTGATTGTCTGAACGTGTGCAGCAGATGTAAAAGTATCAAAGTATTTAAACGAGGTTGGATGTAAAATTATCTGTGTTCAAATTAGGGGACGGATCTGGATAAGCATAATGCTTTTTTCCGTCGCCCTTTCCGGCATGAAAAAGGACAAAAAAAAGGACAAAAAAAAAAAAAAAAACACAATGATGTGATTCTGCTCTGAATGTCAAATGAATTTCTGTGAATGCAACCATGTCGGAAATGAACTGAATAAATAAAATAAATAAAATAAAAAATAAAAAATTTACTGATAATGGATTGATGTAGAAAAAACTGATTTTTACATCACTTGTAAAAGTCAAATTAGGCCCCAATGTGTGACATTTTAGAACAACCAAAAACTGTCTTTTATATATATATATATATATATATATATATATATATATATATAGGCTAATTGTAACATTTTGTAGAATAAATGTAGATTTGCAGGTTTTTAACTAGAAAAATACAACTATTAAAATTCATTTACCAAATGTTTTAAACTGTACACAAAAACACGGCCAAAGGGACATTTATTTCTGGTGTTTGGGTAAATCATGTATTCATGAGAACATTTTTTGGATTAAAAAAAGAAGTAAATGATGTGGTTTTAAATAAAGAAAATTCTACTTTTTACAAAAAACCCCATAAACACAGCTTTTATCACCTTCATCATCTTAAACAAGTTAAAACATAAAAAGGTTTTGTGTGTTTTCTATTTCCAACAACCTGCAGTGTAAAAAAAAAAGGAATAAAACCCAAAATATAATAGCTGGTCAGTAATGTAACAAAAATGTTGAATCTGAAATGTAATAAAAAAACAAGACAAAATGTTACTTGCAAAATATGTTTCCTCTAATAGTTTGTCATAATTTTATTACATAATGAAGTGTGTGTGCGTGTGTGTGCGTGTGTGTGCGTGTGTGTGCGTGTGTGTGCGTGTGCACTCACTGGACAGAGGTGGTGATGTGCAGCCTGCGGAGGCCAGATGTGGGGAATTGGCGTGAGTTGATGTACGAGACTTTAGTCATTGCTGTGTTGATGTTGTCCACGTCTTCTCCTTCCACCACCAGTACAGACTGGGCGGGGTTAAAGTGGAACTGGAAACACAATCAGTTTAAATCAAAGGAAGATCAGGAATCAAAAAGATTGATTTAAAGTAAAATTTAAAGATTTTAAGCATTCGAACAACGTCTATTTATTTAGTTCAACTATGGAACAGAATGGAGTGGAGCTAAAACTATACATAACATAACATAATTCAGTTTAAAAACAGGTTAAAAGAAATGATTTTCACAGGTAAAGGAATGAATGTGATCATTATATATATATATGTAATTAATTGTAGTATTAGTTAGTTAGTATTAGTACTTAAAAAAGCAAAATGGGTAGTGATTTAATGGATTAAATAAGTTTACACTTCTTCCTCTCTTTTTCACATGTTAGTTGAAAAATGTAAATGTTGATCAAATCAATGGTTTAATTCAAACTGTAATTTAAACTGTTCTTTTATCATTTCACATGTTTGAAATAAAGACATCAATCAACATCAATCTTTAAAAATGAACTGTTATTATAGCATGTAGTAGTTAAAGCATTGTATGCTAGCAGCCAAAGGCTAACATTATTAATATTGATAATAATATTGCACCAACCTTTATGTCCTTAGCGAGGCTTTCCAGGGAGTTGATATCAAGACCTTCTTTGCAGGCCTGTAAGCACGAGATGACCTTCTGTGTTTCAATGCGTCCTGGTCGGATCGTCAGCCCTGATAGGCTGCCGTGGAAATACTGCGTGAACCGCGGGTTTGAAACCTCACCTCCTGATGGAAACAGAATGAACAGATAGTTTAGGAGATGCAGTGTGACCAGTCTGGGAAGTGATGAAATAGTAGAATTCATTTGGAAGCTAAAAACCCAAACGATGAAATAAACCGTCTTGATATTCACTCCAACCACAATGTAAGATATACAATAATGCAAAAATTATTAGTAAAATAATTGGTCATGCTTATGCTGCAGTACCATACATGCTTCAAATTTACATTAGGACAAACAACAGAAGAAGAACCAACCTAAAGTCTCAAAAGGCACTTCAAATATTTGTAGATTATTTTAAGAATTGTATTTTTTGACACATTTGGGAAAACTGTAATGAAAACTTTTGAACCCACTGGTATCATCGTGAGCGAGAATATGTACGACTTCTTACCAACTTTTTTCCTCAATAGCAACTAGTGACAAATCTGTTTATATCAATAATTTTCCTTGTCATTGAACAGTTTTCTGATGTTGTAGAAACTCTCGTATCATTTTGTATTTACTGTTCCAAGGTCAGGTTCACGGAACAGAACAACTGTACCATTATTGTTTTTAACATAAGTTCAATGTACTTCAAAAATTCTTCCTTTTGTTTCCAATTTTTGTGTAATTTAGAAGAATTTTGAGAAATTATTTGTGAGAAATTGCGAGATTTGGAAAAAAATTTAGTTATTTCCCCAATTTGGTATTAAAAATGAAAAAAATATTGTGGAGTTGGTAAATTTGAATCTACATTTGGATTATTTGGTAATGTACACGATAATTCATATTTATTTTCTGCTGTGGGCCGAATTGGATCCTGTAAAGGGTCAGATTTGGCCCCCAGGCCTTGAGTTGGACACGTGCTTTAGACTGTCACTTCTCCACGTCGTTCTTCATTTTTTTGACGTGCTTTGCAGTGTAACTCGATGGCGACCATGGCTCAGGTGACAGACGGGCCGTTTTCTGATAGAAGTGTCCTTGGGCAAGACCCTGAACCATAAGTTGCTCCCAGTGGTCGACCAGCGCCTTATATGGCAGCTCAGTCCCATTAATGTGTGAATGCATTGATATTGTAATAAAGAGAAATATAAATCAAGTACATTTACCATTTTACCTTTTCCTACTGGAACGTTCACCATTGCTGCACCTTCACTACCGTGAATGGAACACGCACCAACTTTTGTCAAGCAGCCAATAATAACGGTCAAAACAGCTCATGGATCACTTTGTTTATAAAGAGATCTCTGATTGGCTGATTTCTCCAGTTTGTATACCGATCCAAGAGAATGCGCAACACTTTCAATTACAATATTTTCAAAGCCTATTATGGATATTTGATGCCAAAAATCATACATACTGCAGCTTTAACATTTCTCGTCAGACTTTTACAACACATTTAAATCATATGTTTGTCATTCTTGACATTCTACGACTCAACTGCAAAGGTGAGCCAATCAAAGTGCTTCCTTTTACTTGAAGGTGCAGTGCATTGTGGGGGATGTCAGTCAATCTCTGACATCTTCATAAAACAGCTTCATTTTTTCATTCATCCTCCATGTAATCTCTGATCTCTAATACCGTTGCATCTTTTCTTGATCAAGCGTCATTTCCATCCAATCCTACAGGATTATAAATATAAATGACTGTATGAGCTTTTTTAGGTCTGCTTTAAGTATTTATCCAAAGTGTTTTATTATAGATTTCATATTTTGAAATACCGCAATATAGCTATTTTTCTAAAATAGATTTTGACAAAACCTTGAAATATTTTCACCTAAATCTAGAGGTCATTGTTTATATTAGGTTTTAAAGAAATCAGGACATTAGTGACCATTCAAAAATATGAACTTTTCATTGGAATTATTTATTGGAATTTACCAGAAATTGGGAGTAATTTTATGTAACTGTACCAAACAGAAACATAAGCATCCACGCAAAAGAAAACAAATAAAAAAAACTATATTTCAACTAGAGTTGCAAAATTCAGAGAATTTTATGCAAACTAATGGGAAATTTTCAAAAATCAAAGATTGGCCCTTAATAGGGATGTTAAAACTTTAAATTATGGATGAATTTGAATGAAAAAAGAACCCAATCTCTTATTATTACAATAATTAATATATATATTAATATATTTATAAAATTTTACACATTTACTGTATGTTGAGTTGGTTTCTCAATTACTAAGTTTCATGGACGCTAGTGTCGTTAGCTAAATCATGACACATTTGGAGCTATGTTGGCATTTTTTGGATTATGGTTATGGTAACGAATGACACTTAATGACAGCCTTTATGACACCTTATTCATGCTAATGATAGGTGTCATGATGACAGCGTAATATCATCCTTGTGTACACCCCTTCAAATAATGTCACTACGTATTTTTAAACCCTTTAAATGGAGTCGATTGTTCTACTTTAAATAAATACAATCCTTTACAGTAAATATCACCCAAGAAACTTTGACATCAGCTTGTTTTGGTGTTGGGACCGTTGGCATCGTGACATTAACTCACATTTGACATTAAAATTCAAGGATTGTATATTTGTTAAATCCACTATTTAAAACTTTGCGTATAGCAAAGTCCAAAGCCTCATCCCTGTGTCGTTACGTGTGAGGAAAAAAAGATGGAAAAAGACAATCTCACTCTCTAATGACCAACAAAGTTATTCGTTTCCCATTAGTGAAGCTTTAAGCGTTTCCATTGAAACGTAATAGCTCTATTCATGGGAAACTGATCCTTGGTTTATAGGAGCAGCAGGAGGAGCAGGAGCAGCAGGAGCAGCAGGAGGTGGAAAACGAACATCAGAACAACAATGTCCAACAAAACGGTATTTAAATGAACCACTGTGTGAGTGTCTCAGATTATTTTTTCTTACCACCTCGTTGTATATAATTATTGAAGTGATCACCATGACAATGGCGTGGCTCTAACTCCTTCCAATCAATCAACATATCTTTGCTAGCACAGGACATAGATGTTCTTACACTGGCTCTACAGCTCCCTGTTCTACATGTGATATTTAACTGTAATATATGAAGTGCTGGCAGTTAAAACAAGCAGCGTGTTGTTGACTGATGAGAGTCCGTCCTCCTGCTTTCAGGAGAAATTACAACCCATCTATATCACGCTGAGGGAAATTAGTACAAAAATTGCTCTCAGTTGCTGTGTTGGGCAATTATCTCCAGTGGTGAGACTAAGAGCAAAACATGGTGTGTTTATAATAATGTGTAGTTTCCACAACCATTTAACCTCATCTTACCTGGATTAAAGTCCTCCTGGAGCCAAAAATGTATTTGAAAGGTGACAAAAGGAGGTGAAGTAGGAATGTGCTGAGTCATTGTACAACGTGATTTATTTTAGGTTCACAAATTGTTATATCTTGATTTTATTTGTCATTAATCATTAATAGTCTCTGTAAAAAAAACTATTTATTTCAATAGTTTTTTAAAGCTATAGGGAGCCATTGTATAAGAGTCAAAGGGCCACATTAGGCCCCAGAACCACAGGTTGCAGAACCCTGCTCTGGTAGAACCACAGCTGAACCACATCAGTTCTGGTCCCTCCATGATGATTCTGATGAGTGTGTACGCTCTATCGCTGAGCTCAGCACATTCTTCATTTTTACTGCTGCTCTCAATGTGAGCGTGAACTCAGTGATCGACTCGTTATGTCTGGATACGTTCACAGACCACGTGCACTTCAAAGGAGCTCATTGGTGTTTATACTCTGTGTATTCACTGTTACATTACCTGCAGCACAGATATGTGTGAGAGAGAGAGAATTTCCAACTAAAATTATTATTATTATTGATATTGTTAATTATTATTATTATTATTACTATTACTGTTGTTGTTATTATTATTGGTAGTAGTAATATTTTTGTATTTTTTATGATTAAAAGTAAACAATGGAAGGGCATCAACAGGGGTTTTTATTTCTAAAAATATAGAATAGAAATCATCATCTCTATTTGTTTTATTTTCAGCAATATATTTATCCATCTTTATGTTTTCTTTATATATCACTTTATTTTTTACTACTTCCTAATTATGGGTGTAACTTCCTGTTTGATTATAAACAAAAAATGTATTATTAATATTATTATTGTTATTATCATTGTTATGTTAATTGTATTTATAGAGCACATTTAAAAACAGACGTTGACCAAAGTGCTGTACAGAGGTTATTATTATTATTATTATTATTATTATTATTATTGGTAGTAGTATTTCTTTTTTATTAAAAGAAAATGACATCAACAGGGTTTTTTGTGTCTAAAATTATGAGCATTTAGTTTTAATGTCATATTTTTTGGACCTGAAACTGATTCATTGTGTGTCGTCATAAAACATAGAAATAATGTCAGTTTTACAAAACCTAAGCTCATAAAAATGATGTGCATTTCTGTTCAAACTCCGGTTGTTTAGGTTTTTTTTTGCGTCTCATGAATAAATAATAAACATTGCACTGAGTAGAAATGCAGCAGCACATAAAACAAACAAATATTAGATCATAACAAGGCTGTAAATAATCCAAACAACTTGATATCTGTGGCAGATACACACACACACACACACACACACACACTGACCTTGCCAGCAGGCGCCCACGGTGAGCTGCGTATCAATCTGTGAGGAATGGATGGGCCAATCGTCCGTCACCAGGTAGGGCTCGTAACTCACCCCGTCCACAAACAGAGTCACTGCTGGAAACTCCACGTTGATCACATAATAATGCCATTCTTTGTCACAAATCTGTGGAGAAAACACATAAAGATGATAATGTTCATATTCAGTTACTCTTTATTTATTCTGTATTTATTAGATAAAACATGTGTAAGGTTGAGCTTCCACAGAGGCTTATATTAGTGATTGATGAAGTGATTGATAAGCGTTCAATGACAGTAATCTGCTGGATTTATGGAAACTTTATCAATCATAACAAACGTTCTTGTTCAGGTACAATACTGTACATCAAAGCAGGTTAAAAACCTTCTTTATATCAGTTTCAGTAAAAAGTGACTCTAAAAAGCAGGAAATGGATGTAAATAGATGATATGCAGACGTGGAGCAGTGAGGAGGAGACTTTATGTGGAGAAACTGATCAGATGTAAACCTAACATGAGTATAACAGCCCATTCTGATTGGCCGAGTCATTTGAAGGGCGATCTCAGTGACGATGTGGCCTTTACGTGGATTTTTATTGTAAAATTGTAAAATAATTGGAATGCGACTAATAGCCCAGAAAATATGGTATAAATGTGTAAATATGCTATTGTGTGATTGGTTGATTGTCCATCAGTGGAATTCTTGATTTTTACTCTTTTTTAGAACTTGTAGCTTTTACAAATTTCATTATTATTTACAGAAGAGTTTTGACACATTAAGGGTCATTGACCCCCATGTCCAGCTTAATGAACCTATATTATATATATATTCATATTAATTAGAGGAAACAGAAGCTTTCCCAGGTTTTTATTGATCCTGTCCTGTATTTTCCCAGTTGATTATATATTATCTTTAAATGAGCAGATTTATTCCAGAAAAATTCCAGTGAGTGTAAAGAAATGTACTCATTATTTTCATGACATTAATGCAGTTTAAAGGAAATAGTGACTGTTTCTAACCATAGTATTGACTTTTTATATAATGATGTTTGTCTGAAGCAACTGACAGAAAAGTAAATGATTATATGATTTATACCAAAGTGAAAACTATTCATCATAATAAGATTCAGGATGAAAACAGACATTTCTAGTTAAAACCCTTTGGGTAATAAAGCCCCTAAAGCTTAGATGTGAAATAGTTTGATTTATTGTTGAAATAGAAATCTCCATCATGGACATGGAACAACATCAGTTCTGAAATAAAGTGACGACAGAAGCATAACAGAGTCGAGACTCACTATGTACAGAACATAAATTAAAACGTTCAGAGAAGCCAGGCGTGTATTATTAATATTGACGCTTTTATTTTCATCATCTAGACTTCAGGTTTCTATGAATGACAGACACAATGACTCAGCACTTTTATTTGACTGTCAGTAGAGGTGAGTCACTATAATTATCTGCTGTGTTTAGACATCTTCACTGTTATATTCCTAAGGCAGCTTTTATGATCACCAGATAATAGATATTACAACATATAAACAATAAATACTTGCCCTAGTTTCAATCATAACCAATAAAAACCATATAGTGAGAATTCATTAGTTCATTAATGTAACGTTTCAATAACTTACATTATTGTTATTGTAATTAGGTTTACATTATAATGTAATTTACTATATTCTGATGCTATGATAGATAAACAGTCTATGGAGAGAAATTTGTCTTTTTTATGCAACAATCAAACAAAAATAATGGATTTGAAATAAACAAAAATAGATTTGCAAACAAAACTGTCATTACAATATTTTTTTTAAGACTTTTAATTGGTCAGTTTGGAGTTACACTATTGTTCAAAATGTGTAGTAATTTATTGCTAACTTTCAATGTGTATACAAAACCAGCATTTTTATTTTACTTTTTTAAATGATAGTTTTTAAAAAATCCATTATTTTTGTTTGCAATGTTTTTTTTGTTGTTTTTTTACCAGTCTGAGGCTGACATTGAGTGGTATAAAAAAATCACAGTTTAAAACTCTAAGTGCATTTAACTTTATTAAGAAGTTATGAATTATTCTTTTGTGAGTTTCAGGCATAGTTTTTATTAAATATAGAATATGAATTTGGAAGCTTCTTCTATTCTTGTGTTTTAGATGTGACTGTAGTTATTTAGAGCGTTTTACTGAACAAATGATAAACATTTAAAATACTTTCCACTGAGTGAAAACTTGGCTGTAACTAATTAAGTTGTACTATTTTGTTCACACGCTGACGCCTTGTTTTCTGTCTAAACACTAGCGTTCTATTCTCACGTCTGGACTTAAACGTTTTTTTACGCGCCTGCAGTTACGCACTTTTCTCCTACACGTATTCTCTGATCCAGGCTGCTGACACGCCCACCACGCGTAAGCAGCCAAAAACACATATGTGTGAAAGAAGGCGGGGCTGGAGGAAAGGAGGTGATGATGTCATTTTTTGTGCTGTTTAGAAATCACAGAACATAGAGTTTTATCAACGTATGTAAATGTTATTGAAATCTGTGAAAATGATAAAGTTCACTTTTAATTTGAAACGCCTTCATTGATAAACAATGTAACAGGTTGATTTGATCAGATTATTGATCAGATTATTGATCAGATTATTGTAATGTGAATGTCACAGTTAAAATCTCTCTCCATCATCATCATCACCATCACTGTAAAGCGTGACAGAGTTAGATGATGTAGATATGATGTAATAACGCATCCACAGAGCGTCCTGTTTTAATACAGAGGGATGTTTACAGTGAAACACAACTATTAACTTCCATAATACACAGTTTTAAATATAAATAGTTTAAAGTGACCTGAGCCTCATTAAAATATGTGTGGGAACAGTTTATGTTCCATCCTCATCTGCATATGACAGCATGTTTCACTCTGTAGTGGATCAAACTGTGACTTTACGTTGGACATAAAATAGTTGAATCACTGTGACCAACGTGGACAGAAGTCTGTGTCTGTCACAGTTTTAATTAATCACACAGCAGCAGCTGAGTGATCACAGCTGCTGCTGCACGACGCACGAGTCTCTGTGGCTTCAAATGTAACTACGTCCATATTTCTAGTGTAATACAATGTTTCACCTTATGGGGGCGCTGCACTTATTCCAGGGTTAGAAGAACATAAGAGGAAAAGGATTTACACACACCGGAGAATGTATCTGTATCTGTATCTAAGTATCTATATCTATATATTTATTAGATTTAGGGCGAGTGGTGGTGGCGTAACGGTTAAAGAAGCAGGCTTGTAATCAGAAGGTCACCGATTTGTTAATAAATAATAATGATAATAATAATCTACTGTATCTATAAAAGCAAGGAACGTCTGTGTGTTTGTGGAGTGAATATTGCACCAGCGCTGTATCTGATGGACATGAAACATGAATGGAGAGGTAGAACCAATGTTCCAAAATGGGTGGGATGTGGGGGTGGGCTCTCCAGTGATTGGCTCTGGCCCGCATTGTTTTAGAACACTGATGATGTCATAAACATAATTTTTCCTGAAAATTTCATCCAAATCGTTTCATTTATTGATACGTTTTTACATCATTCTTACAGTGATTTCTTGTGTTTTCCTTAATTACGACTTCCCAACACATTCCTGGTGTTTTCACTGAAAGTTGCAGAAAAAACAATAACAGATGTTTTATTTTGTGGCTGAAAACATGTGAGTGTGTGGCAGAGTGAGGTGATAAACTAATCACTGTTTCCCTAGAGGTGAAGAAACACTTTGTGTTTCCACATATTTTAAACAAAATAAGACTTTTATGAACAGAAAAGTTTTAGATGTTTGAGTTGAGTTCTACAGTGTTATGAAAGTCTTATATTTTTGTGTTCAGTGAATTTATGGTGATGTAGAAACCAAACAATTCTCCACTGACTTTTTCAATGAGGACATTTTAAAATTTTCAGTGCAACAAAAAAACATTAAAAAGTCGTTTGACAACAAATTGTAGCATTTCCTCACAAACAAACAAATGAATAAAAACACAATGTTAACATTTGACATCTTTGGACATAAATTTGAATAAAAAAAGATAAAAATGTGCAGAGATCTTTTTGAAAAGCTTTGATGGGATTAAAATAAAATATTTTTATTTCTTCAAAATAGATTGTTTGTTGATGATTTATATGTTCTTATTGATTTTAAGCTGTTGGGTGTTTTCTGTTGCAGTTTTTGATCATATAAAGTACAGTAACTTGCCTTGTGTATAAAATGTTCTATACACATACATTAGCCTTGCCTTCAGTAAAAACTGGATTAAATATAGAATAAGATTTTATAAATAATTGTATGAAATAAGAGTAAAAACAAAGAAACTTTAAAAAACAAAAACAACGCATACTATATATATATACATACATATATTATGAGTTAACTACTGAAAACATACTGTAGGGAGAAGTGTAAGACGCAGTGAATGATATATATTATATTAATATAATTGGTATCGGTATAGCAATGTATATACATTTGGTATATACACCACCACCACCACCACTCTTAATATAATGTACATAATATACAAATATGTTAAGCGCCATAAAACAGTGATTGTACAAAATATATATGAATTAATTTGTCGTTCTTTTAGAAAATACTTTTATGTACGTTTTCAGTGAAATGGTCCCAAACTTTTGAGACTTTAGGTTGGTTCTTCTTCTGTTGCACAATTCCTCTTCACAATGTAAATAGTGATGCAACACTGCCCCCAGAAGTTCATATGTGGTACTGCAGCAAAAATGAAGCAGAAATAGTTTATCATGAATTTCCAACATTAATCTAAAAATGGTGATTTTTAATGACACGGTTCAGCCTCACAGACATAAAAAAGACTAAATGCTGTGATTCATTGGATTGTTGAATGTCTGAGGAAGATTTTGAACCACTTGTGATGGAATATATGTATTCAGTCAGACATGGCGTCATTTTAAAGGTGAGCCGTTCTGGGTTATGTCAATTATTTTGTCAAACTTGTTAAAAACTGTTGAGTATGTTTGTTTGCTGTGATGGTTGTGTCTTAGAATGGTTTATATGGTTAAAACCAGAAGATTCTAAGCTTTCAAACGGTATATGATACTTGTGATATGCTGCTGTATTTGAGACTAACCCTTGTGCACTCCTTTAGATGAAGAAGCAACAGAATAAAGGCACACAACACGTTCAGGAGGAACGGAGGTTCTTCTGACTCTGTGTTTGAGGTGGATTGTTACCGATTGCTTTCAGTCCGTGCACAGTCTGCCCCGAGTCAGAGAGAGAGAGTGATAACAGACGGGATAAATAGCTTGTAAACCTAAGAGAAACATTATCTAAGGTGGAGAGGACAGACCCATTTCATCTGCATTGTGGACAGAGTGTGTCTGCTCTGATCAGCTGATTGTGTTTGAGGATCATCTGTGGCTCTTACTGTCCTCACAGCAGTGAGTGACACGTGTTCTCATGTCTCTGAAACATCAGAAAACGCTCCAATAACACTAGATAAAGTCCCAACATTTGTTACTAGTTTTTATGGAGAAAAGAGTTCCACAGTGTGCACGTGCACGCACAAGTTCACAAGAAGAGCGCTGAGTTTTTCAGGAGGGGAGGGGGGAGCATGGAGTGCCTCACCATTCTACATACTGCAGCTTTAAGGAGTTAATTAAACGACGTGTTGATGCAAATTTTTGTAGTTAACATTACCCAGGACTGATGCTTTGATCTGATTGGCCAAATGGACACAGAGTGAATGAATAATGTTTGTGCTGGAGTGTTTCATCATGTAATCAATAGTGCGTGCGTGTGCGTGTGTGTGCGTGTCAGATGCAACATTCCTTGAGGGTGTTGGATCCACACGGGGAGGATGGAGGCTTGTTTCCACTCCTCTTCCTCTCGTTCCTGGTTGAGAGTGACTAAATCAATAGCGCTAAATGGAGTTTCCACAGAAACCATTGATTGTCTCTAAGTGCTGGAGGAACAAGGGCAGGAAGAAGCAGCTGTGACACGCTGTCCTCATTATTTATCACCAGGCACAGCCCTGACTCCTATTCTTAGTTCACCCCTCGTGTACGCCACAAAAACCTTTGATATGACGGAAAGCTAAGCCAAAGTATGCAAAATTAATGTGTAAAATAAGAATAAACTGAAACATAGAGTGCACTGAGTTTAAAATAGCAAATAGGGTCAGAATATAGGGCACAGTTTGAGCCTGTGATCATTATTTAGTTTTGTGTTTCAGTTCATACAGCCAGGACACGGAGAGACAGGATTTCCTGTTCCTTATTAAAAGAAGAGGAAGAAGAAGCAGGAAGTACAAAAGATAGAAAGAATGAATGAAGATTGTGCGTTTGAAGCATTTTGTGGAAGAAAAATAGATTTTTGTTGTTACAGATCTCACTTCCTGTGTAATGTTTTAAAGTTTAAATAAAAGGGGACCGAGCCCACTTTAGGGTGTTCACCTAAAAACTAGGGCTGTAATCAACCAAGGAAATGGTTGGTTGACCAAAACCATAACACACGTAGTGATTAGTCGACCATAAAAAAAACCTAGAATGAATGATCAGGTGCAGAGGAGGACGAGGAGAAAAATATTTAGTTTTGATGTTTTGTGATTTGTTTTTAAACACAGACCATTTATAATATGAACCTTATTCAATCTTTGATCAGAACCTGACAAACATTATATATTTATATCAGAGCCTGACCTGAAACACACGATTTGTTTTTCATACAAATGACATATTTACGTTTGTTTTAATGGTAAACCTGCATTTATTAATAACCTGTTAATGTCAACATCAGATCAGTGCACAGGGAAACAAACACACGTTAAACACAGGTGAGCAGTGTTCCCACTGTGCAGAGACAGTGGATCTATTTATATAATCTACGTATCAAATATAAGGATAATCTATGTTCTTGTGCAGAAAAAGGATTAATTTAGTTCAGTTTGCGACTCAGATGTCCTGGTTTTAATCATCTCCACCTCTGTGTGAGCCACACAATAACACCAGAGTATAAATAGAGGAAAATACTACAAAAAGCCACTTGTTTGGAAGAAACGGAGTGAAAATCTATTTCTTTGTACGTGTGACCAGCGACAGACAACATGAGTGAGACACACAGATGTTAGCGTGCAAAAAGTAACTATTTCGACGTTGAGTATTTCCACACACACACACATTCTATAATCTGCTTAGTGTGCAAAATAGCATGTCAGGTAATTATGAGCCTTTTTAGAAAAATACTTTCAGCATGAGGTGAATTAACCCCAAGGGTGAACAATTACGATGAGCTTGCATCCTTTCCCCTTAATTACTGAAAGCAGTGACCTGGGAAAACCTAATGGATTTCACTGATTAATCATTAAAATTATTTAGACTTTTTTCCACTTCACATTAAAAGGAGAAGATAATGTAACAGAGCTCTGATAAACACATGTAGGCCTGTTTGTTCTACTGACTGTAGTCTGTGTGTTGACATGTTCAGGGAGAGGGTGTTGACTGGGGGTTTCTAACAGCATTGTTGGTGGTTTAGTACTTTAATTTGGGGTAATGTACTACTCATACTAACGTACTACTCATACTAACGTACTACTCATACTAACGTACTACTCATACTAACGTACTATTCATACTAACGTACTATTCATACTAACGTACTACTCATACTAACGTACTACTCATACTAACGTACTACTCATACTAACGTACTACTCATACTAACGTACTATTCATACTAACGTACTATTCATACTAACGTACTATTCATACTAACGTACTACTCATACTAATGTGCTACTCATACTAACGTACTACTCATACTAACGTACTACTCATACTAACGTACTATTCATACTAACGTACTACTCATACTAACGTACTACTCATACTAACGTACTACTCATACTAATGTGCTACTCATACTAACGTACTACTCATACTAACGTACTACTCATACTAACGTACTACTCATACTAACGTACTACTCATACTAACGTACTACTCATACTAACGTACTACTCATACTAACGTACTATTCATACTAACGTACTATTCATACGTACTAACGTACTACTCATACTAATGTGCTACTCATACTAATGTGCTACTCATACTAACGTACTACTCATACTAACGTACTATTCATACTAACGTACTACTCATACTAACGTACTATTCATACTAACGTACTACTCATACTAACGTACTACTCATACTAACGTACTACTCATACTAACGTACTACTCATACTAACGTACTACTCATACTAACGTGCTACTCATACTAACGTGCTACTCATACTAACGTAGTACTCATACTAACGTACTACTCATACTAACGTACTACTCATACTAACGTGCTACTCATACTAACGTAGTACTCATACTAACGTAGTACTAACCCTAGTACAGAGTAGGTCATTTTAAACACAGCTTCACTAACTTTTTATTCCTTCACTTAAAGACATATTTTCTGATTTTGAAACTTTTGGATAAAGTGATGCTTGTAATTCCATATTTTTATGACCCTGTCAGTCAAAATGACACAACATAACCTCTGATTGGCAGTGATATTGATTACAAAATGAAAATGAATTGGTCTCAAATAAAACCACAATTCTAAACATTTTACTTGCATGAATAAGGTGTCATGAAGGCTGTCATTCTAACCCTTAACACTACTGATGTGATTTCAAACGACTTCCCTTCAAGCAACGTGACTCACACAATTCCAGTGACTCAGTTGTGTCATCGGATTTACTAGTAGTTGAACATTTTGAACTTTTCAAGCATCTTTAAGTGGAGCTGTATCACGACATTCAGTTTCTCCCTACGTCACGTCGCTGGAGAAACTTGGAGGAAAGAGTCATCGTGGCTTTATGCGACTAACTTGTCCTGTACGACACCTGTGCTCCTTTTTACTGGGAACACAATAATATAAAATAATTCAATTCAACTTTATTTGTATAGCGCAATTTACAACAATGTCATGTCAATGTGCTTATGAAAATTCAAAATTCATGATGAGAAAGAAAAAACCCAACAAGATCCACATGAACAAGCATTTAGCGACAGTGTGAAGTCATACCAGAGTCACATACTGTACGTAGGAGCCTTTTTAACATCAGTGCTGCACAATAAAGTGTCCTCATTAGTTTAGAAAGTACGTTTTGTACTGGATGTGTTTTTACACGTTGTGCTTGGTTTACTTCAGTAGATTCTGCACCTGATGGATGAGCTCGTCTATGTAGCAGCTTATCTACAACTAAAACTAGATCACATATATCTAGGGTTGAAGAGTCACCTCCCTCTTCTATCTATCTATCCATCAACATATCAATACAATTATATTATTAATATATATATATATATTCACCAGTAGGAAACTATTTACCATCACTGACTTTTGGAGGGAAATAGTTTCCACCTTGACATCTAGATTTAAGCAGTTATTATAATCGTAACAATAGATGAATTTATCCAGCATTTAGACTTGGTGCAATGTTTTTTCTCAATGTTAGTATTTCAGTTACATTACCTGGAGTTTGAAGCATAATGTTCTCATACACACACACACACACACACGTATATATACATATATAGAATATTTTTATTGAATGACAATGCAGTTCAAATAGTTTAATTTCAACATGAATCTGACGCGCTCCATACATAATTATAGCTAAAGCTAATATTTAAATCCTGTCCTTTGTTGGGCTTCAAAATAAATACAACGTACAAAATGATGATCTTATAAAACAATTTACAAATACCCTATATACAGAAATACATTCCTAATCATCATAACTGTAAACATGTACATTATATATAATATAGTGTTAGTGTGTGAGTGTATTTTGACATACCTGCTGATCACTAGATCTGTGTGCGTTTGCCCATCCTGGACCATAGTTTATTCTTGGAGTTTCACTTGTTGATCCTGTGGTGCTAGCGGTGTTAGCGGTGTTAGCACAGACTGTGTTTCACTACTGTCTGAATGTTCTCCTTTATGTTTCTATGGAAACCAAGTGCTTTCTATCACTAAATGTTGTGTAGCATGTTGAATGAAACCCAGCATCTACACAAAGTGAAAACTGATACAGTGTTAATGAGATATGGTCAGATCACATATTACTATTTAGATGTTCCTAGAGTAATGGAAACACAGCTAATGTGAATCTGCTTTCACTTCCTCTCCTGCAGTGAACCAACGTGAATGATAATTACAGCCTCTGACCCTGATACAGTGACTTCTTTAGAATCCTCACCTGCTCCAGTTTCCAGTGAAACTCAGCAGGTCTGAAAGTGTCGAGTTGACTGAAATCCCTCCTGAGCAGAAACACCAGGCGACAGTTGTGAACATAAAGAGAATAATGGTGTCGGTTCATCTCTGCAACACAAAGATGACAGAAAGCAACCAACATGTCACTATAGTGAAGTAACATTTTATGCTGTAGCTCTATAATGCAGACATGAGCAACTGAACCACCTCAGAATCATTTTGTGTGGCTCCCAAAAAATAAAACTTAAAAAATTGTAATTCAAGAAATTCAAAGGATTATGAAGCTCAATGTAATAAACAAAACAACTAAAAAATACAACATGCAAAACGACAGCAAAAATCACAAAATGTAAAGAAAAGTCCATAAAGTAAGAATAAAAACACAGAAAAATACACAAAATGACTCATAAAATACAGAAAACAACCACTTAAACACATTAATTTGTGTATGTATCAGAATCAGAATCCAGGAAAAAAAGATTTAAAAAAAATATATAAAAACAAGTTATCTACAGATTTATTTTTTTTATTAGTTACACTGCAAGTTTTAATGTAATAATAATAATATATTTCTTTTTATATAGAAGAGTACATGTAATAATGAACGTTTTACTGCTAAAAGTAGTTTTGGCAGTTAAAAGCATATACAGTATATATATATATATATATATATATATATATATATGTAGAAGGGCTCAATGGGTAATTTAATTTTGTACATGTTCACATGAGCACGAATGATAATTAAAAATCTTTGAATCCTTTTAATTTTTTATTCCCTTTTGGTTTTTCCTTTTATTTAATTAAAGATTAAAAGGCAGCAACAAAATAAATGTTTGTAAACTTTAGATAAATAATAAAGATATAATGATAAACTCTGTTCATGGTGCTTAATCATCCATTTACGGTGGTGGTGACGGTGGGAAAACATTTTAATTAATTTATTTATACAGGATGAATTTCTGCTGTTGATCAACAATAGAACATAAACTCAGTCACTGGGCTATATAAGCCACGCCCCTTCACATCCTGAAACTAAAACCAGAAGATTCCGATGCTCTAGATGAAATTCCTCAACAGTTTTTCTTCCAAACTGCGTCTACATATTTTGTAAGCTAATAATAATAAACCATCTGTGCCATCATTGTGCAGCGTGTACTGTACAGATGGTTGGTTTAATTACACAGTTCAGTCTAGAGAGTGTTTATGTTTCACTTCAAACCTTAGACAGTGGGTTGTTTATTAAAGGCTCAGTAACTGTGCTTAGTTGTAATTGAACTTTAGTAATTGAGAATGGAATTGTAATTGACTTTCACTGGAAAAATAATAATTTTAATTGTAAATGTGTAAAAAAGCTGGTAACTGTAGTCATAATTGATTCTAATTGAAATGTAATTGTAATTGAGGCCAGTCCTACCCGTCTTGTCAGAGTTGCAGAGCAGAGTTTCTTTCTCCGCTCTGAGTCCTGGACTGGGTCCGTGTTTCATCCATGTCGCTAACGTGAACTGATCCGTCAGGTTTTGTGGAACCACGTGATCCGGAACGTTCGCCGCCTGACGGCCGTCGAACCTGTAGATGAGGTCACTGTCGCGGCTGCTGTCGGTCACCAGGGACGCCGTCCAGTTGGTGGACGCGCTCGGAGCAGGAAGCAGGTCAGTACTTCCTGAAGCTGCTCCTGAATCAACCAATCACACGACACATTTCTGTTAACAGTAGCGTTACCACGAACCAGCACTTCCTAAACGCTCATCAAGCTGTAGTTTTATTAATGTTTGTTATACTTTTACAAATTTAACGTAACCAGGATTTGTTCCAGCTCAGATATTTTCATACTGTATTTGTCTTTATTTTTCTGTTTTAATTTTTTCTCTTCTTTTCTTCGTACTGTATTTTATTTAAACTAGATTTATATTTGGAAAAAGTGAAAGGACAGAATTCAGTTGTTTGACATTGTGTCATTTTAATTTAAAAAAATGAAATATGTTTTTATTTAGTAACATTTCAGGTGACCCCATTTAAATACCAGGCGCCCCCAAATGGGACCATGACCCCAAGGTTGAAAAACACTGCTATAATCGTTCCTCTTCGACTATTGTTTTTGTCACATGATGAAAAAGTACATCTCTTCACAGAAATCATATTTACTGTAATGGTATAATCCAATTTTTTTGATTTGAAATAGGATTTATGTTGATCTATAACACGTGTCAAACTCGAGGCTCAGGGATAAAATCTGGCCCTTTAGAGCATCCAATTTGGCCCCCAGGAGACAGTAAAAATGACTAAGAAAGAAAACATGAATTATTGTGTAAATGACTCAATAATCCAGTTGTAGATATCTCAAATTCACCATTTTAATGAAAGTCGACAATATGTTGAGGAGTTTATAGTTTATATCAAATTTTTAATTAAATTTGAATGAAATTTCCTACAAACAATTCCTCTAAATTACACAAACATTTGTTGCAAAATCAATAATTTTTGAGGTGAAGATCCGGCAATGCCTGATATTAAAAACTAAGGCACAATATGTTAAAGTTGTTCTTTTTCCAAACCAAAGTCTGTGGACCATTTCAGATCAAAACTGATCCATATTTGGCCCCTGAACTAAAATAATGATCTAAGATAATAAATACAAATTTATCTCATTATTCAAACAGAAAATAGAGTGACATCCATTTAAAATAATGACAAAGAGTGAATTCAGTTGAAAATGTGATATTTTTCTTCTTCTACTCTCGTTGTACAGCGTTTATACTCTTATTGGCCACATTACAATAATTTAGCAATTTTTTAAGAGAAATCCACACAAATGTTGCAGTCTAACACTCTCTCTCTCTGACAACATTTTTGCGTGTCGTTGCCATGGTGACGCAGTGTGCTTCATAACAAATTGATTGATCAGAATGATTCAGTGTGAGCAACAATGATTTCATGTAAACAATGTCATAGTTCCTCCTGGTCTAATGTGACAGAGTTCAATTTTGTGAAGTTTATAACAATTTAGCCGCGTCATTGTTTAAGCCGCAGGGTTCAAAGCGTGAGAAAAAAGTAGTGGTTTATAGTCAGGAAATGACGGTATATACTGTATATGTAGTTATGTATATACGGTGGTGTAACTGTACGCAGACCTACCACAGAGCTTCTGCAGAGACTTTTCTGAGTACGTTTCACGATCGCAGCCTTTTCCGATGTGATTCGTCTGCAGCTGCACAATCGCCTTCACACCAGACAAAGGACCCCCACATGTTTCCAGGTGCATCTTGGGAAATAGTTGCCTGCTCCCAGTGCCCGGCTCGTAGTCCACCCGCTTGTTCCAACCTTAGACAAATATAACGATATTAACAATAATACACAAGAGAACTAAAAAATACTGAAAATAAAATTCCAAAAAGACTTAAAAAAACATTCAAAATTACAGGAGAACTCACACGTATAATTATATTAATTATATTAAACGCTCTTAAGAGGAAATGCTTTATACGAGGGTGAGTGGCAGCCTGGGGGCCACATGTGGCCCTCGGTCTCTCAAAGTAAACACACAAACACAAATACACAAAAGGACAACAAATACAAAAACACAGCGAAAATGTATAAATGACCCCAAAGAAAAATACAAAATGACAGGAAAACTCACCCATATAATTGTATTAATTATATGAACTACTGTAGCCCTTAACAGGAAATGCTCTTTCATAGATATGGACAAAAACACAAAACACATAAAAAAATACACAATATAGAAATATAGAAAATGTGTCTCACACAATCTTATTTCTGTGGCTCCCACTGTGATATAATTACATAGTTATTGTGCATTGTTTTTTCTACAGAATCAATAAAATATCTCCACTGCTTTGTTATTGTTACACCTTTAAAATAAAACACAACTTTTATGTTTTCATCTGTGATAAATCTTCTCCTGAGTCAGCGTTTTTACAGTGAGGCGTCTCAGATATGTGGTTTCATTTGAAAATCAGTACTACTCTTCTACTACTCTTACTAACATACTAATACTAACATACTACTAATACTAACATACTACTCATAATAACATACTACTCATACTAACATACCAGTGTTTGGAATAACGGCGTTTAAAATAACGGTGTTTGTTTTTCAGTAACGGGGTAATCTAACTAATTAATTTTTATGCCGTTACAACGCCGTTATCGTTACTGAACGTTAAATGTGGTGCGTTACATGTATTGAATAAATAAAATGTTAATCTGAAAACATCCCTGGATTCTTACTCAGCTGTAGTGAGGAGGTGTGTTAAAAACACCGTGAGAGATTATGATTGGCTAAGGCGACGTGCCAGCACACACACACACACACACACACACACACACACACACACACACACACACACACACACACACACACACACACACACACACACACACACACTACAGATGTGATGACTCAGCAGAGATAGTGAGCGTGGAACAATCTGGTGAAAAGTTGTTATTTTTAAGGTAGCGATAGAAACACTATTTTATATTAATTATGATCAAAAACAAGAACGTACATGTGAAGTGTTCATTATATCCAGGAGTGAAGACTTTGTCCACATCTGTTGTAAAAAACTTTTTTATTTTTTTTAAAAATATTTACTTTACTTGGTAATGAGTTACTTTTATTATAGAGTAATTTAGTTACTAACTCTTTTACTACTTTTTTGAACAAGTAGTAAGTAACTATAACTAATTACTTTTTTAAAGTAACGTTCCCAACACTGCATACTACTCATACTAACGTACTACTCATACTACTCATACTAACGTACTACTCATACTACTCTTACTAACGTACTACTCATACTACTCTTACTAACATACTAATACTAACATACTACTCATACTAACATACTACTCACACTAACGTACTACTCATACTACTCTTACTAACGTACTACTCTTACTAATGTACTACTCATACTACTCTTACTAACGTACTACTCATACTACTCTTACTAACGTACTACTCATACTACTCTTACTAACGTACTACTCTTACTAACGTACTACTCATACTACTCTTACTAACGTACTACTCATACTACTCTTACTAACGTACTACTCATACTACTCTTACTAACGTACTACTCATACTATTACTAACGTACTACTCTTACTAACGTACTACTCATACTACTCTTACTAACGTACTACTCATACTACTCTTACTAACGTACTACTCATACTACTCACACTAACGTACTACTCATACTACTCTTACTAACGTACTACTCATACTACTCTTACTAACGTACTACTCATACTACTCTTACTAACATACTAATACTAACATACTACTCATACTAACATACTACTCACACTAACGTACTACTCATACTACTCTTACTAACGTACTACTCATACTACTCTTACTAACGTACTACTCATACTACTCTTACTAACATACTAATACTAACATACTACTCATACTACTCTTACTAACGTACTACTCATACTACTCTTACTAACATACTAATACTAACATACTACTCATACTAACATACTACTCACACTAACGTACTACTCATACTACTCTTACTAACGTACTACTCATACTACTCTTACTAACGTACTACTCATACTACTCTTACTAACGTACTACTCATGCTACTTTTACTAACGTACTACTCATACTACTCTTACTAACGTACTACTCATACTACTCTTACTAACGTACTACTCATACTACTCACACTAATGTACTACTCATACTACTCACACTAACGTACTACTCATACTACTCACACTAATGTACTACTCATACTACTCTTACAAACGTACTACTCATACTACTCTTACTAACGTACTACTCATACTACTCTTACTAACGTACTACTCATACTACTCTTACGAACGTACTACTCATACTACTCTTACGAACGTACTACTCATACTAACGTACTACTCATGCTACTCTTACTAACGTACTACTCATACTACTCTTACTAATGTACTACTCATACTACTCACACTAGCGTACTACTCATACTACTCTTACTAACGTACTACTCATACTATTCATACTAATGTACTACTCATACTACTCTTACTAACGTACTACTCACACTAACGTACTACTCATACTACTCACACTAGCGTACTACTCATACTACTCTTACTAACGTACTACTCATACTACTCTTACTAACGTAGTACTCATACTACTCTTACTAACGTACTACTCATACTACTCTTACTAACGTACTACTCATACTACTCACACTAACGTACTACTCTTACTAACGTACTACTCATACTACTCTTACTAACGTACTACTCATACTACTCTTACTAACATACTAATACTAACATACTACTCATACTAACATACTACTCACACTAACGTACTACTCATACTACTCTTACTAACGTACTACTCTTACTAACGTACTACTCATACTACTCTTACTAACGTACTACTCATACTACTCTTTCTAACGTACTACTCATACTACTCTTTCTAACGTACTACTCATACTACTCTTACTAACGTACTACTCATACTACTCTTTCTAACGTACTACTCATACTACTCTTACTAACGTACTACTCATACTACTCTTTCTAACGTACTACTCATACTACTCTTACTAATGTACTATTTTCTCACTTCAAATGTTTTCAGAACTTTCAAAATAAAGGTGGAGAATCAACAGAGATATTTAGCCTCAGTATGAACAAGGATTTTTATGCTGGAGGTTCCAGATGCATCTTGGGAAAAGTATTCTTCAGTGGGAACGCTCATCATCATAATCAGACCTTTGTGAAACCGTGGCAACTTCAAAGTTACTAAATAATAACTGCTACCAGTTTAATGCACAGAAATACTGCTACAATTTACCAGTTTTACTTTGCATCTACTTAAAAAAATAGGAAATACTAAAGTTTCATCATGCAACACTCTATTTCTTTAAATTTATACCATTGTTTCATTTTCAAATAATCACTTTCATAGGGAATCATCATGTTCTTATTTTAATAGCTATTAACTGTTATTTTACCAATAAAACATGTTCTTACAATGCAACAATTATGTAAGATTTGATTAAACTCTGTTAATTTAAACAATCTATTACAATCTAACACCAAATCTGTTGCATTGTTAATTAAACCCTATCTGTGATACTTCAACACATTTGTCTGCAATGTTTCAATAAAAATAAACATTTAAAGATGTTAATTTAATCAACTAAAGGTGACTAGTGCTGCTGTTTAGAACAGGCCTGACTGAGGGCACCTAACATGGTCAATGTGGGCTGTCTGGGGCCCGCGAGCACCGTGTTGATGACCCTGTACTATAGTATATACAGTATTATACAGTAGTGTGTTAATGGAATGCATTTCAAACTCAGACTATGTTTTTATCTGATAAAAATAGCTTTAAATATTATTATACATTTCAGAAGTTAGAACAAATCTGAGTTTTTATGTTTCGTGCATTGGTTCAATTTTACATGTTTTACAAAAAGGATTTAGAAAAGTCTTTATGGATTTTTATTTACTGCTATAAGAACACCCGTAACTTTTACTACTTCCTTTATCTCCCCCTCGCTCCTCTGTTCTCACTTCCTCTTTCTTTCCTACGTTGAGCTTGAGTCCTGACACGCTGTCAGAGCTGACAGGTGACACACACACACACACACACACACTCACACACACACATTATGAGATAAATGAAGATCTTCAAACCTTGCCATCCAGGTTTACAGACAGGTTTGACTTCGATGAGCACGGCCACGTCCGCCTTCGCTCTCTTCTGACCACAGTCAAAGGCGCTCACCATGATCCTGTAGCTCTGCTGCTTCTCATACGTCAGACGCTCTGTGTTTCTGATGTTTCCTGTGAAAAACAGCAATAATAATAAATACTGGGGCGAGGACTTTATTGTGATAACAGAAAAATAATGCAGTTTATCGCTTTTTTTTTTTCTCACTCCAAACAGCATGGAACCTTTCTCATTTCACAGGTTCCTGGGGTACCCATAATACTGATGCACAGCCCACAACACATGAAACAGGAGAACCAGAGGAGAATATTTAGGTGAAAGATTAATCGAGATACATTTGTTACAAACACTCTATTTACTCTAATAAATACATCTTTTAAAATGATTATTATTTTCTTTAAGCTCACAAATGAACCACCATTTATGACATAATTGCAGGGAGAGAAAAAGCATTAAGTTACAATATCTATGTGACAAAAAACAAACAAAAACGCTGATACATTTGTTTGTTTTTTGTTTATTTTGGTTTGGTTTCAACAAAAAATCTATAAATAAAATAGAACAACAAACAAATATAGAAATAACATTAATGACTTAAATAACTCTATTATTGTCACGTTTTCTTCAGATGTCTTTAGTCTTCAAACAGATTTTGAATGAACATTAAATCTATTTCTTTGTCTGTCTATTGATTGTTTTTATATATATTTAAATGTGTTATAGTGTAGCTGTATTAGCTGATTTATCAGTAACTGATGTTGAGATCAAGTAAATTGTTTTTTAGACAAAGTGTGGGAGGGATTGAAGAAACTGTGGCTCGTAAAACGGATGTTTTGTATTTTTGATCAGTTTTATTCTCTACACTTGTAAAAAACAAAAAACTTTTCCATCTCTTTGTGTTTGAAAGCTGTGATGAACAAAAGGCTGTCGCTGCAGTCAGAGAGGAAGAGGAGATCAAAGAGTAAAAAAAGAGCTGAAATGTCAGAGGAAGAAAGAATAAAAGCTGTCAGTGATGATTTGATCTGCTGCTGCTGTGACCAGTAATAAGAAAAGCATTTACCATTTATTCATGTGACAGATGCTTTATGAGCTTCTATTTTATTCTGACGGGACATTTACAGCTAACCTTCATGTGCTATTATTATGATTTCTATTGGCTTTTATGTCATTAAGGTTTATTTATTACGACTAAAGACGTTTAGGAAAGAAGAAAAAAAACTCCAAGTGATGGAATTATTATAGAACGGAGGAGGAAATATGGAACATGGTTAGCAAATAATTAAATAAATATTATTGATTGCTTTCAGGATCAATGTAAACATTAACAATAGTTCTTGTATGTACATACTGTACATACAAGAACTATTGTCATTGATCAACAATGAATAGATACTAACTACTTAAATAATAATGTTTTTGACTGTTTATTTGTTACTTTTTGTCGTCAGACGCCAAAATATTTTTCGAAGTGACTCAAAAATGTTTTATTGACGATGTGTCTCATTATTGTCGACATTTTGATATTAAATATGACGTAAAAAAGGTCTTGAAACACATTGAATTGATAATTGTCTGTAAATGTTCACACAAACATTCCTGACACCAGAGACTACAACCATCATTTTCTCCTTTCTTATATATCATAATCATAAAGAATACAGTTGTTTAGTTCTACCATGTGGAGGGAGGAGCATCTGAGGGTTATCTATATACAGTATGTCCCTGTAATGTGATCAGCTCTGAGCTACAGTATGTACATCACTAATGATTAGTCACAGATATGCATTGGTTTGTGGTTCACACGCTCTGTGGAAATATGAACATATAAAAGTAAATACAAAGCAGTTCCTTCCTGTTGTTCACTACTAAAGTCTACATAATGTTCTCTCGTCCAAAGCCGACAGTTTGAAATGAACAAAAGTTCAGAGTTTTTAAATCAGTCTGAAAAGTCTCGACTGTAGCCACACATGAGCGCTTTCAGTGAAGTGTTTCTCACGCTCAGGAGTTTCCTTTGTTCACACAGACGTCCAAGAAAATTAGAAACGTCCAAACTTTACTTCTGATATTTCAAACTAAGAGAACTACTTTTGGATTAAATATCTGCAACAGAAGTGCTCACACATCACATAGCACTCAAAGGGTTAGCACGGTGCTAGCTTAGTGCTAGCTTAGTGCTAGCTCAGTGCTAGCTCAGTCAGCTAAATGTCAGAATTAGCAGCTCAACAGAGCCTCATAATGAGCTCAATCTAAAAACAGCGTGCACAAACAATTACTTTTATGACTTTGATTAATTTGAGTTTGACTAATTACCCTTTAGTAAAACTATAATACATTAATATGAAAAGCCTCAAGCACAAACAATAATGTAATACACTGTAATCAGTGCACTTACCGTTACGGTCGATGGCAAACGGAGTCCCTGCTGTGACCATTTCATAATTACAAATCTGACTGTACTGTGGTGAACAGTCCTGATCCCAAGCTTCCACCTGGAACAACAAGATACAAAGCCTTTATTTTGAAATCAGAACTAGACAGAATATACTGTAGTATATAGTAGACAGTATATACACTATAGTCTATAGTAGACAGTATACAGTATATACTATAGTCTATAGTAGACAGTATACAGTATATACTATAGTCTATAGTAGACAGTATATATACTATAGTAGACAGTATACAGTATATACTATAGTCTATAGTAGACAGTATATATACTATAGTAGACAGTATACAGTATATATACTATAGGTTATAGTAGACAGTATATATACTATAGTAGACAGTATACAGTATATATACTATAGTTTATTGTACACAGTATATACTCATTGGGTTTGTAGTGGACAGTATCTTAAAACTAGAAATCTCAGACGTGTTGTAGATTAAAGCTAAAAGGTTGAAATACCTGTAAAATGCTGTCATAAATCTTTCCTTCTATGACTGATGATCTGTAGAGAGGTTCTCTGAACAAGGGGCTGAACTCATTGACGTCATCCACCTGGATGTGAACCACCGCCCTGGAAACAGGAAAAAACAGAAGTGAGTTCCAATTATTGAAACTGTATTATATTAATAATAATGCATTGGATTTTATATAGTGCTTTTTTCATAAACACTCAAATTCACTTTACAGAACTAAGACGTTATTCTTTCACTCCACACTTAGTGGTGGTAAGCTACTATTGTAGCAACAGCTGCCCTGGGACAGACTAACAGCGATGAGGTTGCCATAGTGAACCATAGGCCCCTCCCACCACCACCAACACTCACTCACGCTAAATTCATACTTGGAAATGTGGGTGAAGTGCCTTGCTTGGCTTGAACGGGATTCGAACCCTCAGCCTCTACCATGTAACGAAAATTTAAGATTTTAAAAATACATATAAAAATACATATAAAATTTTGTGTGTGTGTGTGTGTGTGTGTGTGTGTGTGTGCTGGCACGTCGCCTTAGCCAATCATAATCTCTCACCTTGTTTCTAACCCACCTCCTCACTACAGCTGAGTAAGAATCCAGGGATGTTTTCAGATTAACATGTTATTTATTCAATACATGTAACGCACCACATTTAACGTTCAGTAACGATAACGGCGTTGTATCGGCGTAAAAATTAGTTAGTTAGATTACCCCGTTACTGAAAAACAAACGCCATTATTTTAAACGCCATTATTCCAAACACTGGAGATGAAATGGTTACGTCCACATCACAACAGTCAGGCTGTTCTTTGTTTTTATTCTACTGTATTTTCAACCCAGGATTTCACAGCTTTGGTTTATAAATGAAGCAACAGCACAAATGTATCATCAGGCTTTTTTTCCACCGCTGACCTTCTCTACAAACTGATTGTGGCGTATCCCAGAAAACACATCTGGCTAATTAATGACATTTGCTTAATGAGGCCTGTTTAGAATGTCATACCCTGATAAAGTCACACAAACACACAAAGACACACATGGACACCCTGGAGTACGTGGTGCTATTCATCATTCAGCTTCTAAAGCATTCCTCTCTCCTGCTGTTCCCTTCAAAATAAAACTCATAAATGAATAAACCCATGACAACAGACTATGATTGAAACAGTTTAAGTGCATTTTTACAGTCTTTAAAGAGTAACTAAACCCTGGTTTTAGCTGCGTGTGTTTAGGATAGAAATAAAAAAAGAATTCATTGATAATGGGCGATTATTACAATTACATCAACAGATTTCTAAATTACAATTATAATTAAGCTAATGCTGCTAAAGCTAATGCTGCTAAAGCTAATGCTGCTAAAGCCAATGCTGCTAAAGCCAATGCTGCTGAAGCTAATGCTGCTGAAGCTAATGCTGCTAAAGCTATTGCTGCTAAAGCTAATGCTGCTAAAGCTAATGCTGCTAAAGCCAATGCTGCTGAAGCTAATGCTGCTGAAGCTAATGCTGCTGAAGCTAATGCTGCTAAAGCTAATGCTGCTAAAGCCAATGCTGCTAAAGCTAATGCTGCTAAAGCTAATGCTGCTAAAGCTAATGCTGCTAAGGAGGAAGGAATGTAAACAGAGGAGGTCTGTCACTGATACTGTTTATAACATCAGTTTTACTAAAGTCTTCAGATACGTGATCATTCCTGGGTAGAGTCCTAATCCACCTGCTGGAGACCCTGGTAGTCTGTGTTTTCAACCACCAGGGGTCACCTGTGTGGAAGCGAGAGGACTGCCCTAGCTTCCTTACTGCTGCTGAGCAGCTTCCATAGGTTTTTAAAAGTGCTCTGATTGGCCTAAAGTGACATCAGTAGAAAACCCTGGTCCCTCCTCCAGTCTGAATATGTGGAATATTAATAATACAAACACTAACCATCTATGGAATAATATCACAAACGATGATAGGTTTATATCTCTCTGACCTTTGACTCCCTAAGTCACACAGTTCCAGAGTGTGAAAAGTCTTATAATCTGATTAATAATCTGATCAAATCAACCTGTTACATTGTTTATCAATGGAGGCTTTTCAAATTAAAAGTGAACTTTATCATTTTCACAGATTTCAATGATATTTACAAGTGTTGATAAAACTCCATGTTCTGTGATTTCTAGACAGCACAAAAAAATGACATCATCACCTCTTTTCCTTCAGCCCCGCCTTCTTTCACACATACGCACTTTTGCTCTACTTACGCACGGTGGGCGTGTCAACAGCCTGGACCAGAGAATACGCGTAGGAGAGAAATGTGTAACTGCAGGTGCTCAAACGGGAGAATAGAACCTTTAGCAGTAAATGTATATTTGTGCCTGTGTGTTTGAACTAAACATAAACATTATAACACTCCATATTTTCAATGCTTTCATTTGTTAATGTTCCCCTCTCTCTCTCTCTAGTACCCCCTGTAGTGCCCTCGCGTACCCCTAGGGGTACATGTACCACCATTTGAGAAACATTGTTTTAGACACCAGCCTGAAATGACTGGTACAGTATGTTTTAATAAATCATTGGCTTCTAAACTGGTAAAATTTAACTTTCACAAAATGTCTTTTTCAAAATAAAATATGACATCACATCACTTTTTATGTAAACACTGCATAAAAATGTACCAAAAGTGGCCCCCATGCCAACAGTTTGTAACCCTTCTTAAAATAATTACTATATAAATCAGACACAAGTTAATACACAAAATTACTCCAAAAACACACTAAATGATAGAAAAATACTTAAAGGGAACACAAAAATACACAAAAATGATTAAGAAAACCAAAATAACAGAAAAATACACAAACGAATAATACAGTTACGCAAAAATGACTCCAAAATAAAAGATGACAGAAAAATACACAAAACAACAACAAAAATAATTTAAAAACACACCAAATGACAGAGAAATTCACAAAAATGAAAAACAACAACAAATAAACAACAGGCCAGCAAAAATGGTTTTTAAAAAACATACAAAATGAGAACATAAATATACAACAAAGGGGAAAATATATATGAAATGACTCCATAAATGCACACATTATTTGTTCTTTCCAGTATTAATACTCAGATTGGTCATAATTCTAAATGCTGACATTAATGTGGATCATATCGTATTAATAATTTTGCCCATCTCTGGAATAAATCATGCGTTATTAAAGATCAGTTTGTGGTTGAAAAATGAAACTTAAGTTACATACAGACAGAAAAGATGATGCTTGACTTACTTGTGGGATTTCTTCCAGTCGACCCCACTGGGTCCGACCCCACAGTCGTAAGCCTGGATAATGAAGGTGTACTCCTTCTGGCTCTCACAGTCCACGGGGCCCCGGGCCCTCAGGACCCCCTCCCCTGACGTACGATTCAACACCACGGCCTCAAAGGGCGTGTCCTGACCATAGATCTTGAAGGCACAGATCTCCCCTAAAAGGACAGACAACAGAGGAACACGTCACTATAGATGGAACGTTCTGAGGAAAGTCTATTTTTATCACTTTTCACTTTCGTTGCCAAAATGAAGGTCAGTGAATATGATGAAAACTGTACGAGACAAACATAAGCAGCTTGAGAAAGAAAGTCAGATACACATCAATGGAAGGATTATTCAGACCATTTGGAAGAGGATTTATCATTTAGCTAACTAATATATATATACAGTAAATATTAATATAATAATATTTGCCTGAATAAAAAGAAGTGAAACGTTGTGATAATGAAAATATTAAGAGTAAACATGCTGTTCTGATCACTATGTGATCAGGTTAATAAAGTGACTGTTGAAGATGTTTTTAATCACTTCATTCTGTTCCAACATGTTTATTTTTCTGATATGAAAATGCAGCTAAAATCTAATTTTGTGCTTAATTTCTTTATGATATTTTATTTTAACACCTCGGCTCAAACGTTCAGGGAGGAAAGCAGTGAATAATAAACACAACAAACTTTACTTTACACTATGTCTATGTCTAATACACAGATCTATGTTTTTTTGGCCTGAGTGGGTATTAATGGTTCTAAACAAAAGATATTTATTTAGCTCTTTGTGGGATTGAATCATTTAATACATACATTATACAATAATCAGAATTATTCCATTTTATCAACAATACTTGGTTATCGATTCCATTTATAGATTACAATTCTGATTTATCAAAAATTATGATTCAATATTAACGATTACCACAATTTTAATTTCCTTACTTTTCTTGTGCAAAAACAAATATTGAATCATACACTTTATACTAGTTATTTATTTCTGATATTTATTTATTTATTGGTATAGAATGGTGAGCTAACTACTGTATATCTATAGTCAAACCTACGTTAAGAGAGGCTGATACTCCTGTTAGTCATCTTAATAATTATGGAAAACAATGTTAATATAACAGTTTTTAAAATATGGAGGTTTTAGAAACTGCAAACATCACTGTGAGATGTAATCATACAGTAACCAGGAAATAATTCAAATGACTGTGTAATGTTCTTCTTCTTCTTTCTAGGTTATTAGTGAGTTGTAACGAGGCTTTACACCAATCTGATCAGCCATATTTTTATTGATTTGATCAATGACGTCATTGTCGGAATGAAACTTTCTATAGATGTTTTATCATTGTTTTCTTTACATGACACGGCTTTATTTCACTGTGTGTGTGTGTGTGTGTGTGTGTGTGTGTGTGTGACTCTGCTGTAATTCAACAGCTGCAACATTTATTTTGCCAATCACTAAAAACGGCTGATAATCAATCTGCTCCAGTCACACACACTCCCTCACTCTGCACATGGTCGAGCGACTAGGGCGTTCATTCACAGTTAAAGGGCCACACACACACACACACACACACACACACACACACACACACACACACACACACACACACACACACACACACACTCTCACAGTCACAGGCTGCGTTTAGGTCCAGAAACATGAAACGTTATGTTTTCCATGAATCTTTATCAGGTATTACTGAAGGAAATTAGTCAATAACTTATAAAAAACAACCTAAATTCATATGATCAAATTGGTGATTGGTTTTCTTAAACTCACTGATAGGTAATCAGTGATTGGCCCAAAAATCATGGTCGTGTAATAGTTGCAATAGATGCATATCGTCAGCTACTGTACATGTTTATTTTCATTACTTTATAAAGCTCTATATATATATAAACTGGTAAACACTCCAGTAGGTGGCGATGTGCATCTGTTCCACAACATCTGTATAATACTAGTTCTAACGTTTGTTTATTAATGAAGTTAATCTACTGTATGTTCTAGATGTGACTGAGGATCATCTTCTGATTGAGACGTTCTGTCAACGTGTCCTTAGACATAGAAGCTTCAGTTGCTCCACATGGTTGATGATGATGAGAAACTAATAGATGACAGATCTACATTTTACATGAAAGGTCATGAAAAGGTCATGATGTTATTGATACTGTACAGGTTATCAAACATAATGAGGACCAGGTTTCTTTGTTCTGATGCTGAACAAAACTGATGTCTTATCACCAAAATCAACATCTAATCACATTTTTTACTTATGGCTGATATAGATTGTGAGAACAGTCAATGAGTCAGCAGAAATAGATCATTTTAAAGTACAGTGAATGAGATTTACCCACAAACTGTCAGCATATTTTACAGAATATTAATGTGACAATTGAACCAAAATGATTCTCTGCTCATTAATACGTTAGATGTATTTAAACTGTAAATAACTGAATGTGAGGCACATTTCAGTTGGTTATGTTTTCTTTTGAACAGTTGGATTGACAGGTGTTGATATTTACATTTTTGATTTTAATGTTAATATTTGTGAAATTATATATAGTTTTTGTTGATTCTTTGTTTAATGGTTGTCTGTCAGATTCCAGGCTTTTACTTTATGCTTTTGCCTAAAATTGTGAATATTCTATTTTATACAGTACAGTAGGTACAGTACAGTACAGTATGTACAGTATGAGTTCTCACTGTGAAAAGGTAAAATAATGAGGTCCATCATTCACTAACCAGGTCCATGATTATTTTTATTAACCTATTATTTTAATTACATTTCCACATTTGAAGATGAACAGGTCTATAAATCAACTAGAGTAACACCATCAGCTGAGACTGCATTTTCAGCTTGTGTGCAGCATTAGCTTTAGCAACATTAGCTTTAGCAGCATTAGCTGTAGCAGCATTAGCTTTAGCAGCATTAGCTTTAGCAGCATTAGCTGTAGCAGCATTAGCTGTAGCAGCATTAGCTTTAGCAACATTAGCTTTAGCAGCATTAGCTGTAGCAGCATTAGCTTTAGCAGCATTAGCTTTAGCAGCATTAGCTGTAGCAGCATTAGCTGTAGCAGCATTAGCTTTAGCAACATTAGCTTTAGCAGCATTAGCTGTAGCAGCATTAGCTTTAGCAGCATTAGCTTTAGCAACAATAGCTTTAGCAGCATTAGCTTCAGCAACATTAGCTTTAGCAGCATTAGCTTTAGCAACAATAGCTTTAGCAGCATTAGCTTTAGCAGCATTAGCTTTAGCAACATTAGCTTTAGCAGCATTAGCTTTAGCAGCATTAGCTTTAGCAGCATTAGCTTTAGCAGCATTAGCTTTAGCAGCTAACTCTGTCTTTCTTTGAATGAATCACGCTCTAATGGGTAAATAATGTAAATCATGGAGAGTTTATTTCTTTGACCTAATGAGGAAGAACTGAACCAAGTGTAAAAAACTTATTAGCTGAACATGTTCAAGGTTGAATAGTTTGTTTTAAAAGTTTAAAAGTTATAAAAGTATAAATGTTTTGATGGATTATTTGTGAGAATCAGAGAAATGGTGAAGGAATAACTAACATTAATGAGGATGTCTCCTACATCCTCATTAATGACATCATCATTGTAATTAATTATCAATTACACAATTACATTTATAAATGATCCCAACCCTGGTTAGATTTCTAATTCATTTCAGGACACTGTCTCTCACACACACGTGTACACACACACACACACACACACACACACACACACACACACACACACACACACACACACACACACACACACACACGTATAGAAAGTATAAATTAATTATTAAACACAGCTCGTCCATGTAATGTAATTAAAAACAACTACAGCCTGTTAAATTCATCAGATGAACTTGTCGTTAATTAGATGAAGTTGTGACCTAAAGAATGTTATTGACGAGTGCTACAGAGTCTGTACCTGCTTCATCTACTTTCTCTGGTGATGAACACAAATAAGAAAAGACATGATGAGCAGTGACTTCATCTGTCTATAAATATAACCACACAAAAAAACTACTGTGTACAGAGGAGATTAAAAGAGCAGAGGTTCTCAACCCTGGGGCCAGGACCCCATTTGTGGTCGTGAGACACTGGGAGGGGGTCCCCAGATGCCTTCAAGAAACTAAGAAAAATTTCTGAACAATTTGAGCCTATTTTTGCTTATTTTACCCTTTTTTCTACAACTCCACCAAACTCACCATATTTTAACATATTTTTATCACTTTTTATTGCCATATTTTTGCTTCTTTTAATGTATTTTTGCTACATTTCTGACACTTCTACATCATATTTTAATGACTTTTCTATACATTTTTTCCACTTTCCAGACATGTTCATCACTTATAAACCATTTCTACCACTTTTACACCTAATGTCACATATGTTGATCATTATTGTCACTTTTAACCTCTTTTCACCAGATTTCAAGATTATTTTTGTCAATTTAACTACATTCATCATTTGTCATGTCCATTATTTACCAGTTTAAACTAAATGTTTCAATATTCACACTTTGAACCCTTTTTACCACTTTTTCTGTCTGTTTTTATCCACTATAATTTGCAAATTTTAACCAAATTCTGTGGTTTTTAAAATCTCATTTCACCTCCTTTTCCACCATTTTTATTCACTTTGAACCATTTTATTAGTGATTAAAACCATGATTTCCATCTTTAAGATGACTATAATAATAATAATAAACGTTCCTGGATAACAGTGGATATTATTCAGATGAATAAATAAATGTGGTTATCACAGATTCATAGAACAATGGACCATCATTTTACTGACTTTATGGATGGACCCCAAAAATCTCTCCTTTATTCCCCCTTATAGATGGTCCTGTCTCCACATGACTGTTCTTCAATGTTCATGTCTGTGTTCAACCACCTTCAGATACAGTGAGGGTCCCTGCTCTATGGGACCTTTATTTTGGAGGGTCCCTGCTCTCTGGAACCTTTATTTTGGAGGGTCCCTGCTCTCTGGAACCTTTATTTTGGAGGGTCCCTGCTCTCTGGGACCTTTATTTTGGAGGGTCCCTGCTCTCTGGGACCTTTATTTTGGAGGGTCCCTGCTCTCTGGGACCTTTATTTTGGAGGGTCCCTGCTCTCTGGGACCTTTATTTTGGAGGGTCCCTGCTCTATGGAACCTTTATTTTGGAGGGTCCCTGCTCTCTGGAACCTTTGTTTTGGAGGGTCCCTGCTCTCTGGGACCTTTATTTTGGAGGGTCCCTGCTCTCTGGGACCTTTATTTTGGAGGGTCCCTGCTCTCTGGGACCTTTATTTTGGAGGGTCCCTGCTCTCTGGGACCTTTATTTTGGAAGGTCCCTGCTCTCTGGAACCTTTATTTTGGAGGGTCCCTGCTCTCTGGGACCTTTATTTTGGAGGGTCCCCACTCTCTGGGACCTTTATTTTGGAGGGTCCCCGCTCTCTGGGACCTTTATTTTGGAGGGTTACAGGTTGAGAACCACTGAGTTAGAGGACGTTAAAGCAGAGAAGCTCCAGAGAGACGATCACTGTGTTCCAGATACCTAATACACCACCACTCAGCTGCAAAGCCTCAGTGTCCATAGCAACAACCATCCTCTGCTCTCACTAACGCCATCAGCTAAAAGCTCATCTAATATTAATAAATCTATCTGGTTGGACGTCTGTGGAGGTTCTTAATAATCCATGTTTATTCAACACTTCATGTCCAGATTCAAGGATTTTATCGTCATTTTCCACATGTGGTCATTAATCCGTCCGTTATCAGGGTCTCAGGAGAAGAATTGTGCCTCAGGGTCAGCAGCACAATATAAATAATGAATAAATAATAAAACACACGTCAAATAATAAATAGACACACACACACACACACACAGGATGATGACGTTATGAGGATGCGTAGCAGCATCAAAGCTACAAATGTGAAAATTAAATACTAATAAAAACTATATTGGTGCATCAATAAATACATAAATGTAAGAACAGTTCACCATAAGATTATAAATCAACCAATAGGAGAAAAGTTCAGCCAGTGGTGCCCCCCCCCCCCCCCCACACCCCACATTTAAATAATATTTCATTGTACGTGTTGAAGTGCGTGCATAAATAAATGAATACATACTGTAAATAAATAAATAAATAGATGAATGAATAATAAATAATTCAGTAAATTTCATATTTATGACATATATTTAAGTATTGAGGTATTTACTGTAGATCTGTAGATGGTCCTCCATAACATTTAGGGTTCAAGTACAGCTGTCAAAAATATGGAAACTCAATTTTATTTAACCAAAAAGATTATTATTAGCATCATATATTATATCATAAAAGTAGAATTTTAGTAATATTTGAAAAATACAAACTTTTTTGGAAATAACTGGAAAACTAGGAGTAATTTTAAATAACTGTATCATATCCAAACGTAAATATTAGCATCTATTCAAAAATAATATAATTGAAAAACATAAAATTTAAACAGATTTATTTAGAAGTGAAACTTTACAATTATTGCACTTTTTTAAGCATCTTATTTTTTAGGACTTACAGAAAATAAAATAAAATCAGGATCAAAATTCCTTTATTGTCAAAGTGACACAAAAGAAAAACAACAGAAGAAGATTATGAATAATAACTAATCTAATGAAGGTAAGATGGACAGTATGTAAGGTAGGAGTCATTTACAGGTAGCAGTTAATTATGAATAGACACACTATGAAATGTAAAACTATTGCAGGAATATGAAATATAAATGTTACACAGTAAAACAATGTTAAACAATAAAAAAGTGATTTAAACACTTTTATAATGAAAATCACAGCAGTTCTACAGTCACACAAACAATATTATTGTTTTAACTTTAAATATTTGATGAAAAAAAGAATTATTTTACAACTAACTAAAATATTAAGTGCACAGTGCGTACAGGGGGCGTGGCCTCCAAACCCCAGTGATAGGTATTACTGTATATTAAGTATACTTGCATAAAAACAATTAAGATGATGTTAAATATATATTTAACCTTCATTTTTTTTATTCTTTGAATCCTAGCAGCTACATTTTTACCTTCATTTATTTTAATGTTGTCTTTATTTAATTTTCTCCATGTTTAATATGGACCATTAGAAATAGTGATCGACCACATATATATATATATATATACCTATATATATATATATATGTATATATATGTGTATATATATGTATATATATGGTCAGAGTAAACAGTGAATCACATTATTTATTCCAGTATATAAGAGACAAATTCTCAGTGGTCATAATGTTATGGCTCATTAGTATCACACTGAAGCCTTCCTTAGAGAGCTCTAATAGCTCAGTATATGTTAATAATGAAGCACAATATGTATCTAATGATCTCTGCAGCTAGATATCAGATTTTACAACTGAATGTCACACATTTCTCCATCTCTGTTCTCCAAACACTGGATATTTACCAATAGAATAGAATAGAATAGAATAGAATAGAATAGAATAGAATAGAACAGAACAGAATAGAATAGAATAGAATAGAATAGAATAGAATAGAACAGAACAGAATAGAATAGAATAGAATAGAATAGAATAGAATAGAATAGAATAGAATAGAATAGAATAGAATAGAATAGAATAGAATAGAATAGAACAGAACAGAACAGAACAGAATAGAATAGAATAGAATAGAACTCTCCCCTCCCAGCGACAGCTCCTCCTGTGACAAAGTCAAATGACACAAAAAGGGCAACAAAAGGTCTGAGAAGAGCAGCCAGGGTTTGATATACAGATGTTTTTATCTCTTTTGAGAGAACGATGTCCTATTAATAATAAAAACCTTTAGTTCAGCAGCTGAAGTGTTTAAGTTATTAACACCTTTTTATGAATGACTTTGATCAAAATAACGCGAACATTTTTTTACTTGATAAACATTACAATAATGAGTCTTTTTGAGTAAATCTTTCAACCACAAAATGCTCATCAAATGATAGTAAATCTTTTGTGCATTTACTCGTGTTGTTTATTATTATTACCTCCTTCAAGGACGTAATATTTTCACTGTTTATTTATATGTTTGTCTTTGTGTATTCTTTGCCATCTTATTGTGTATTTTCTGTCATTGTGTTTTTGTTGTTTTTTGTGAGTTATTTTGGGGGCATAATACAAAACTATAGGTTACTGTCATAACCCTGGTTCTATGAGTAATATCTTGTGAGATGTCTCACTATGGGATATGGAATCTCCCGTAGTGCACACATGCTTATTGAGCAGCACCAGCCTCAGGGCAGAAGTCTGATCACATCAGGACAGTAAAACCGCTCGTGCTACAGCATGTAAAAGACAAACGTGAGGGGCGAGGACCAGCTCGCGGACAGACACTCTCCTGAACAAAGCCCAGGATGTGGCAAGACCCAGAGTCGAGTGTGCACTCAGACCCGTAGGTGGCTGCAGACCCTGATGGGAAAACATGAGCCCATCACCTTCGGCACAAAGGCCGAGTTGGGTCTCAGAATGATTCTCACATCACCCGAGAAAAGCTGAGCGCATGACGGGTGAACCGAGAGCACATGAATGTCACTGACCCTCTTGGCCAAAGTCAAAGCCAGCCACCAGACAGCTTTAAAAGAGGCAAACTTCAGGTTCGTCTCACCCATCGGTTTGAACGAAGGACCTTTAAATCCCTCCAGAACTACCGCCAGATCGGTCTGGATACGGGGAGAAGCCTGCACACACCCTTCGTAAACTGGCAGACCAGTGGGTGCTGACTTACCGGTTTGTCCCCAAAGTCCACGTGACAGATACAGACAAATACACTTTCACAGTGGAAAAGACTTTGTGTTCGTCAATCAAGTCCTGCAAAAATGACAGAATCACACCCACCAGGCACTGAAAGGGATGTGGTTTCTCTGGAGACACCATTCCTCAAACACCCTCCACTTGCAATCATAAAGAGATCTAGTGGAGGGGGGCGGGCCCTCTGTACAGTAGAGATCACACTTTGTGATAACCCCATGGCCCATAGATCGCGCCACTCAGGGGCCAAGCCCACAGCACCAGACGTTCTGGGTGTGGATAAAAAACTGTGCCACTCGCCTGCGACAGCAGATCCCTACACCCCCAAACTGCACAGGGAGAAGAACATTGCACACTGCATGTTTTCTACCCCGTCGAACAGGTCCAACATCTATTAACCATAGATCGGCACACCCCTGGAAAGCTTGTTCGCGCCCACGTTCATGATCTTCCAGACGTGTGTCGTCAGTGAGAGGAGACGTCCCACACTCCACAGGATCATCTGTGGGGACACAGCCGGCTGACACAGAAGTAGGTGCGCCGCTATGAGCGGCTCCACCGGCAGCATCCTGAGCAGACCGTGGCTCTTTAAGTCCTCGCAGTCGAGGATGGAGGCACCTGCCACCGGGGTCCTTCCGGAGAAAGGGCGGCTACCCCTGGGCCGTGCTACTTCCACGAGAAGCTCGGGGAAGACGGGGAGGATTTGCCTCACAGCGTCCCTGGAAATAGAAAGGTTCTTTCCTTCATAGCAGGACCTGGTGGCTTCCATCACAACGGCGGACCAAGGAATGGCTAGCCATGTGGCAGCATGTTTACAAACGTCCACCGTATTCAGGCTCAAAGGATGGGAGAAGGGCATCGAGCCCTCCATGTTTTCCTGACAGGCAGCGTAGGCGGCCGACAGTCTGTCCCAAGCCGGGGTGACGAAGAGCTTGTCCTTGTCATCCGAACCCGAGAGGTGTGGGTCGGAGGAGTCCTCCTCAAATTCTTCTCCCGGTCCACCGCAGCAGAAGCGCCATGCGTGGAGAGAAAAGAGGCCTGTTGGCCAAAAGACGCGCCAGTCTCCTGTGGAGGCACCATGTGTTCAACATCGCACAGTGCCGACAAGAGCATGTTCGACACCCAGACATTCCCATCCTTGTTGGAGATTCTCCTACCATATGGACAAAGTGGAGCCACAGAGCATCTCTGGAGCCGGGCCGTACACCATAGTGATGGACCAGTATGTGTGTGTGTGTGGTTGGGGGGGTTCTCATTGGTTGTAATAGGGGAGGGTATTTATAGAGTGTAAATGTTTACAGTTTTTCTATTTATTATTCTTATGTTGTTGGTATGTTAACATTTATACATATTTTTTTGTGACTGCACTGTGGAGGGAGTAGTTTGTAATAAATTGTTGTTCACCTGTGATCAATGACATTAAATACTATTCTATTCTATTCAGCAGAGAGACCGACGTGTCGAGGGCAGTGGTCTAGGACGGCAGCTAGGTATGCTGAGGTCTTGCGGCACAGAGCTAGCAGTGGGGCTATCACTGGAGTGAGAGGACGCTGGGACCGTACGCCAAAGCAGCAGCGTTGGAGGGAGCAGTCAGCTGGAGCTCAGGCTCAGAGGTTCCAGTGAAGACAGCACTCGAGGTAAGAGCTGTTTTAACCACTTCTAGACCTGGTGTGGTCTTGAGTAGGTGATAGTCCTGCCAGCGTCCGTCAACTGCAAAAGTAGAAAATACCGTCTGTGGACAGTTAAACTGAACAGAACTAAACACACAACGTAACTGAGAGGAGAAGAGGTTTTTGAATGATCTGTCCGTGTCCTCCTTTTATAGGAGGTGGGAGGGTCTCCCAGCGGACTGTCGCGGTTCACTGGCCAATCAAGGTTGGAATAGTGAAATACAGTGAATAGTGCTTCTGAGGAATGTAGACAGAGGTCACATCCCACAGTGAGACATCTCACAAAATATTATGTAATAGATCTATATTACTTCTTATCGCTCTAACTTCTGGGATTTAATCAGTGTGTGCTGGACTACATAGCTCGCTAGAGCTTAATCACTATAGCAATTAATGCTAAATGGCTAACCTGGTTGGCAGCAGGTTTAGCTCTGACTTGGATGTTAGTTGAGACCTAAAGCCCAGCTTCCTGTCTGAGTTCTATCATTCCTGACTTTTCTGTAACAACAGGGTTGTTTTTGGTCTGAATTATGGATTTTAATTATTCATCATTTTAAACTTCATTAACCTGGTGGTTATCAAGTTATGAAGTGGATCAGATCTGATTGAGTATAAAAGCTCCGCCTCCAGCTGTGCACTGCACTAACACTGTTGCTCTTCACTGTCATCATAGATTTATGTTTATTATATTTATTTAAGATCATAAAACGTTCCTCCATTCATTGTAAAGATGCTCAGTTTGACAGTTCTCTCCATTGATTGGTCAGACGCTGCAAGCTCCACCCCTTTTATGTGCACGCACACGTAGCGAGGCTGTAAACACTTAGCTTAAATTAGCGTGTTGTTATCATAGGTGATTGATGGTCATAGTACAGCTCATGTCTGACAGAGAATGTTTGGTTAGTTGAAGCAGATAACGTAGATTAATACAATATAGATTCATAACATAGACCTTTGGTTTATTGTTGTAGTTATTTTGTGTATTTTTCTGCTTTTTGTGTATTTTTGTTGTCATTATCTCCTCTGAGGAGAGAATATTTTATTTGGTGTTTATTTATGTTTGTTTGTCTTTGTATTATTTTTGCCATCTTATTTTGTGTATTTTTGTTGGTATTTTGTGTATTTTTGTTGTCGTTATCTCCACTAAGGAGGTAAAAATGTCAACAATATTTCTGTTAGCAGGATTATGTCAAAAGTATTGAATGAATTTTGACAAAAAATGTAACCAAAGATAGACTTTACACTATGGAAGATACCATTAATGAACTTTTAGATGGATTGATTAACGGATTCATCACTGGTGAAATAAAAAAAATCATATCTTGGTTTGTAAATGACTGATCTTGGTTTTATGTCTGGTTGGTTCCTCAACCTCACCACTGAGTTTCCTGTGAATTGGATCCAGATTGTGTGGACGTATGTATGGTTATTAATGTGGTTATTATTAATGTGGTTATTAATGAGGAATCAAACGCTACAAGCCTTCATCACTGAGCCACAAAACTGCCAATATCTGGAAAAGAGCACATCTGGTTCTTGGCAGATGTTTGAGTTCTCTATGTTCTTCTCCTCAGCCAATATTACCTCCCACCACTGTAATATGTCATATTGAGTTTTCTATTACAGTGGTCACGGAATTAAATTAGCATTAGGAATGATGTGTTTACAAGGTCAGGTTAAAGAGGAATTAAAGCTCCCATGTAAACGTGACCAGTGTCTTAGTGGAGAAATAAATTCAGTAGTGTGTGTGTGTGAGTGTGTGTGTGTGTGTGTTATACAGTATAGTTCATCTTTTGACTGATGACATCATGCCCTCATCCATTACTCTGTCACTAGATTCAAATTACCTTTCAAACGTTCTGACACTTGTGTAAAAATGACGACTCTTCCATTTTTTTGTCAAGTGAGCAGAAAAGAGGCGGAGTGTCAGGGGAAGATGCAGAGAAATTATTATTTCATACGTAAAACTGTCAGAATGTGTTGGATCAGTGGAAACAGGCTATGGATGGAATATAGATGTAAATATAATAAGTATAATAATTGATCTAAATCTGTCCGTGTACCCCCTCTTTATAGCAGAAGTACCCTCTTCATAATTTCATATTGTTTTATTATTTATGGAACAGTGGACTAACCTAAACCTCTAACTGTGTCGACAACATTGGTTCCCTATTCCAGTGGTTCTCAAACTTTGGCTCGAGTCCCCTTTTTCTTATTTCTGAATCCAAGTCCCCCCATATGTCCGACTTCAATGTTTAGCTTATAAAACTATTTAAAAACATCTATAGATCATAATGATGGAATAAATGAGTGATAACACACATTTTAAAGAATCTCATTTTATAAATTAGTGAAAATAAACAGTATTTAATGCAGTGGTTCACAACCTCTTTTTCTGACGACCCCAAAGACATTTAGTACATTTAATAAAACATTTAGTACATTTAATAAAACATTTAGTACATTTAATAAAACATTTAGTACATTTAATAAAACATTTAGTACATTTAATAAAACATTTAGTACATTTTGCACTAGATTCACAAAGTGAAAGTATATTAATTTAAGATTGTGTGTTGTTTTAATTTATAAATAAATAATAATGGAAACATCAGGGAGGAAAGTGTGAGAAGAGTTGATTATTTTATAGTGAGATGTGTAGTTATAGTTGTGTATATTGTGTTTATTGTAATTAATCCAGTCTGGTGACCAGTGTGAAGCTTAGGTATACTGTAATGTGTCTGTGAACAGGAGTCAGTGGTAAAACCTAAAACTGGTATTTAGGATCAGTACCCCCTGTAGTGCCATAGCGTACCCCTAGGGGTACACGTACCCCCTTATAAGGCTTAATCTAAACATTTAAAACAACGAGTGGAATTTATTAACTTCACTATAAGTAATAAAGGTCTCCTGTGTAAAATGTAGCTAATTATTGTTTCCTATTGTTAGAAATGTGATGAAATATTCTCTACAGCATAAAGTTTATTTTGTCTTTTTGAATAATATGATTTCATTTATTCTCAACAGTTGTCTTCATAAAGAAAACAAAATGAACTTTCTAGAATCATTACACAGAAGTCATGGACAAAACCATGTCCAATCTATCAACAGACGCCTCTGAGGAACACTGGCAGTTGACAGTCGAGACTTTCTGTGAATGTGTTGTTGTTTTGTGTGTTTTCGTAGTCATTTTGTTTGTTTAAGTGCTTGATTTGTGTATTATATTGGGCTTTATATTCCTTCTAACTATTTGAAATACAAATACAGAATTAGACTGAGGGCCACATGTTGCCTAGATCTGCTCTATATATGACAGCTCTATATCTAGACATGACAGCTTCATCTCAGACTATTAGTGACTGATCCATGGTTTTGATCACTATTATATATCAACCCACACTTAGAGACGCCATCACTTTATGAAATACTGTAATTTATAGTCATTACTCTCAGAGACGTACATGGTGCTTTAATGTCGTGCTTGTTCTATAGAACAGTATAGAATAGACTTTGGAGATGAATTACATTGATGAAATATCTGATAGCTAATAGCTAAGTGGTGATAAACAGAGGTTCCCTCCAAACATACAGTAGTTATATAACCCATGTACTATTTTAGATTTCAATTTAAAGCAGAAAAACACTGATTATCTGCTATTTGATGTTTCTGTATTTTTTATTAGGCTTTAAAACAGAATAACCAAAGAATTAACAGTACACACATTATATTTAAGTTCATTTTGTCTTTTTTTAATAATATATGAAGGTTTTTTTCAGGAAAATTTACTTTGATCTCCTGTCAACTGACAGTCTTCCTCAGAGGTGGGAGACAAGGGGGCGTGGCCAATCTGACATAACTGTGAAGTTGGCCATGCCCAGAGGACACATCAAAGCGATCAGCAGAAGCCTCTGGGGAAGACTGGCATAACAGTCACTTTTGAATGTATAACGCCCCAAGGCGGCGCCTCTTTTATTTTGGTATGTTTATTAGGTCACTCTTCTTCGTTTACTTCCTCTTTTTACTTTTAATGTCGTGGACATCGGCCGCGTGTACTCAGACCGATGTGCAATGTGACGAGTGGTGAAGCCCTCATATTTCTTTAGAAGAAACAAGACCGTGTGGAAATCAAGAAGTCTTGCTCATTTTGCTGTACATCACCACGCGTTACACTAGCAGTTGAGTTTCTCGTTTATTTAACAACGACTTTATGTTGCACTTTATGAACAAATGTAAACATGACATTGCATATGTTGTCCATTGGCAGGTCATAAAAATAAAGGTACATTTACACACACACACACACACACACACACACACACACACAAAGCAGATCTGGATCATGTGATGCAGTGGTTCCAAACCACTGAGCTGTGGCCCTGTACGGGTCCGTAGACCATTCTGTACAGGGCCACAAATAAAAGCTGATTTATTATTTTATTCTTATGTATGTTCGGGTAAGTTTATTTTGAAAAATTGCCACATTCTGGTTGGATTTCATCATCGGAACATTATTAGTTTTTATTAGTTGATGAAAATATTGATATATTGAGATAGTTTTCGTCCACATTAGTCATATTTGTTATTGTCACTTAAAAAAATGTAGTTGACAAAAACTGACAAAAATGTGTCGTCAACAAAATTATCACAGATTATATGAGAATATTTATTTCCTCAGTTTAGGAAGAATTCAGTGTAAATGAATAAAACGTTTCCATGTAAACAAAATTAGAGAAAATTAAAAAAAATATATCTGTGGAATAAAGGGAGTAATAAGTGTGAGGACAGTGTAGATCAGTATGATGATGATTATGATTATAATGATGATTATGATAATGAGAACAAAGATAATGAAAATTGGAAAGAGGGCAAACGTTAGGTTGTGATAAAGGTGAGAATGTCATTGAGTGAAGATAGAAGGAAAGAGGATAATAATAATAATAATATTATTATTATTAATAATAATAGGAGGTACGTTCAGAGGTTGGTTGGTTAATAAAGTTCTTTATTAATAAAGAAAAAGCGCTTTATGAACTAAAATGCACTCGCTCACACACTGTTCACATGACACAGCTGAAATCTGACTCTAGTGGTGAAAAGGTGAAGTTTTCATAGATTACTGTGAAAGACAAACATCTGGAAGGTTTTCTGGTGTTATAGACATACAGTAATGTTCCTCAAACCAACTTTAATATTGCACACAATTGCAAACGCTAGATTCTCCTATTTTATGCTATGAACGAGTTGCGCTATGCGTCTAATTGGCCTGTCAGAAATAGTGACGTCCTGTCAAAACAGTGGATTATTTTTCATCAAGTCATTTTAGCTCACGACAGCATCATAGGTCAGTGCTCTATGCTTGGAGAGCCCATCCTCTCCGCTGTCAGCGTGAGAAAGGAGAAGTGCACGTCACTGCTTCAAACACAGATACTGACAGTAAACTTTACTTCTTTCCCTCAAAGGAATAATTCACACAAAAAGCCTTAAAATAGAAAAACTTTATGGATTCTGGATAAAAACATGAAAAACCTGCAACTAATTCATAGGCTTTAAAATCCTATTCTCAACTGTTATACAGCTTTTAATGAAGTAATATTGTGGTTTATTACAGGAATTCATATTTCATTTTAGTCAGAGTCTCACACATGGAGAAGTTGATCATTTTATTATGTTTCCAATAACAGAAGATGGTTGAATAAAATGACATTTTCTGAACTAAGAGCCACATTTTCAACATTTGTGTCAGCATTTAAATTAATGACCAATCTGAGCATTAATACAGGAAAGATCAAAGGCTTTTGTGTATTTTTGTTTTCTATATTTCCTGTTATTTTTGTGTATTTTATTCTTTAGTCATCTTGCATGTTTTTGTGGGTCATTTTGTGTATTTTTGTTGTGGTTTTATGTTTATTGAGAACCTTTTTTGCTATGTTTTTTTTTTTGTTATTCTGTGTAATTTTTATTATGGGTTAATGTATTTTGTGTGCTTTTAGTAAAAATAATAATTTGTTTGTGTTGGGATTTATTTTTTTGTATTTTTTTTAGTTGTCCTGTGTGTTTTTGAAGTAATATTTTACATTTTGGGGGACATAATTATTTATATTTGTATTTGTGTATTAATTTCTACTTACATTTGGCATTATTTATTTTCATTTTTATTATTTTAATTAATAATTTATTTTTAGTCTTAACATCTCAGTTTAACCCTCACTGCTCCTATTTTATCCGTACACAACACAACACACCAACAAAAGCCAACAACACGCCAACGGAAAAGAGGGAGGATTATTTTCAAAATAAAATACTCCTTACCCATTTCAGACTCTATCCAAAAATCAAGCACATACTGTATTTGGACTCGTGGAAATAAAACCTGTCCACTGATGCCACATTTTACAGAAAATCAACACTTTTTTTTAGCTCCAAAATATTGTGTTTTGGCTCTAACGTACCGTTGATACCACGCATGGCCCGATATGAGTACTTTCAAAATTGAGTTTCACATATAAATATTGTTTTCGAGTCGAGTCTGAATTGCGCCCGCAATTTGTTGTGTGGCCTTTCTGGGCCACCGTAAGTTGGCATGTTACACTATATTACCAAAAACAATCCCTCACATGCATTCACACACACATGATCTTCAGCTAAAACAGTTTTATTTCTTCAGGAACGTTTTAGGAACATTTGTGTAGTCCAGATGTTCTCACATGTTCAAAATGAACATAACTGGTTAAAATATTCTGCTATTTTCAGACACTTTGTCACATTTATTACTTGTTTTTTTAATATATAGATGAATTATTAGAAGATCTCAGTTGGAACAAACACCTTCATAGGTGTGTGACAGGGAAACAGAGGAAGATTGTAGAAAATTAGAGAAGGATTCCTTTCAAAGAAGAGAAAGGAGGTTAATGGGGTGCTAATGGAAAAAACAGCGTCCGTCGCAAAATCCATCAGTGGCTAAAAGGCTGTGAGCACTGACGATGGAGCTTCAAAGGAGCAATAGTGGATATGTAATTACTCCCAGCGTCGTATATGGATCCAATTAGTTTCACTCATTCTCTGCTTATTGAAGGATTTGGTTTCATTGTTTGTCACTGTTTTCACAACAATGGTTTCACTAGAGAAGTGTTGAATTGTCCTGATAACCATGTATTTTCTCATCTGATACTGTTTGACTGTTGAAACGACCTTTTTATCAATATTGCTGTTTTATTACCATGTATTAGAGCTCACACGGTAGAAACACAACCTGTTTATTCTGCCATGATCTGTCACATCATATTTTCCTTCACTCCTCTTTTTCACTTTCTGTGCAGATACATCAACTATGTATTTTAGTCTGCACATATGCAAAATAAATAAACTAATCAGTAAATATAATACTAAAAAAAATACAATCAAAACAAGTAGCATATGCACACACATACTGTACATATATACAAACCAGGGGCACACGATTGTAATTTTCTGGCCGATACCGATCTTTTTTTTTCATAACAGACATTAAACACCTTGAATGTTTCAATCTTATTTTATTGTAAAAATTGAACAATAAAAACATGTTGTTTTAACTGCACATGAGGTAGTTACTGAAATATAAATTAAAAGTTTAGAACATTACTGTCTAAAATACTAAATTATTTCACTTCCTTTAGTCTTTCATTTTTCACATTTAAAAAAACTAAATGAACGTGTCCATCAGGTTCCACTGCATTCTCATTGTATTATTATTATTATTATTATTATTATTATTATTATTATTATTATTATTATATTACTTTATTATTATCATTAATAAATATTGTTTTTATTATTACATTATAGTTACTGGATTATTATTGTATTATTATTATTATTATATTCTTATATTACTTTATTATTATCATTAATACGTGTCCCTCCACAGTGATGCAGCGTCTATGTATATAATGTCTATGGTTGTTATCCTGTTTGTAGATTGTTCATAGACTGTACGCACACATGAGCTGGTGGGCGGGGCCTGTCAGTCATCTCACAGCAAGGATCGGCATACTGTTCATACATACATTTTAATCTTACATACATACACAAACATACATAGATACATACATATTTATCAATCATACATACATATCTATAGCCTAGGTTTCCAAAGTAGGGTACGCGTACCCCGGCGGTACACAAATTGTCACAATGGGTCACAGTGTCACAACATGAGAAACTAGAATATAAACAGATCAGCAGTCAGGAGCCTCCATGCATTTATAAGACTGCCCTCTAGTGGTGAGCTAATTCATTACATGTCCAGTCGCTCTGCTCTCGCAGACTTACGTAAATCTAATTAATTGATTTACACTCGTGAGCGACTGATGCTCATTTCATCGTGTGCGGCCAACCGTTGAAAAATAGTTAAAATACATCAATTGTTCTTCAACGTTGACGAGTCGACCAACAGTTAGCGTCACCTGACAGAGATAGCAACACCAAATATTCACAGTGTGCAGTGGACCAACCAAGATGCTAGCAGCGCTACACATGTGGTCTGTGGATAGCCATAGCTAGCATGTCATATATACAGTATATATATGTGTGGGTGGAGTTACTCAGCCACAGTGTGTTGTTGTGTTGTACGTGTAGAAGTTGGAGACAGAATAAATGCTCAGGCTGTAATATCACTAAATTTTACCAGTTGTTACTGTCTTTATTAGAGAGAAAATATTTATTCCTGGTTCATGTTTTATACAGTTTAATAAGGATTTATTCATAGGTGAGTAGTTCCTACTGCATATGATTCAGAATAGGATGTTTTCTTGTGTGCTTAGTGATTATTATTATTTTTTATCATATATTATTCCTCAACAAGATATTTAAAATTCAGGGACACATTTCACTGTAGGGCTACAGTATATGTGACATGTTTATTAAGCAGGGGGTACATGGTTTCTGGTTAAAGGTCTGAAGGGGTACAGGACTGTGGAAAGTTAGGGAACCTCTGCTCTATATCATATTATACTGTATATACATAGCTATTATACATACATACATACAGTATTTATCTTACATACATACCTGCACCCGTATATACATCTGTAAAGTAAATAAATATATCATTTATTAGTTACCAATGGGAACATGTGTGTACTTATCTATCATGTCTTTATACACATCATTACTATATTTTAATTTAAGTCTCCTTCTGTTTCTAAATGTTATCTCATTTCCTCGTATCATCCTCGTTATTTTACACATGTTGTTTTTTCGTCACTTTCCCGTCTCTCTCTCCTTTAGTGTGTCTTTAATTATCACCTCTGTTGTTCTCACGCTGGTGCCTTTCTACTGTCACTGTAAGTATGAGATAACGTTACTTCACTAACTTTGACAAAGATCATTAGTAAAACTGCATTTAAATGCAAACAATGTGCAAATATATTTCATTAGCTTCATTTAGTTTCTTGTTCTTTTCCATCTAATGCTGAGTCACTCTTGGAGTATTATAAAGAATATAAAAACATTTTTGTGTCATGATGTCATTGTTGTTAAAGGAGCATTAAGGGTTTAATTCTGTGACTAATTAATTACATGTTTTTGAACGACAAAAATGAGCAGTTGTACTTGAAATTTAAGGAGCAATTATTACTTTAATTTATAGATGTTATAAAGTGTTTCTGTCATAGGAGATAACAGCTGCACAACCTGAAACAAACCTGTATTTACCTTCTACAAATCACGTGATTCATATGTGCGTCAGTGGAAGAACAGTTTAACTGAGCTCAGATCACCTGAATTATTTACATATAGCAAATACACATTTTAAATACATTGATACATTTTAAATACATTGATACATTTTAAATACATTGATATAGTGAGAATGCTTTTATGACTCCCCAACACCCATCTTCTGTATTCTTGAACATATTCAATACTAGTGAACTCTTGGTATTTCTTTATTGAATATAGAAAAATCACAGTGATATGGTATGATATTATTAGGGAGTGGTGGCCTAGTGGTTAAGGACGCTGGGCTTGTAATCGGAGGGTTGCCGGTTCAAGCCTCACCGGGGCCGTCACTGTGGGATGTTGAGCAAGTCCCTTAACCCCGAACTGCTCCCCAGGCGCCGCAAAATGGCTGCCGACTGCTCCTCAGGGATGGGTTAAGTGCAGAAGACAAATTCCAATAATGTACTAACATTACATGGCCAATTAAAGGCGAAAGCCCGATTTAATCTTAATCTTAATCTTATATAAATGGACTTGATTTATTTGGCGCTTTATCTCCACCAAGGTAGTCTCACAATATCAGCTCATTCACTCATTCACATTCACACACCAATGGGACTGAGCGAACATGCTAACATGCTAGGCACTCGTCAAACACTGGAACCAACTTAGGGTTCAGGGACTTGCCCAAGGACACTTCAACACATAGATTGGGATCAAACTCCCAACCACTGGATCAGAAGACGACCCCTCTACCACCTGATCCACGGTCACCCATTTAACGCTAACAGTTAGTTAGTTAGTAACGTAGTGACTTAGTTAGTTAGTTATTCACAGTATTTAGTTTGTTAGTTAGTTAGTTATTTAGTTAACGTAGTTAGTTAGTTAGTTAGTTAGTAACGTAGTGATTTAATTAGTTAGTTAACGTAGTTAATTAGTTAGTTGTTTAGTTAGTTACAATATTTAGTTCGTTAGTTAGTGAGTTACAGTATTTAGTTTGTTAGTTAGTTACAGTAGTTAGTCAGTTAGGGGACTGGAACAAGGAGGAGGAAGAGGATGTTAACACTATTCTGGAGTCTCTGATCTACAGCGCACCTACGTTACTTGTTCACCTTTCACTTGAGCAAGCCGCCAGTGTTCTCCGCGTCTTCCAAGAAGTTTCCACCTTGTTTGCACCCAAACCTGGGAAGACTACCCTGGGGGAGTACGTGATTCGTCTGAAGGACTCAAAATCAATCTGCCAGAGATCGTACCCCAGCAGCTGAAGTTGCACAAGGAGGTGAAGGAGATGCTGCAGCTGGGCGTGATTGAGCCGTGGTACAGTCCACTTCATCGTCTTAAAAACGATGGCTCCCTGCAGATTTGCATTGACTTTCGCAAGCTACACTCCATCATTGAGTTCGATGCCTACCCCATGCCGAGAATCGACGACCTCCTGGAACGTATCGGCGCAGCGCGGTACATCACCACGCTAGACCTCTGCATGGGACACTGGCAGGTGCCGCTGCAAGAGGAATCCTGTCCTTACACTGCCTTTCGGACCCCAGCAGTATTTTTCCAATTTACAGTCATGCCCTTTGGGTTACATGGGGCTCCGGCAACGTTCCAGCGTTTGATGGACGAAATTTTGGTTGGCTGCGAGGAATACAGTGCAGCCTACCTGGATGACGTCGTCATCTTCAGCACAGCATGGGAAGTACCTGTGCTTGGTCCTGGGGAAGATTGCCCAAGCTGGTCTAACGCTGAACCCGTCCAAGTGTGAGTGGGACAGAGAGGAGACCAAATACCTGGGATACCAGATGGGACGGGGTGAGGTTCGGCCCAGGTGGATAAAGTTGAAGCCATCATGAAGTGTCCATGGCCACGCACCAAAAAGGTTGTTCCTTGGCCTCTCCGGCTGGTATCGGCAGTTTATACCCCAGTACGCCACAATTGCTGCTCCGCTCACCGCCCTCACTATGAAGAACAGCAAAATCCTGTGAACTGGACAGAGGACTGCGAGCAGACCTACAGCACTCTGAGGACAATCCTGTGTTCCTCTCCAGTTCTGAAGAGCCCGGATTTCAATGGAAGATTTCTGGTGCAAGTGGATGCTTCTGATGTGGGCCTGGAAGCAGTGTTGGCTCAGGGAGAACCTGGTGAGGAACACCCCATTCTGTACCTCAGTCGCAAGCTGCAGCCAAGATAAACGAGGTATTCAGTTGTTGAGAAGGAAGGGCTCGTTATCAAATGGGCCTTGGATAGTCTTCGCTACCACCTCCTTGGCCGAGAGTTTGCTTTAGAGACTGATCATAGGGCTCTCATGTGGATCGAGTTGATGAAGGACCAGAAGAGTCGCCTTATGAGATGGTACCTCCCCCTTCAACCATTCAACTTCATGATCAGACACAAAGCAGGAAAGTCAAATGTCGTTGCGGACTACCTTTCAAGGTTGCCCCACAGTGTCAACCTCCCAGAGGGGAGGGATGATGTGACGGTGGAAGCTCGTCGATTAACGGTACTGGGAAAGCATGGTAAGATGCGTGCAGCCGTCTCCCTCTCTAAGCGCGCACACACATATACACATGTCGTAGTTACTTACCTGTCTATCCACCCGGTTTCTCATCCATCCATCCATCCATCCATCCATCACAGTAGTCTTGGGTGCACACAAGGCCGCCGTGTAAATCATCCATATCCATAGTTTTGTAGTCCATAAAGTTTAGGCAACTTCCCATCTCCCATTTCACCAACCATCCGTTAAAACCCAACAACGCACACACTTCTGGGTTTTATCCGTCACATCCTGGACGTCGGCATATGACGTCATCGGTGACGTCAGCGCAAATTGTATTCTCCAAAACAAAACTAACTTAATTAATCATCCTGAGTGTGTCATGTTGGCAGAGACAACGGTGATGGGTAAATAATAAATGTCACAATTTTTACATATGTGTTATGTTGGGAATTAATGGGTTTTTTGGTAGAAAACCCTGATTATGTATTTCATGGACAAGGGGGAGGGGCCAAGGGCCACAAAAGGGAGCCAGACTCTGCTCTCCCTGTCAGTGTGTGTCCTGTCTAGGCCTTTATTATTTTGTTATATGTGCTCTTGTATAGATTGTAAATATTTATTCTCTTTTTCTGTTTATTTGTATAGCGCTCCTCTTCATCCTGGGAGTTTTTTTTGTTCACCTTGCACAATAAAGCATTAAAAACTTATATCATTTATTTAATCATAACCACGTCACAATGTCTTAACTGTCTTTAACTTTCTCCTGCAGGCTGAATTTGATGGTCTAGATTTGGCCCCCGGGCCTTGAGTTTGATACATGGGGCTTAGAGGCTGGAAGTACTCGTCGTCTGCCTCTAGCTGTCACCGAGCAGTAAATCACTGACTTAGTTTGTGCGCTAATCGACCTGTTTGTTCTCTTTTTTTCCAAATGAGAATCAATAAGAGAATCCATAAAGAACTGAATCGAAAAGGCATAAAGGCAGAATCGAAAATGGAATCACAATCACATTTCAATTCCCATTCCTACTGAGCAGTGCTTAGCTTCAAAACTTGTGACAAAATCTAGTTTTTATAACTTCTAACATAAACTGTAGCTATATGCTAATCTGCATCATTTGCTAATGTTAAAGCAGTTTGTTCTAAGAGGTATTTTCTTTCCTTTCTTCAATGTTTCTACTAAAAAATGACATAAAAAAATGTAGAAAGCCTTTTTCGGCTTAAAACAGGGATGTCAAAGAGGGTCGAAGGTTTTTCAACATCAATGTGTCCAAGTTTGCACTTCCAGTTCTAAATTAGACTTAAAGTATGGAAGGCATCAACAATATCGAAGCAATAAGTGACAGAAACTTAAATATGCTTTGATGTATTTATTTTATAACAATTTATTTTCTGTTTTTTTGTTTTGTGGAATAATTTGAGAAAATCTGCAGGATTTTGGAAAAAAATAAGAGTTTTTCCAATAACAATTTACTCATGAATTATTTGGTCATTTACACAATGATTCGTGGTTTTTCTGTCATTTTTACTTTCTCCAGCGGGCCCAATCAGATGCTCTGAAGGGCCGGATTTGGCCCTTCAGTTTGACACGTGGCTTAAAAGATTGATTAGGGAATTCATGCCTGTTGAAATAAAGAATAAAATAACATTAACTCACTCAATGCCATTGACGAGATAACTCGTCATTTGCGTTTTTTCACGGGGATTACTAGAAAACACCCTGGCGGAGGTCCCTTATCAATATCTAAGATGTGGGGGGATGTAGTGACCAACTGTGTCCTGAAGATGGCAGCAGTGCACCTTTAGATGAGAGATTAGCCACTGATGCTAACATTAGCTAAGGAGGAAGAAACAGGAACGAGTGAGATTATGGCGCTACAGAGTGATATTGTGAATTATCCATCAGCTCACAGCTCCACATACTAACACAGAACATGTGAACCTGAGTAGATTATTGATAATGTTGTGATCATGAGATAAAACTGTCTGCTAACCGGGCTAAACGGATCATCCCTGCGTGTCGGGAGGAGGATGGGTACAAAATACCCCCAGCCTGTGAGCCAGATAGCAAAATAATAGGTGACACGTAGGAGGTAGCAGCACCTTTGGATGTGAGATCATCCATGCTCAGCAGAGCTCAGAGGGAGAGAGGAAAGGCGTTTATGAGACAGAAAATGGCGCTACGTGCAGAGTTGACGTTCCCAGCAGCGCACACTCCGACCAGAGCAAGTGTGGAACTCATGGATAGTGTGGCGATTGTGAGATAAAACCATAAAAAACGGGGTAAGCAGTGACACTGCATGTTGGGGAGGAGGAGGAAGTTACGTGTGTGCAGACTGACGGGAGAGAAAGTTGGAGGAACGCCAAAATACAGTAAGAAATCATTCAACTCTGACATAGATAGATAAATAATAATAATTTTGCCATCAAAAGCCCGGTCTGTGTTTTTTTTTAGTTTTATATAAGGAAACAATGTTCAGATGTTAGAGTTGTCACTAAAGCAAAAAAAGCTTTAAAGTCACTTACAGGGTTTTTTTTACAAAAAGGCTTTTTTCTCAGCTTTTTGCTCTGAAACTGAAACTTGCTCTATTCAACAGCTGATTACAAAAGAATGAAACGAACCAGAAACAAATGTTTTTTTGGATGAAAGTAGAGGCTGGTATCAGATTTCAGATAGTCATAGTAGAAAATATTCTGTGGGTCTTTAAAATCAGTCAAAATGCTCTAAAACGGCTCGTACTGAATGAGTTTTAAACACCTGACTTATAATATGACTAGTAATCTTCATTCTGAAAACACTCCCTTAGCCCAAAACACACACACACACACACACCTTTTATTTTAGATACAATGCCATTTCACTAGAGCATGCCATCATGTTATCCCCAGGATGTTTATCTCAGCATATAATATCTATAATATCTATAATAGACCCACTGTGGTACGTTTACATTGAAGTTAAAGCTGCACATGGAGAAAAGATGCAGTAGAGAAACAAAAGGAAAATGTGGCAGAAAGTGAAGTTAAAGTCAGAAAAGTAGGTCAATAAAATAGAATTATAGCGTTTGCTTTAAAAACTAATGATTAATGGTAAAAAAAGGAAAGCATTTTATTTCCTCAGTAAACTCAAACCAGGATTGATCACTGTGTGTGTAAGTGACGGGAAGCTTTTATTGGCTGGTTTGAGGCAAAGTTAAAAGGACAAAACGCAGGTAGAGGAAGAGAAACAAAGCATTTTTAATGATTGAAAGATGTAAAATAAGCAGTGGATGAAACTGATGAATTAAGGAGAGCAGCTGGGATGACGGTAAAAACCACATGGAACAACTGGCACAGGAGATAAAGTGGGACTTAGGCCTGAGCCTCTCTTTTCCGTCTCCTTGGTAGCTATTGTAGAGGCTCCATTCATTAGAGAGAAATATCAGCAGTCAGCACAGTGCAGCATTGTCCTCCTCCGTCATATTTCACCAGGTTTGACCTTCTCCAGCAAACAAACGCTGTGTTAATCATGAAGCAAAACAATCCAAATGAATTTCCCTTTTCTTCTGCCTCCTTGTCCTGGTGTTGTTAAATCTTCTGTGGATGTGGTTACCAGGGTTACAAGGGAAAGCTATGAACTATAAATTACTGTAATTCCGCTCGGCAAAACACTAGCGTTCTATTCTCACGTCTGGACTTAAACGTTTTTTTACGCGCCTGCAGTTACGCACTTTTCTCCTACACGTATTCTCTGATCCAGGCTGTTGACACGCCCACCACGCGTAAGCAGCCAAAAACACATATGTGTGAAAGAAGGCGGGGCTGAAGGAAAGGAGGTGATGATGTCATTTTTTGTGCTGTCTAGAAATCACAGAACATAGAGTTTTATCAACGTATGTAAATGTTATTGAAATCTGTGAAAATGATAAAGTTCACTTTTAATTTGAAACGCCTTCATTGATAAACAATGTAACAGGTTGATTTGATCAGATTATTGATCAGATTATTAATCAGATCAATGATCTGATTATTGTAGTGTGACTGAGAATCGGCCACCTCCACCACCGCTGCTCCACCCTGAGATGAAGACGTGCAGTGACTGACTGAAGTACAGGAGGAGAATAGCATACAGCCAGAAACAGCCCCACTGTATGGTTTTTTAGACTTACACACATGGTAGAATAGAGTTCTATGTCTTTAAGTAGAGCGTCTCCTTTCGTAATAAATAAAACACAGCAATAGCTGCTGTTTTGGTCAAAAATATTCTTGATGATGAATCTTCTTAATGTCCCCTAGAGGACAAATTAATATCCAGTTATACAAAAATGAACAGTATGTAGAGTTTAGTCACCTCTACTGTGTTCATAACGCACTAAACAAATTCAATTAAAAGCCCTTAAAAAAAAGACTAAAATTGTTTCACACTGTGACAAAGACGGGAAACTTTTATCACAATGAGGGTCCTAAAACAGCATTTTGTTATTTTGTGTTTGTTTTGTGAGTTTTAGAGTCATTTCTGTTTTTTCTGCCTTTTTGTCAATTTTTGTTGTATTGTGAGTAATTTTGTTGTTATTTTTGTTGTCATTTTGTGTATTTGTATTCATGTACTGTATATTTTGTGTTGTTTTGTGTTTTAACATTACTTTTGTGTATGTTTTGTCATTTTGTGTATTTTTATGCCTTTTCGTATATTTTTTTTGTTGTCAATTTGTCCATTTTATGCATTTTTAGTGTTGTTTTGTGTTTTTAGAATCATTTTGTGCATTTTTTGTCATTTTGTGTAATTTTTCCATTTTTGTGTGTTTTTGTTGTAATTTTCTGTATTTATGAAATTATGTTGTATTATTATTGTATGTCTGCTCTATGAGGTCAGCTGTATTTAACCAGTACTTACTAAACTATGGTTAAGGTAGAAATAAAAACATAACACAGGTAAACAATGAGAGACTTTTTAATAAAGATGTTTTCTCTCGTTCAACACTTGTTTATCATTGTTTGTCCATATAAAGATATTAGACATTAGCTGTACTTTTACTGCTAGTGACTGTATGACTTTAGCTTTTGTCCAACAGTGAAATCTGCACCTTTAAACTATTATTTGTAAATGAGGTTTTTAAGGATCATTATTGCATGTGTCACACATCAAAATGAAAGCCTCAGCACTCAGTATAATGATAGGGATTATGTGGTGAATAGCCTCCAACGTTTACTGAATAAAAGTGAAATTGGACAGATGTTCTCTTGGTGCCATGATGTTAATGGACTATTCAGAGTTTTAAACCCATTATTGCTTTTTACTGAACAAGAACAAGCATTTATCTGTAGATAAAAAGCTCTCACACATCAAACCTGTCAGTGAACGTAAAGAGGAATAAAAAGAAAAATGACAAATTTACAATTAGAACAAAGTGCGTTTGCCAAAGAAAATGCAAGTCAGTATAACCGCTTAGAATCTGAATTACCCCTCGGAATGAGTATAACCCCTCAAAGTCAGTGTGACCCCTCGTAGTCAGTATAAACTGTCAGAGTCTGTATAAACTCTTTGGAGTTGGAATTACCCCTTGGAATCAGTATAACGCCTCAGAGTCAGTATAAACTGTCAGAAGCTCAGTTTCCATTATTCCATTTTTTCACAAAATAAAAGAAATATTTCTAAATGTTGACAAAACATACCAGAATTTGCACTTTGAATGTGTTTCCATTGTTTTGGGGGCGGAGCCTGGTAATTCCCTTGAAATCTCATCTTGTGAGACCTCTCTACAGGAACGTCTAATGTGGCACTAATTATTATTAAGTCTAATATCACTAATTATTATTAAGCCTAATAATCACTAATTATTATTAAGTCTAATAATCACTAATTATTATTAAGTCTAATAATCACTAATCATTATTAAGTCTAATAATCACTAATCATTATTAAATCTAATAATCACTAATTATTATTAAGTCTAATAATCACTAATTATTATTAAGTCTAATAATCACTAATTATTATTAAGTCTAATAATCACTAATTATTATTAAGCCTAATAATCACTAATTATTATTAAATCTAATAATCACTAATTATTATTAAGTCTAATATTCACTAATTATTATTAAGCCTAATAATCACTAATCATTATTAAGTCTAATAATCACTAATCATTATTAAGTCTAATAATCACTAATTATTATTAAGTCTAATAATCACTAATCATTATTAAGTCTAATAATCACTAATCATTATTAAATCTAATAATCACTAATTATTATTAAGTCTAATAATCACTAATTATTATTAAGTCTAATAATCACTAATTATTATTAAGCCTAATAATCACTAATTATTATTAAATCTAATAATCACTAATTATTATTAAGTCTAATATTCACTAATTATTATTAAGTCTAATAATCACTAATTATTATTAAGCCTAATAATCACTAATTATTATTAAATCTAATAATCACTAATTATTATTAAGTCTAATATTCACTAATTATTATTAAGCCTAATAATCACTAATTATTATTAAGCCTAATAATCACTAATTATTATTAAATCTAATAATCACTAATTATTATTAAGCCTAATAATCACTAATTATTATTAAATCTAATAATCACTAATTATTATTAAGTCTAATATCACTAATTATTATTAAGTCTAATAATCACTAATTATTATTAAGTCTAATAATCACTAATTATTATTAAGTCTAATTTCACTAATTATTAATAAGTCTAATAATCACTAATTATTATTAAGTCTAATCATCACTAATTATTATTAAGTCTAATAATCACTAATTATTATTAAGTCTAATTTCACTAATTATTAATAAGTCTAATAATCACTAATTATTATTAAGTCTAATAATCACTAATTATTATTAAGTCTAATTTCACTAATTATTAATAAGTCTAATAATCACTAATTATTATTAAGTCTAATCATCACTAATTATTATTAAGTCTAATAATCAGTAATTATTAATAAGTCTAATAATTACTAATTATTATTAACTAACCCTACCCCCTGATGATGTCACTGGTAAAGGAGAAAAAAGACGAGTCATTGTTTTTCAGTGTAAACAGTGATGAATGGAGTTGAGTCTCAATGACCAACAGTAACAATGACATCATCTGTTTTAGTTTCTAGGTGGAAACGTTTCCATAGTCGACTGAACACAGCATAGAAGTATCGTTATAGAGCTGCTTTATCTGTGTGAACACACACACACACACACACACACACACACACACGCACACACACACACACACACACACAAGCTTTAATTCCCTTTTAATTCAGAATAAAAGTTAAATCCTCTTTAAACTGACCTTGTAAACACTTCATTCTGAATGAAAATGGTAATTATGAATTAAACTTAAATCTGATTTACGTGGCTGAATTATTCCAATTTTAATTCTGAATTAAATAATTCCTCAAACTTGTAAAGGTTTTAAGTTAATTCCGGTCGTTCTGAGCATTCTCGTCCTTTGGTGTTGACGTGTTGGTGATAAAGAGTGGATGGAATCAAACATAGACATATACAGATTTATTACACACACACATAGACATCAGCAAACGGAACGGCTTCATCGGGACATGACGTGATTAAGTCACGTTTTCCTGCTATAGATAGATAGATAATAGAACCTTCCACACCCAACACCTAAAGAGGAATTAAATAAAGGTGAATAAACCTGTTTTCCATATAAACCTTAATTCAGAATGACTATTTCCATGTAAACACGAAGCAGAACACTTTCATTCCGAATAATTTAATTTGGAATATTGTGGATACTGTGTGGAGAGGGTGAAGTTTGTTTGGAAGATGGTGTTTTTCCTACCGGCGTAGGGGACCGGGGCGTCCTTGTCCAGGGCCACCAGTGGTGGGTCCAGCAGGACCGTGTCCATGTTTTCTGTGATCACGCCGTGGTAGGAGGTCTCGATCCATGGCTTGTGTTTGTTGACTGTTAAAAACACACAGAGAGAGAGAGAAACCTTCAATACAAAGCTCCCAGCATTGATCAATAGATCACTGTTCAATACTTTTACATTTCTCATGTAGAAAACTAAGAGTGACCCTCCACCACTACGTTCAGAAACCAGTGGAGGAAAAATGGATTTTCATTGTATGAGTCATCGTTGTATTGCTTTAAAAATAGTCTGATATTATTCACCTCAACAGCTCAGAAAAGAAAGGTTTGTTTTTGTCAAAGCTTCAGTTTGTCAGTTGTTCACACTCAGTGATAACCTTTTTGACACTTTCATCCAATTTCTGGCTTATTTTCATCCAAATAAGATCACTTTTGCCCAATAAATACCACTTGTTTCCTTTTTTATCTACATTTTGTCCTTCTTCACTATTGTTTGCCACGTTTTGCTCCTTTAAGCTACAGTTTGCCATTAAATACCACCTGCTTCCTCTTTACTTTACCACTTTTGGGCCATTTTAGTTACTTTTCACTCTTTTCTTGCCATGTTTTTGATCATATTTGTCCACCTGTTACCATGTCTGCTCCACTCGCTCATATAGAAGAAAAAAAGTAGTGGACCCGCCCACTTTGGGTCGACAGCATACTGGGACGATGTCATGTATACCATATGGCCAGTCCAGCCCTGTTCAATGCCTTTCTTTAACCTTTGCAGCTCTGGTCGACTATGATGTGATACATTACGTTTAATCTGTTTCTGGTCAGACTTTATTTGAATTAAATTTATCAAGATTTATATCATATATCGCCATTTTGAGAAAAATATTGAGTTTGGTCCATATGACTCAGCCCTAAAACACCATCCTATGACCTTTGTAGACGTACTCTCTCTCTCTCTCTCTCTCTCTCTCTCTCTCTCTCTCTCTCTCTCTCTCTCTCTCTCTCTCTCTCTCTCTCTCTCTCTCTCTCTCTCTCTCTCTCTCTTTCTCTGTCTCTCTCTCTCTCTCTCTCTCTCTCTCTCTGTCTCTCTCTGTCTCTCTCTCTCTCTCTCTCTCTCTCTGTCTCTCTCTGTCTCTCTCTCTCTCTCTCTCTCTCTCTTTCTCTGTCTCTCTCTCTCTCTCTCTCTCTCTTCAAACACCAGACGACGAGTGAGATTTAAAGATAGACTAGATTAACACAGATCAGTGTCACACATAATCACTACGGCTACCAATTAAAATGTCTACACACACACACACGTTTTTTCTCCGTTTTAGAGTTCATAAATGTATCTATATATATATAAAAATAATTTTTTTTTTACATTTTGAATTGAATTAATTGCTGTTTTTTTTTTTAAATAATTGCACATTTTGACAAACCTTTTATTTTAAACAAAAATAAATGAAGTTCATATCTTCCTTTTTAAGTTTCTACATGAAATGTTTACAGTATGTAAAGATAAACGTGGGGGTGAAAGATACTATTTAATTGAGCTACTTTTTGCTTGTACTGTAGTATTTTATGTATGACTTTATACAGGTATTTCATTACAATTTCATTTAAGTAACGGTACTTTTACTTGAGTAGATGAACCAGTACTCTGTCAGAACTGAGGCATGCTGGGAAATACTTTAGATGTAAAGTACAGATACATAATGTCCCAAAACACAACTTTACTTTTTCAATGATGTTTTTTTGACCTTCGTATGAAGTATTCAGAGGAAACCACAGGGAGACATCATTAAACATACAAGGGGGGGTGTCATCTTTTGCCCGTGTGGCAGACACGAAGCTCTGCGGCACACAGCGGGACGTTCCTCTGCTGGACCCATGGCAGAATAGAAAAGAACAGAATAGATGTGCTGTCTTTACACCTGCTGTGTGTAATGGTCCATTCATTGGAGACTGTGGTGTGTCTGTATATAGTTTATAGTTTTATGGATCTGATCAGCAGAAAACACACGACTTCAAACATCTGAAGAGATGTTTTTTAGCAGTTCACACATAAAGGTAAAGAACAGATCAGTCATTCTAGCAAGTTCATTCTGTCTTCTTTTATAATAATAATCATTTATTCAGACAAATTTACTTTGATCTCCTGACGTGTTTCGACTGTCAACTGTCAGTCTTCCTCAGAGGTGTCTGCTGATCGCTTTGATGTGTCCTTTGATACATCAAAGCGAACAGTGTGCTTTCAACCATTGATCTTCCTCCAAAACAGAAATCTGGCACAATAAAACGAGATCTAACTACGGCAACTAATGCTGCGTTCCAAGCTACTTTTCCAACCTCCTACTTGGAAAAAGTGACAGAACATCACCAAAGTCCTAAAGTCGGAGCTACTACTTGACTGGTCAGCCATGATTGAGATATTTCCACGTGCTGCCGCTGAACTCGGAAACACCGAGTTCTGAGTTGTCTGGAACGCAGCATTACGTGTTTCTCAGTTAGCTTGCTTTGTGATTGGCTACATTCTGTTCCATGTCATTAAAGTGATGAGTCGGGAGTCGTCAGCTTTCCCGCCACACACAGGAAGGAGTATTTATCGTGAACACTGAATGAGTTTAATATGTACGTTTGTTCCTTCCCCACCTCAGACCACGAGATAATCTTATAAAACATAATTCATCTGGAATCCTTGCTCAGTAACGGGGAATATCGTTACAAAAACATCCCTGAATATTTTTGTGTACTCTGCTTTAAGAAAATTTGCTTTAAATATGAACTGTAAAATATAGTGAAAAAGTCTATGAAGTGACTAAAACAACATTAAACTGGTTGTTAGTGACAGACTATACAGCAGACGTTAATAAGGTATGTCACAATCTATCTGAGCGTTGTGAATGCCACACAAAGTAATCCATCGTGATCATTTTATTCAGATCTGAGTATGTTTTTAGCTCGTAGAACAAACTCCACCGTGGCAGGTTCAGATATTTTAGCTCAAGGTTTCACATTTATTCCACAGGAATTGGTTTGTTTGACAAAGCGTAAAATCTTTTACTTTGAAGAGTCCAATATGAGCAGAATCATGGCTGAGCAAGAAATAGATGTTTCTGTATCTACATGACTATATTACAGCATAAAATACATATTCAAATGTGGCTTTAATGTGAACTGATGTCAGATAAAAACTTGAAGTTTTCTACATAAGGCTGACATTATCTGTAGTTAGCATTAATAAGGTGTCATTAAGATTGTAACCCTAACCCCACGAGATCCTAAACACAAAAAAACCAACATAGCTCCAAAGGTGTTATAATTTAGACACATAATGACAGCCATTGTAACACCTTATTAATGCTAACGACAGATAATGTCAGCCTTATGTAGAAAACTTTAAGTCAAGTTGAAGCGTTTTATAAATAATAATAGTAGTAATTAGATTATTTTTTTCTTTGTCGCTGCTGGAATGTTTTTACGTACCAGGCTGTTTTATTCTACATTACAGTAGATAAAAGTGACTTTTCAATACACAAATTCAAGAAGTTAATTTTTTGTTATTATTTTGTTACTATCACAGCAGTAATTTATCCTCTTGTTTTTCCATGAGATAATCTGATGCTAAAATGAAGCTAAGAAGCTGTTTTATCCTCTGAATCAATCAGAAAATGACAGTAGGTGTTTTACACAGACAATAAACGTGGCTGAATGTCAGAACCACAGCTTGGTTTACATAAAAAACCAAGTTTCGTGACATCAAGGACAGAAATGTACAGATACTGGTAAGAAACAATAGGGTGTATGAGAGGGAGGGGCTTAGGACACAAATATCTATAATCCTATTACAGAGTTTCTATAGCTTTAGACAAATTCAGTTCAACACTTTTAAGACTTTTTATTAAAGGACGTTTAAAGGACGTTTAAAGGACGTTTAAAGGCGTTTAAAGGACGTTTAAAGGCGTTTAAAGGCGTTCTGCTCCTGTGAGGTGCAGTTAGTATAATTAGCACATTGAATTGTGCTGAGTAAGGCTTTATATACTTCATTCTCACTGACTCTACCTCTCATAGCTCCTGTAGATTTAAAGCTAGTCCTTGTTGTCCTTTATTCTGCTTTTTAACTCTGTTAAGGCGCCATAAATTCCAATTCCCATTTCACCACTTTCACGTCTGATTAAAGAACGCTGTAAATGTGAGTTTTCACAGAACACCAAGGACAAAGAGTCTCATTTAAGTGGAACACGGTGGAAATAATTATTATCCTACTGCTGTGAAACAAATGAAGAGAAGTGTTGCTTCAGCAGAGAAAGTATTAAGTTGTTGGAACACAATTCTTTATCTCATGGTTCAACACCAACAAAAAAAAAAAAAAACGTTTTTATGAGATGAGGGAAATATTAACTCTGGTGTTTACTCGACTACAGCCAAAAATCATAGAAAAGTTTAAAAGTTGACACAGAAAGCTTTAAATAGATGCAAAGACATATTAGCTCCATTCAAACAGAGTAGGTGACCTTTAACAGGGACTTATTAGGAAAAATCCACTTTCATAATATGTTCCCTTTAAACTATGAAAGTAAATGTTACATCCATGCAAAGCAAATGGAATCATTAGCATTTAAAGTAGTTTAGCTTTAGTGTTTACGTCTCCTCTGACGTCTTTCAGACTAACGTGGGAAAATGTCAACTGTTATCACACTTAACGCAAAACATTTTACATCCATAATAACCCTATGGAGTTGTTTCTTTCTAAAAAAATAATAATAATCATACAAGTTTATGAATATATTTCTATCCATATCAAAGACAATTTGCAAAATGGTTGAATTTAAGATTAAAATGATTGATATTCTTACTTTAGTCATAAAACATTAATGCTAGCCTTATGTATATGTGTTTGTATCGGTGATCTGGTCTAAATAAAGAATAAGTTTAAGGCTGAACCATTTTAGGAAAAGATCTAATTCTGGTTTCAATATGATTCATAATTTTCTTCAAATCAAGTTTTAGTGCAATATTCACAATGTACAGTAGCATTTACAAACATTACAGAAAATGACATCATACTATTAAATTTGATGTTTCTGTGTCACATCCACACTGTAGGGTTAGCGTTAGCCTGACATGTTAGCGTTATAAAGATCACATAGCTCAGATAGGATTCATATTAAACAGAAATGATGTACACCACAATCACAGCACTTTTTAATGAGATAACATATTTAATGAAAATGTCTTCTATCAGTGATAGGTCTGTACAGTATTTTTTAATGTATGAGTTGGTGAGTTTTATTATTTGATTTGTTATTGTGTATCATTGGAATGTCAGTGCTAAATAAATACAATCATATTTTTAATTGATTTATTCTTTGAAGCATTAACATTAATTCATACAATGTCAATGTTTTATTAATAATAATAATAATAATAATAATGTATTTCAGTGTTTTGGTTTCAGCTAATAATTGATATTTTGATGCATTCATACTAATTTGTTAGAGGTCAACTTTTGTTGTTCTTGATTCATATTTTTTGTTTATTTCTGCCTTTTTGTAGACATTAAAGAGGAATTACTCCCCAAAACCACTTTTTGATGCTGAAAACAAATGTATTGTGTTATTTGGTTATTTTAATCAAAGTATTTATTGTTAAATGTCAGTGACTGCCCTCTATGGGTTGAAACCAGGATATTACAGTTACATTTTACTATTGGCATAGCATAGCATAGCATAGCATAGCATAGCATAGCATAGCATAGCATAGCATAGCATAGCATAGCATAGCATAGCATAGCATAGCATAGCTGTTATAGTATTTATTGACTTCTCACTAGTTCAGCTCAAACCTGGCGTTTAGTTCCACTTTAAGCTTTAACGACGTTTAACTGTTAAAGTTTAGAATAAAGAACATGTTTTTTTCTTTAGTTGAGTAAAAAAACCATAAAATATCAACAGAAGTGAGAACAGAGGGAAACGATGTGCACAGAGGTGATATCTGTATTAACAGGAAGCAGCAGAGGATGAAGATAGAAAACATTTATTTACTTTTCTCACTACAGTAAAAATACAGTGACAGAGGAAATTATTCCACCAACTGTTTAAGTCTTTCAAAAAGTCATAAATTCCTTTAAACTTGCTCTGCACTAAAAAAAACACCAAGAGTTGTACTTTTATTATTTGTAGACTTTCTCCACCTAAACAAGAAGTACAAGTTAGAAATGATTAAAATCATAAACTCCATTAAAACACTGCAAATAATGTATAAAAGGAGGAAGAATGTGTTGCTTTTATTCATTTTGTTTCATTTTTAATTTCAAGAAGATGAATGTGTTTATGTATATCAGTGTGTGTAGATTTACACCTTACAGCACGTGTGTCAAACTCATGGTCCAGGGGCCAAATCCAGCCCTTTGGAGCATCCAATTTGTCCCGCAGGAGGAAGTAAAAATGATAGAGAAAACATGAATTCTTGTGTAAATGAAACTCACATGATTTCAGTCATTTTTAGTGTTAAACAATTGAAAAAAAAAATACAAAAATCTTACAAAACCCTTCAATTTTCCTCAAATTATTACATAATATTTCATTTAATTAAATAGAAAATGATCACAAAATCTAGGAAGTGTAAATCCTATTGCGACTGATATCTGTCACTTTTTGCTTAGATATTGTTGGTTTCTTACATACTGTATTTAGTATTGTATGTATAAACATCTGTGTCCCACTACAGATTAAACTGCTCCGTATTTGACCCCTGAACTGATATAAGTTTGACGGTCCTGCGGTAAAACAGTGAACTTGTGAAGAGTTATGCTGATGAATAGGGGTGGGACAATACACTATATACTTTTATTTAACTTCAACTCTGGATATAATATGCAACAATAATAATATAATATTTAACTCTGGGTGTAATATTTTTAACTCAATATGAAAATAAAAAAATGAAAACAACTATAAATCTGATGTGTAGTAGATTGTTTGAGCGTTTCCATGGCGATACATCTTGTAACGTTTTAATATTGTGATATTATTTCTCATGATATCATCCCATCTTGTGATAAATGATTTTAGTGCTTTTATTCATGAATATTCTCCATCAGTAACTATTCTTGTGTATTATCATTACATATCCATACATTTTATACATTTACATGTCATGTTGAATTTCAGTTTTTTTCATTTATAGTAACATTTTTTCTGTCAAATGGTTTTGATTTAAACTAATGTCAACAATTGTACACTGATAATATCAGTAGAAGACTGTTAATAGGAATCATGTTTATTTATTTAAGATTCAAAGTTGGACTTTTAGATGAAATATTAATAACTACCTTAAAATATTAATCTATCTAAAGACATGCTTTATGTTACATTATATTTAATCACTATTGTGTAAACAGAAAACACACACACATCTGATTGGCTGCTGTCTATGAGCTGATTTTTACTTTTTCTTAGATTTACTGTCACTTTCTGCCAAATCAATGTGTGAACCTGCTCAGCTCTACATTTCCATCTCTGTCGGATGGTTTAAGATGACAAACGCCAAGTGTCAGTCTGACAGTTCGTTAAAAAAGGACGTATTAGGAACACAACGGATACAAAAAGTAACGTGTGATTCTTGGAGGAAATAAAAAATAAAAAATAAATAAAACTAGATAAATTCAGGGCTGTTACGTCAGTGGCTGCTTTGACAGTTAAACTATTACTATTTACAGAAGTACTACCCACTGCTCTATGATTGACATCATAACTACTGCACTAACAGTATTTCAGCACCAATGCCCTTGAACAATCTCCTTAAAAAAATGTATTTGTTCATATTCAATCTTTGACCAAATGATGTGAACATCAATTGTAAGTAAATACATGATGATGTGTTATTATAGATAACTTCAACTTTAGAGCTGTTCATAAGGTCGGTTTGTGATCTATATTCAATATCAATCATCATGTAAACATGTTGTACACTATCTGTACTTATTAACAGTAAATGTCCACGTTTACCTTCTTTGTGGTCGTCCTTTAACAACCATGCATTTATTTCAATGAAATACTGAACATGTTAATGTAATGCAGTTTGATCTCTAGAGGGCCACAGATGTTATGCTGTAAAATTAGTCATTTTAACATTATTGTTCCATAGTTTACACTTCTGCCTATACATAAAATACTAAATATGTAAGAAACCAACAATATCTAAGCAATAATGACAGATATCAGTCCCAACAGAATCTACACTTTAAATTTCCTCAATTTTGTGACCAATTTCTATTTAATTATGGGAAATATTATGGAATAATTTGAGCATTATTTAAGTTTTTCAAACCAAAATTTTTCAACAGTTTAATACTGAAAAATAACTGCAATCATGTGACATAAGCACCAGGAGTGTTGACTGTCATTTACATAATGATTCATGTTTTCTCTGTCATTTTTACTTTCTCCTGCGGGCCAAATTGGGTGCTCCAAAGGGCCGGATTCAGCCCCCGGGCCTTGAGTTTGACACGTTATATAAGATCCAAAATGGGATCAGGCAGTTAAAGGTGGTCTTAAACCAGCAGGGGGCGATAGTTCCATCTCTGCTGTTTCATGAAGAAGAGAAGAAGATCTGTGTGTACGTAAATACAGACGACCAGGATCCACTGAAGACATTCACATTGACTTTTTTTAACTTTCACTGATTTTTAGATCAGTTGTTATTTTGACTGAAAAAGCTGCTAAATGCTTCACCTCCTATAGAAGGTTTTCACGCCACGTCATCAGCCCTGAAGTCGCCATTTTTGAGATAAAACATACGGTTTACAAACAGCACACAAACGAGCAAATCCTGAATTTTGAGAGGAATAGTGAATATTGTTGTGTTAATAATCAATCAGAACGTGAAAAACGAGTTTTATAAACTGACAAAAGTTATAACAGATCATGGATAATGTCTGTATTTTATAGTCAGTAGTTCTACATCTGTAGTGCTGTGATATGAGACGAGTTCTCCTAAATGCACCTTTGGAAAAGTTTGTCTGCAGAAGTTTTACACTCGTTTATTTCTAAAACTAAAGATTTAATGAAACCTTAATTATCTTCTTTCATCCTCTTGGAACATTTTGTTACTTTCTTTAAGACCATCTTTAGCGTCTAAAGAGCCTCCAGTGAATAATGGAACAGGAAGTGTGGGACATTCAACGTCTGATTCAATTACACCATAAAATATCTTCTAACAAGACGGGAGCAGGAAATGACTTCCTCTGTGGTGTTCCTAATACGACTGATGGAGTAACGCACACTCCATGTGTTGGTCTGTTCAGACACACAAAGAACAACAACTAAATCTTTTTGAGTAGATTAAAGGATATTTGCTATTTCCTGACTGTACTCGTACATTAACCCACTATGATCCCAATTATAGCTGAAATCATTCATCTTTGATGATTATTAGAAACTGTTCTGCAGAAACTTCCTTCATTAACACATTTACTACAATGAACTACATTTGTATGCTATAAAAGCATTTCTCTAAAGTCTCTAAATATGACATAATACTACATGGCTGGACTATAGTAGGAAATCCTCGTATGACTCTGTGGTTGGAGAGAGAGAAATGACTCCTGGGGGTAAAGTTGCTGCTTCCTAAAGCTTTAGTCATGGCTGAATTGGTCTCTAAGTGTGAAAAAAACCTTTTATTTTCCAGGGAGGACTCGTTTTAGCCGCGTATGCAAACACATCGACACAAAGTAACTGTGGAACACGGAGAGAATAAGCAAACGCTGCACCACAGGGAGTGATTGTGTCGTCTCTGTTAAGCAGCGTTTTAGCATCGTTGCTAATGCTCACTGTGGACTGTGTCTGCCTCCTTTAATTTATACATTTATAAAGAATTCTGTTTAATAATATCTATTATATGTACAATTCATGTCCATGTGTTATAACCAATAAATGTTATATTAAAGAAAAGTTCATTAACATCTAATGTTACATCAAAGATACTTTGTTGACAAAAAGATTGAAAGGTTGAAATTGAAGATCGAGAGTTTGTTTTCATTTCCACTATAAACACTTTTTTATTGACATTGTCGGAAAAGTTTCACGCATTGCATTGTGGGATGTGGAGTCCTGTAGCCTGATGTGTTTTTACTAGTCTCACTGTTATGTCTTGTTTACCCCCAAAAACTCTGTCACAGTGACTTTTATTGTGTTTTCACTGAAAGTTGCCCCAAAACAGTGGTTGATGTTTATTTTGGATTTAACGCAGAAAGATCAGAATAAAACTGGAATTTAATAATAAAACTGGAAATTAAAAATAAAACTGGAATTTAATAATAAAACTGGAATTTAATAATAAAACTGAAATTTAATAATAAAGCTGGAATTTAATAATAAAACTGGAATTTAATAATAAAGCTGGAATTTAATAATAAAACTGGAATTTAATAATAAAACTGGAATTTAATAATAAAACTGAAATTTAATATCTCGCAGAGTGAGGGGAACAAACTAGAAGAAAAGTGGAGTCAAGTGAAGTGGTTTTGGTCAGACTGCCTGAAGCAGGCCAGATACCATCACACACTGCCCGAGGAGGCTTAGCCATGTTTTGACTACTGCTATTAGCAACTTACAAAGCAAGGAGAGCACTGGACAGCAGCAGATTTTTTGAACAAATGATCTTTGATTTATTGATCTATTCAGTTGTATTATAATGTATTGTCCCAATCAGCTTTAAATAAGGCATTTAGTCATAAAAGGTGGATTTTTTAATGTTTTTATTAAGGATTAAAGATTAGCTGGTACCTTAGTAACCAGCTCCACAGAGACAACCATACAAATACATCAACTACGATATTTAAAATCACAAATACAATTAATAATATACCCAATAAGAAATTTTAAGACACACATTTAATATTCCTCATGAATAGAATAAAAACTCAACATACAGCCATTCTGAAATTATATTTAAGTTTCTTTTTAAATTCCTGTTTACCATCAATACGATATAGATGGTAAGGCAGTTATTGCTTTGTAGATAAAAAGATGGAGATAAAGTAATTGTTTTTGGATGAGACACTTTCAGCTGATCATTACTAGACCCTACAGTGTCATAGTCATAGATAGTATTTTTAAAACAATTTGTTTGATTAGGAAGTCTAGTGTTTTATTCAACAATACTGATTTAAACATTACATACTGCAGCTTTAAAGCTAGCTTGTTTCCTACCATTAGCCATGAGAGGGAATCATGCATACGCTTAATGTTTAATTGTGTAGAAACCAAACCAATACCAAACGTGCTGCCTTATTTTGAGCTTTCTGCAGCTTTGAACCATTAAACAATGATGGGAAACTAGGGATGCTTTTTTTTAATAACTGACATGATACATCCTACAATGTTTCAATCTTATTTTATTGTAAAACATTGAACAATACATGTTTTAACTGCACATGAGGTAGTTATCTGAAATATGAATTAAAGTTTAGAACATTACTGTACAAAATACTCAATTATATCACTTCTTTTAGTCTTTCATTTTAAAAACTAAAACTACCTGTTCTTTGACTAAAATAAAGTGCACAGTCAGCAGTATTTAGTTTAACAAATAAAGAAACTCACAGGTTTTGGGATAGATGATAGAATAATAATAATAATAATAATAATCTACAGGACAAACTAACAAAACATCTTAAACGACTAATAAAGTGCCTGAGTTTTAATTTTCCTTGTGGTACAAAAATAAAAAATGTCCAAATGCAGCAGCTTTGTTGATATTTAAATATAAAAATATGATTCTAAAAATAACTACAGCTACAGGACAAAAGCTAACAGTCAAACATTCTACAGAAATAATAGTGTATCATGTGTAACATTTTCATAAGTCAACGTGTAATGAACATGATTCAGATTGTTTTATAATTACTTATACATTAGTTTTTATTAATATACAAAACCATGACCTCCATCATTTTCCTCGTAGTAACTTTGATCTTTTCACTGATAAACGCTCTCAGCGGACAACTGGCTCTTTGGTCCGCTAGCGTTAGCTTTAGCATTAGCTTGATTTCTAGCATCACATGCTGCACACTGAGCTTTGCGGTGATTTATTAAAAGGTAAATGAGGCAACGTTTTGTTAACAGCTTCATCAGGACTTATTTCTGCGTTACAGGAATTACAAATTGCGATCCTTTGCTCTCTTTTTTTGTGTAAAACTGTCAAAATGCTAAGCTAACGGCTGCTCCAGCTGTTGTTATCCTGTGTAGCAGAGGCATGTGCAGCACACACACCATAGACTGTTCGCACACACATCAGAAGAGGACAGTGGCTGACTTTAAGATTGTCAGAAAAGATCGCTTTCATAAAAATATGGGAAATCAATGATCGATCAGCTGATTGATCGATCGGTGCCTCCTTATAGGACACCCCTACAAAGGTTGAGTTTATTGTTAATGTTTCTTAGAATGGATCTGCTTTGTCGGACATCCTGTGGGCTCCTACATGTTCCACCATTATCGTGTCTTTCCTTTAGTGTTTTACACAATAATTAGTCTGTAGAGTCAGTGTAAAGTGTTGCTGCACCTCAGGCAACGTAGATTTATGACTCTTTACACCAGGGAGTGCATTTGTTAACAAGCACAGAAACAGACAGAAATCTTCTACTTCCTGTTCCTCACAACTAACACATGCACTTAAAGGAACATTCCAAACACTCATAAATATTCTGCATTTGTGTAAGTTTGTCTAGTGCACACAGCTTATCAAAGTGTTTCTCACCTTCAAATCCTCCTTGTTCAGTCATAAACATCTCAGAACATGATAAATGAACTGGCCTACTTCATTAAAGATGGATTTCCTTTGGTGAGAGCGCACAGCTGTTCCCACAACAGCTGTATGATTTACTAGTTCTACGTTTCATTTTTTAACAATGTCTTCAAGTAAACACAAGAAGAAAAAGGATAATATTATGCAGACTGTGGGTGTGGCTTGTTTTAAATGGGTGGTAAACATTAGGGTTGGGCTCAATTACATTTTCAATTACCCATGTTCAATTACAATTCAGTTCCAATTACAGTGACCAGCATGTTTTCCAATTACAATTCAATTACAATTATATTCTATCCTCAGAAAATCAATAACAATTACTTCCCAATTACTAAAGTTCAATTACAATTAATCACAATTACTAAGCCTGAAATAAATAACCTAATAAAAGTTAACCTTCCTCTTGTGTTAGCTTTTTGTTAGCATCTCTAATGCTAACATGTCCTAAATCATCTGTAAGATACACTAAAAACTAATATCTATCATATAATTTATTTCCTATCTATTGATTACCTTGTTAGGATTCCTAATCAATGACAATATAGCTATTCATATTTATGTTTGTGTCAGTAAACCCCTAGATTCATTTATCTTTTTAATGGTTAATATATAGGCTTGATATGATCACACACACACACACACACACACACACACATGAACTAGTTTGTACATTAGAAACAGGCTTTAAATATATTAGTCTGGTAAATGTGTTTCTTTCTGCTTTGTTTTCAGGGTTTTTCTCGTGGCTAATTTCACCGCTAGTTTGTAGATATACAGTAGAGGAATAGTTTGTCACTATAGGACACTATGGTGGAGATGTCCAGCCACTCCCACCAGCTCCAAAACCAAGTAAGAGACTCAGTCCTTCCTTCACACACTGGGTCATCCCTGAGGTTTCCCTCCTTATCGACATCATCATCACACCTCGAGATAGTGTTGTTAAAGGTCCAGAATTCTCCATTTGTTCCAAGAACCCCAACAACTTAGTATTTGAGGTTTATTTTCACAAACTCACCTGTTTTCTGGAGTTTTAGCCTCTGAAAAGTCATTTTAATGATTCTTCTAAAAACAGGCTGTTTTGGAGCCTACTTATGCATATTCATGAGTGGGCGTGTCTATAGATGCAGACTTTATGCCTTGCTCTAGAGAAGGAGATCAGTGATCACCAAAGTGATTTTATTTTAATATCCACACACTGTTGTTGTTGTTTTCAGCCAAAAAACTGTACATTACAGTAAAACACATGGATATTTAAGAGGCTATTGTTATTGTGAGTCAGTCTCAGCGCTGTTTCAGGGTGTGTGTTTATCACAGCAGCAGCAGCGGAGTCATTCAACTGCTTCAAACATTCACCAGAGTGTTAAACTGCTGAGTCACTTTCTTCTCATCCTCATCTCTACTAACTACAGTAATATTTACTTTCATTTAAGGCCACACAACCATAAAAAGCTGATCCACATTCATATTGTATTTTACCTCCTCAATCTAATGTTTACCTATAGCACCAACTCTACTCTCTAAAAATAATACAATAATCTTTTAATAATATTAAATATTAATTTTTTATAATAATAATAAATAATAGTTATTATTATTATTATTGGTTAGGATTTAATAATTATTAATATTTGAAAGGTTCTGTCAATCTCTGTTTTTCAAGTCTTTTTTCACCAGTTTTTCAATTAAATTTTTTTTTTTTACAGTTTCCTAAATCAAAAACTTACAGACTTCATCACACACACACACACACACACACACACACACCACAGAACTACAGGTGATGGACTATTGACTGATGGAGTTCAAGCGTTCTATGTACAGTAACTGCTGGAGGTTAGTGACTTATTTTAGCAACAGCCTCTGGCATCCTGCCTCCACCAACCGTGTGCGTGTGTGTGTGTGTGTGTGTGTGTGTGTAGCTGATTAAAATCACTGCAGATTGTGAGAGAGAGTAAACTTGATGATGTAAAACGTGGGGATAAAATAAACTTATAGAGGTCGTTGTGTCAGAAACACGAAATGATCAAAAAAACTCTATAAAGAAAAAATAAAAGACTGATGCATGCTTTTAAAAGCATCTTCAGATGTTTCTTAGTGTGAGCGACGCTGGGGAGGTGCCAGTTATCTGTACCTCAGGCCACGTTACACAACGTTACACACACATTGTAAAGTTAAGCGACTGTGTGAAGAAGAGCTTTAACAATAAACAGCGTTTGCCTGAAAACCTAAAGTTACAAGCCTTGTAAATGTGTTTGTTGAGATGGAGCACAGCGAGATTTCTGCCTCATGACTTCATCTTATATGGAACAAAGTCCAGACACGAGCAAGAATCCAAGCATTTCACTATCGTCTAGGAAACAGTCGAGGTATTTAAACCTGTCTGAAATAAATCCTCTCAGATGATGTTTCTTTTACTTTCTCAGACTTCACAGCAGGAGCTGAGTTCACGCTGATATTTTTACTGAGATAAACCATGATGTGATTCAGGATGATGTTGGTTCAGAACAGACTGACAGTCAGAGAACCCAGTGTCAACCCTGATAGGTTCTATTTTTGTTCTTTATTTTATTTTATCTTATAATTGAGATAAATAAAGATCAAATTAAATCAAATTCAAATCAGAGAAAAAGCCTCAAATAGAGGATAAGAAACATTTTCTTTAAAATATTAAAATCATTTATAATAGATCTATTTTTCAAATCTATTCATTTTTATGAATCATGTTTTACAGAACTTTTAAACACTCTTCAAGACCCTCAAACTTACTTTTTTTAACCTTTCTTTTTATTATTGTTCTTTCTTTCTTTCTTTTCTTTATTTGTGTTTGTCAAAAAAGCGCTATATAGATTTGATGCATTATTATTATTATTATTAACACCAGTACAGTGCCTGTCTGAAGTATGTATTCATATAGTGGGAGGAGCTTAAGTAGAGTTGTCAATTATGACCAAATGAGTGTGTGTTATGAGGTTGTATGTACATAGAGGTGTACATACTGTACGCTGTAGTGTTATAAAGGGTTTATTTATGGGTGTAAAATAAAATAGTGTGTGTGATTTATCTGGTGTAATTATATGAGACGTGAATATGATTAATGTGTAAAGTTTGCACCAATGCTGTGGTTTAGGTAGAATCTGATAAAAGACATACATTTGTACAAATAAAACCATTTAATTAGTATTTAACATTTCTTAGTGCAGCGGTGATTATCATTCAAGGTTAGTAATTAATATACAAACAGATGTAACTGTAAGCTTTTATTAGTAGATTATTATTCTGTTTTTCTGAGTTGTTGGTTTTTCTTATTATCATTTTTTGCATTTCTGTTGGTTTCTAAACTTTTATCCACCTTGTTGTTGTTATTTTCACATGTTATTGTTGATGAAACGTGAATCAATCCAGAACAATCACTAATTGGTAAATTCATCTTTGCTTGTTAATACCATCAAACTCATAAATTTAATTCAGAATACGTACATGTTTTTCGTAATAAAACTTGGTTAAATCATTAAAATTGGCAGGAATATGTGTCACGTAATGTACGTTATCATACTATATAAATAAATCATCTTGCAAGGCTTTAATTAAATCATAAACCAGCATTTTTTAAATGTATCTGTGTGTAAATCCTGTTTCAAAACAAGATGATACTAACAGTTTTAACACTCTGAGACTCTCTCCAGGCGTTTAATATCTGTTCTAGCTGAGTCATCACTAACAGGTACCTTTGCATGCTGGGAAGGATCGAATGACATCAATAGGAAGCTTCTGTCTGGAAGAAATGTGAAAATTGACCCGTATTATAAAAATGTGAATCTCACTAAACTGAATGATAACATAGATGTTTTTCTCAGGGATCCTATGCATGGATTCCCACTGGAGCAGTGCAAAAACTAAAACAAGGAAAGGATGAAAAAACAACTATTATGTGGCTTTAAAGTATGAAGTAATCATCTGCAAAAAAGATATAAAGATATACAATTTTTATATAAAAGTAAAGCCATCACGTGATCTTTAGCTACAATATAATATTACTCAATACAAACTATTACACCATCAAATAATAGATGGCCTTCAGATTAGTAGATTATTGACTGCATCTTTAACCTTCCATCACTAAGTGCAATCCAAAGCATCAAGTGGATTATGGTCGTGGTTCTCAACCTTTTAACCCTGTGACTTCCAAAATAAAGGTGCCAAGGAAGAGATTTTTGGGGTCCATCCATAAAGTCAGTAAAATGATGGTCCATTGTTCTATGAATCTGTGATAACCACATTTATTTATTCATCTGAATAATATCCACTGTTATCCAGGAATGTTTATTATTATTATTATAGTCATCTTAAAGATGGAAATCATGGTTTTAATCACTAATAAAATGGTTCAAAGTGACTGAAAATAGTGAAATGGGATTTTAAAAACCACAGAAGTTTGAGTTAAAGTGAACAAAAACAGACAGAAAAAGTGTTAAAAAAGGGTTCATAGTGTTAATATTAGAACAATTAGTTTAAACTGGTAAATAATGGGCATGACAAATGTGAATGTGGATAAATTGGAAAAAAATAATCATAATTATGGTGAAAAGAGGTTAAAAGTGACAATAATAGGTCAACATATGTGACATTATTGTAAAAGTGGTAGAAATGGTTTATAAGTGCTGAACATGTCTGGAAAGTGGAAAAATGTGTAGAAAAGTCATTAAAATGTGTTTGTAGAAGTGTCAGAAATGTGAGAAATGGAGCAAAAACACATTAAAAGGAGCAAAATGAACAAATGAAAATAGGTTAAAATATGGTGAGTTTGCTTTAGTTGCAGAAAAAGGGTCAAAATAAGTGATAATGGGCTCAAATTGTTAAAAAAATTTCCTAGTTTGTTGAAGGCATCTGGCGACCCCCACCCAGTGTTTTGCAACCCCAAGGTTGAGAACCGCTAGATTATGGAATGGTGAAACTTGATTGGCCAACTCATTAGTCCAAACATTAGCCCAATAGACTTTTCTTCAGACGTCAGTGAGTGATATGGAAATGTTTGCTACTAGAAGAATAGTCTGGAATTCATCAAACATGACAGAACAACATGTTGACAAATGATCTATCAAAGTTAAACTGACATGGAATAAAATGTCATTAAAGTGTGTGTGTGCTGCGTAAAGAAGAATATCCTTTAACTTGATGTCCTGTGCCCTACTCAGAGGGAGGTAGAAGCTCATTGGTTCTAATGTGGTTGTGTGTAAAGCTCATTGGTTCAGACACATTCAGTCCACTGAGCAGGAATGAATCTGAAACCTGAGGTCACGTTATTATGTGTGTTTCTATTGACAGGAATAGGAGAGGATGGCAGTGCCAGTCAGTAGCTAATGGTTACGCTAATGATTCTGGTGGGAACAATGGGAACATTTATTTATTTATTTAAAGATACTGAGACACACATGGACCTGGTTTGACTCTAGATTTTAAAAAATACTGATATATTTACTCAAGTACAAGTGAAAGTAAAAAGTAGCTCAATTAAATAATACTCAAATCAAAAGTTACTAGTTACTTTAGTTTATTGTTGGTAATAAATCTTGGTACGGTTCCCTTACTTACATCTCATTATAAACTTAAAAAGAAAGAGATTAAATCTACCACAATTGGAAATTAAGTTATTTCCTATAAAGGCATCTGTATAAAATAAAAGGTTTGTCAAAATAAAATAACACTAATTAATTCAATTCAAAATAAAAAATACAAAATGTATTAACTCTAAAACTGATAAAATAATCAGTATTCAATGCTGTTTTGGCGCCGTTACGTTTATTCTGATTGGTCGGCTATGATGTGATCAGTCTGTTGATCTTTTTAAAACAAATAAATAATAATTTACTCAGTAAATATTGGGTGTAGAAATGTAATGAGTTACTTCTTTTCAAATGTACTTAAATACAAGTAAAATTACTGATTTAGAAATATACTCAAAAAAGTACAAGTACCCATAAAAACAACTTAATTACAGTAATGTGAGTACTTGTAATATGTTACTTTTTATTCTACTGCTGGTTTTGACCAGGGCAGCTGCAAATACTCAGTTTATATATTAAAGTTAAAATCATCTTTAATGTCCATTTTTAACATGTGCTGACCCATACAGAAGAATTAAAAAAAAACTTCCTCTCTGAGCCCACGTTGTTGTTAAACGCGATGTAAAACATGATGTAAACATGATGTAAACTGATGTAAACACAATGTAAAAACCGATTTGTAAACATGATGTAAAAATGGTGTAAACCATGATGTAAACATGATGTAAACATGTGTAAACATGATTGTAACCACGATGTAAAACATGATGTAAAATGGTTGTAATGTTGTGTATGTAAACATGGTGTAAACATGATGTAAAACATTGGGTTAACATGGTTGTAAACATGAGTAAACACGATGTAAACATGATTGTAAACATGATGTAACATGATGTAAACACGATGTAAACCATGATTAAACATGATGTAAAAATGGTGTAAACATGATGTAAACATGGTGTAAACATGATGTAAACATGATGTAAACATGATGTAAAAATGGTGTAAACATGATGTAAACATGGTGTAAACATGATGTAAACATGATGTAAAAATGGTGTAAACATGATGTAAACATGGTGTAAACATGATGTAAACATGATGTAAACATGATGTAAAAATGGTGTAAACATGATGTAAACATGGTGTAAACATGATGTAAACATGATGTAAAAATGGTGTAAACATGATGTAAACATGGTGTAAACACAATGCAAACGCGATGTAAACATGATGTAAACATGATGTAAACATGATGTAAACATGATGTAAACATGGTGTAAACACAATGTAAACACGATGTAAACATGATGTAAAAATGGTGTAAACATGATGTAAACATGATGTAAACATGATGTAAACATGATGTAAACATGATGTAAACACGGTGTAAACACAATGTAAACACGATGTAAACATGATGTAAAAATGGTGTGAACATGATGTAAACATGATGTAAACATGATGTAAACATGATGTAAAAATGGTGTAAACACGATGTAAACATGATGTAAACATGATGTAAACATGGTGTAAACATGATGTAAACACAATGTAAACATGATGTAAACATGATGTAAACACGGTGTAAACACGATGTAAACATGATGTAAACATGATGTAAAAATGGTGTAAACATGATGTAAACATGGTGTAAACATGATGTAAACATGATGTAAACATGATGTAAAAATGGTGTAAACATGATGTAAACATGGTGTAAACATGATGTAAACATGATGTAAAAATGGTGTAAACATGATGTAAACATGGTGTAAACATGATGTAAACATGATGTAAACATGATGTAAAAATGGTGTAAACATGATGTAAACATGGTGTAAACACAATGTAAACGCGATGTAAACATGATGTAAACATGATGTAAAAATGGTGTAAACATGATGTAAACATGGTGTAAACACAATGTAAACGCGATGTAAACATGATGTAAACATGATGTAAACATGGTGTAAACACAATGTAAACACGATGTAAACATGATGTAAAAATGGTGTAAACATGATGTAAACATGGTGTAAACATGATGTAAACATGATGTAAACATGATGTAAACATGATGTAAACATGATGTAAACACGGTGTAAACACAATGTAAACACGATGTAAACATGATGTAAAAATGGTGTGAACATGATGTAAACATGATGTAAACATGATGTAAAAATGGTGTAAACACGATGTAAACATGATGTAAACATGATGTAAACATGGTGTAAACATGATGTAAACACAATGTAAACATGATGTAAACATGATGTAAACACGGTGTAAACACGGTGTTAACACCATGTTAACACGGTGTAAACATTGTGTAAACATGGTGTAAACGTGGTCTAAACACAATGTAAACAGTGTAAACACGGTGTAAACACAATGTAAACACGGTGTTAACACGGTGTAAACATGGTGTAAACACGTTGTAAACACAGTGTAAATGTGGTGTAAACATGGTGTAAACATGGTGTAAACATGATGTAAAATTATATACAGAATATAAGGGGTAAAAATAAAAAGGCAGATTTCCAAAAAAAAATGTGGATACTGTGCACAGATGTGCATTTAAAAACACAACAGCAGCAACAACAAAAGTGCATGGACTTGTATTAACGGCTAGTAAATAAATATGAGACGCTAACTTAGCAAATTAAATAATAATCATTTGTTTGTATTTTAACACATAATATAAAGGGTAAAAATAATATCTAAACATTTGCAGATACTGTACAAGAAGCAGGTCATGCTTTATTTTGGGATGGAAACGATAATGTATTATGTAAATGTTTTATATGAATGGGGTTTAAATGACTTTATTACATTAAATAAAAGTTAAAGTTATTGTGATTATTTAAAATAAAAGGCACAGGAGTCACAACATGAGACGTCATTAATCCCAGAGCAAACACAGGGTGAATGCTTCACCCAGAGGACAATCACACTTTATTTTGAAGTGATTGTTCTGTTGCTTAGAGTATCACATCCTCAGCTCCTACTCTGGCATTAGGTAGCTGCTCTTAGCGTGTAGCCGCTGGTCATGAAATGCCTCCTCCCGCTTCGTCCCTTCCAATTCTCTTATTTTTTATGTTTCCACAGAGACAGAAAAAGAGATTTGGAACAAAAGGATGAAAGAGAGCTTTTTAAAGTGGTGGCCATTGTTTGATAGATCACTCTATCTAATATTTAGAGTGCAGATTAAAAACTGATAGTAAATGTTCTTCAGAAAAATATCAAAAGGCAAACCATCCAAAACTAAATATTTTATTTATAAAGAACTCTATTCTACCATGTGTGTAAGTCTAAAAAACCACACAGTGGGGCTGTTTCTGTCTGTATGCTATTCTCCTCCTGTACTTAAGTCAGTCACTGCACGTCTTCATCTCAGTTACACACTGTGGGTGGAGCCTCCCTGAAATGTGGGCGTTCCCATTCAAATCTGGCTTTACGCACATTCTCCGGTGTGTGTAAGTCCTTTTCCTCTTATGTTCTTCTAACCCTGGAATAAGTGCAGCGCCCCCATCAGGTGAAACATTATATTACACTAGAAATATGGACGTAGTTACATTTGAAGCCACACAGACTCGTGCGTCGTGCAGCAGCAGCTGTGATCACTCAGCTGCTGCTGTGTGATTAATTAAAACTGTGACAGACACAGACTTCTGTCCACGTTGGTCACAGTGATTCAACTATTTTATGTCCAACTTAAAGTCACAGTTTGATCCACTACAGAGTGAAACATGCTGTCATATGCAGATGAGGATGGAACATAAACTGTTCCCACACATATTTTAATGAGGCTCAGGTCACTTTAAACTATTTATATTTAAAACTGTGTATTATGGAAATTAATAATTCTGTTTCACTGTAAACATCCCTCTGTATTATTATCAGAATGAGAATCAGAATTTCTTTATTAATCCCAGGAGGAAATAGCTTTTGTTACAGCCACAGAAAAAAATCACAAATAAAAGAATAAAAACGTTAACAAAGACAAAAGGAAGAATAAACAATAAATAAGTGTATAATTAAGTAAAAGACTGTTAAAAATAGGGATCAGAGACACACATTACAGTAGTAGAAAATAAAGTAGGATAGATGATGATAATAATAATAACATCAACAACAACAATAATAATACAAATATGATTTAGATAAGTACAACAATCGAGCTGTGAGGTTATAGTGATGAATTATACAGTTTGACGCTCTGTGGACGCGTTATTTCCTCATATCTACATCATCTAACTCAGTCACACTTTACAGTGATGATGATGATGATGATGATGATGATGATGATGATGATGATGATGGTGATCAATGACATTTAAAAGTGTTGATAAAAGTCCATGTTCCGTGATTTCTAGACAGCATAAAAAATGACATCATCACCTCCTTTCCTTCAGCCTGCCTTCATTCACACATACGTGTTTATGGTCTACCGTACGCGTGGTGGGGGCGTGTCAACAGCCTGGACCAGAGAATACGCGTAGGAAAGAAGTGCGTAACTGCAGGCGCGCAAAAAAGTGTTTAAGTCCAGACGTGAGTATGAAACCCTTAATGACACTTTAATCACTTCACACACACACATTGTCCTAGATGAGTGTAAGCAAACATTAAGTGGTTGTCAGAAAAAATGACCTTCAAAGCTTTTAAACATTAAATTCACCGTCCAAGTCATTCGTATTTTATTATAATAAATAAAGACAAGGAGGAATGTTTGGGTTCCACACTGTTTTTTGTATTTTTTATAACAACATCCAAGTGCTGTGTTCTGTTTATAACCTACATTTAGCATCACATCAAGCTGGAGCATTTTGTCAGGAGAAGAGAAAAGTTGAAGTGTGTGGAGTACCGTACTCTGGACAAGTCCATTTTTTTATAATTTACACTCAAAAGCCAAATAACAGTCCAATAAAGTCCAACATAGAAACAAAATCAACAGGAAAATGTTTAAAGTGCAAATGAAAAGCTGACAACAACAAGCAAACACAAGAAAAATAATACACAGACTCACATACACACAGTGCTTTACATAACGAGGGTGGGCGATTAGGGGGTGAGACGCACCTGAGTGACAACAGGTGAACGTGGATCAGGTGGTGGAGGGGTCATCTTCTGGTCAGAGGTTGGGGGTTCAATCTCAGTCTATACCTGTCTACGTGTCGACCTTGGGCATGACACTGTTGCTCCCAGTGGTTGCCTAGCGCCTGTAGTGCACGGCAACTCCATCCCATTGGTGTGTGAATGAGCTGATGTTGTGAAGCACTTTGACTTTACTTTAGTGTATGCATAAAAATATATATATATATATACATCAGGTCTATTTACCATTGAATTCCTCTCACAAAACACACAGACACACACACACACATACACACACACACACACAATATGGAATAAATATGAAATAAAATGAAATGTGTATATGCCAGTAAACAGTATATACTGTACTCATTGAGTGTGTACTATGTTAGTATTTTGAACAGAGTCAGGGTGTGAAGACATGGCAGGAAATCCCAGAACAACAGACTCAACATCAAATAACTAACAAAGAAAATGAGAAAAACTAAATCATTACATATGAGCAACTAGAAACCTATGAAATATGAAATATGGAACGCAGAGAGGGTTTGAACCTATGACCTTAACAGTGTCCAACACAATGTAGAAAGAGAAATACCAACATTAACAGTTACTACAGTGTATATAACATCTAATATATCTCTAACAGTGGTTAAATAAAATCCCATGAACAACTACGTGGTCTTAAAATATGCAGAGAGAGAAACTCAACACAACAACAAAAACACAAAATAATAACATGTCACGAGACAGAACTGAGGCTCAAGCGCAGACAGCACAACAGGAGGCACAAATACAAGTAACTGATTTATTTCACAAAACAGAATTCAACATAAAACCAACCAGCGCCCTAAGTGGGGTAGTGGAGAACTAAGGAAGTGCTGAGCAAACTGAGGGAGACCTAATACTAAGGTTAAATAAGAACAATCAGGAAACTACTGACGAAACCAAAATTCTAGGCCTAAAGGCATAAACTAAGAAAGGGCAAAAACTAACAAAAGAAAACCTCTGAACCCCGAATGGGCAGGAACACTGAGACGCTCGAGCTGCAGCCAACACAGACGAAAGGAAGGAGCCTGGCACAGGAGTGGGGAGGAACCAGCTGAAGGGTGGAGAGCGCAGAGAGATTCCAGAGATGAAGGAGGCAGAAGGGATCCCAGCGGCGGAGAGGGTCTGAGTGAGCAATGTTTTATGGTTTGGCGTCGGTTTGTGGTCTGCCAGTGTCTTAAGTAGTGGTGTGAATACTTGCAGGTGGGGAGACCACTCCCCGCCGCAGCTGGAAGCAATCCTGAAGATTAGAGGTGAGTAGTCCGGACAGTGAGGCATGGAGACCACCAGATGGTGCCAACGGACCACTTCAGGAGATGCCAGAAGTAGAGGACATGACAGTACCCCCCCTCCTACGTGCGCCTCCAGGCGCACGACCAAAACGTTCAGGACGCCGCCGCTTGAGGTCCCTGATCAGGTCTGGGCAAAGGATCCGACTGCGGGGGACCCAGCTCCTCTCCTCAGGCCCGTATCCCTCCCAGTCCACGAGAAACTGGAGGCCGCGACCCCTGCGGCGAACATCCAGCAAGCGCCGAACCGAGTAGGCGGGTGAGTCATCCACCATCCTGGGAGGAGGGGGGGGGGGGAACAGGAGGAGCCAGGGGGGAGTCCCTGGAGGGCTTGACCTGCGAGACATGGAACGTGGGGTGAATTTTCATAGTTCGGGGAAGGGTGAGACGTACCGCTGTCGGACTGATGATCCTCTCCACGGGGAAGGGGCCGATGAACCGAGGCGCTAGCTTCCTGGATTCAACCTTCAGAGGGAGGTCCTTGGCCCTCAACCAGACTCGTTGGCCCACAGAGTAGGTTGGTGCCGGGCAGCGACGGCGGTTGGCCTGCCGCTCCATCCTCTCAGTTGATTGTATAAGTCTGGCCCTGGCCCTGTCCCAGACCCTTTTGATCTGACTGACGAAGGTTTGTACAGAGGGAACGGAGAGTTCTTGTTCCTGGGAGGGGAACAGCGGAGGTTGATAGCCGAGGGAGCACTGAAAAGGAGACATCCCCAGAGAAGAGTTTATCTGTGAATTGTGTGCATACTCCACCCAGGTCAGATGCTCACCCCAGGAAGTGGGGTTGGAGGAGACCAGACACCGGAGGTACGTCTCCAGAGACTGATTGGCCCGCTCCGCTTGGCCATTAGACTGAGGGTGAAAGCCAGAGGTGAGACTGAGGGTGGCTCCTAGAGCAGCGCAGAAGGCCTTCCAGACTCCGGAGATGAACTGTGGACCCCGGTCCGAGACAATGTCTGCTGGTATCCCGTGCAACCGGAAGACGTGGTCAACTAGGAGGGATGCCGTCTCCCTGGCTGAGGGGAGTTTGGGAAGGGCGACGAAGTGTGCTGCTTTGGAAAAACGATCAACAATGGTGAGGATGACCGTGTTACCTCCAGAGGGGGGTAGCCCCGTGACGAAATCTACAGCGATGTGTGACCAAGGCCGAGTGGGCACTGGGAGTGGTTGAAGGAGGCCCGAGCTGGGTCTATAAGGGGTCTTGCCCCGGGAGCAGGTGGGACAAGCGGCGACAAAGTCCCGAGTGTCTCTTTCGAGAGAGGGCCACCAAAACCTCTGCCGCAGGATGGCTGTGGTCCGGAAGCCCCCAGGGTGGCAGGCGAAGCGAGAGGTATGAGCCCACTGGAGCACCTGGGTACGCACAGACTCAGGAACATAGAGAACATTAGGCGGGCAGTTACCTGGGATTGGCTGTTGGGGCTGTGCTTGACGGACCTGATCCTCCACTTGCCAGGTTAGAGAGGCGACAAGACGAGCAGGGGGAAGGATAGATTCTGGGTCACCAGAGGGTTCGTCGCAGGAGAACTGACGAGACAGGGCATCCGGCTTGATGTTACGGGACCCCGGGCGATACGTGAGGGAAAACTGGAAGCGACAAAAAAACAGCGCCCAGCGGGCCTGCCGAGAGTTCAATCTCCTGGCTGAACGAATGTACTCCAAGTTCTTATGGTCCGTCCAGACAATGAATGGGTGCTCTGCCCCCTCCAGCCAGTGACGCCACTCCTCTAGAGCGAGCTTGACCGCCAGCAGTTCCCGGTTCCCCACATCGTAGTTCCGTTCTGCTGGGGTCAGGCGGCGAGAGAAGAAGGCACAGGGATGCAGCTTTTGGTCAGATGGGGTCCTCTGGGAGAGCACGGCCCCAACCCCGGAGTCCGAGGCATCCACCTCGACCACAAACTGAAGGTGGGGATCTGGCTGAACAAGGATAGGAGCAGAGGTAAAGCGTACCTTGAGGGACTGGAATGCTTGCTCGGCCTTGGGGGTCCACTGGAAGGGGATTGAGGTGGAGGTCAGGGCTGTGAGAGGGGCTGCCACCCTACTATAATCACGGATGAAGCGGCGGTAAAAGTTAGCGAAGCCCAAAAAACGCTGTAACTGTTTCCGGGTCTCTGGCTGGGGCCACTCGGTGACAGCCGACAGCTTGGCCGGATCCATCATAACACGTCCTGGGGAGATGACAAAACCCAAGAATGATACAGTAGTAACGTGAAACTCACACTTCTCCGCTTTAGCAAAAAGGCGGTTCTTCCACAGGCGCTCCAAAACCAAGCGGACATGGCTGACGTGTTCCTCCTGGTCTCTGGAATAAATCAGGATATCGTCTATGTAGACAAACACAAAGCGGTTAATCATATCCCGGAGCACATCGTTAACCAGGTTCTGGAAGACGGCGGGGGCATTCGTGAGGCCAAAGGGCATTACTAAGTACTCAAAGTGTCCCAGGGGGGTATTAAAACCCGTCTTCCACTCATCTCCCTCTCTTATTCTCACCAAATGATAAGCATTTCTCAGGTCTAGTTTGGAGAACACTTTGGCCCCGTGGAGAAGGGTGAAGGCAGAGTTTATCAGAGGTAGAGGGTACTTGTTCTTCACAGTTATATTATTTAGGCCCCGAAAGTCAATACAGGGTCGCAGGGACCCGTCCTTCTTATTTACAAAAAAGAATCCCGCACCTACCGGAGAAGTGGAGGGCCGAATGATACCTGCTGCCAGGGCGTCCCTAATGTAAGTCTCCATGGCGGCCTGCTCGGGTTTCGAGAGGTTGTACAGACGGCCAGAGGGCAAGGTGGCTCCGGGCAGGAGCTCGATGGCACAGTCGTAGGGCCGGTGAGGAGGCAAGGATAGGGCATCCTCCTTACTGAAGACTGGAACTAGGTCATGGTAAACCTCAGGAACGCCGGACAGGTCTGGAGGCCGAGGATCTGGCTTGGGATTTACAGGAGCAGGGGATGGGGCTGAACGGAGACAGTTAGCATGACACCCAGTACTCCAGGACTTAACCTGGCTGCCGCACCAGTCAATAGAGGGGTTATGTTTAATCAACCAGGGGTGCCCCAGCACCAACTGTGGGCGCGAATGTTCCATCAAGTGAAAGGTTAGTGTTTCATGATGGTTACCTGCTAACCGGAGGGAGACAGGAACTGTTTTCCGGCGGATCGTGGCCAGGGAGAGGCCGTTGAGAGAACGGGCCTCCACGGGAGAATCCAGTGGCACCGATGGGATGTGGAGCTGCCTGGCGAGGTCCGAGTCAAGGAAGTTCTCCTCGGCCCCAGAATCCACCAGCACGGTCACAGAAAGTGAGTGGTTCTGGAAGCTGAGTGTGGCGGGTAGCTGTAGCAGATGAGGGGAGGTGGAAGCAGTCCGGCTCACTCGTAGACTCCCCGTCACGAGTGAGCCCTCTCTTTTGCTGGTCTCTTGGGGCAGGAAGCAATGAAGTGCCCGGAACCCCCACAGTAGAAACAGGTGTTAGTAGCCCGCCTCTGCTCCCTCTCTTGCTGAGTCAGCGGTGCCCCACTGATCCTACCAACCTCCATGGCCTCGGGGGCAGCCTCAGGGAACGGTGCGGGCGTAGCAGACTGGAGAGTGGGACTCAGTCGGCGGGAGGGTGCTGAGTCCCTCCAGTGTGAGCGCTCTCTGCGCCTCTCCCTCAACCGATTGTCAAGCCGGATGGCGAGGGAGATTAGGGCCTCCAGGCTGGCCACCTCCTCCTTGGTGGCGAGTTCATCCTTCAGAGCCTCGGACAGTCCCCTATAGAATGACCTCTGGAGGGCCGGATCGTTGAACCCACTGGTAGCTGCAAGGGCCTGGAACTCCACGGAGTACTCTGCAACACTGCGGGCCCCCTGCCTCAAGGCCATGAGGCGATCTCCAGCGTCTCGGCCCCGAACTGGGTGATCGAAGACGCGCCTCATGTCTGCAGAGAAGCGGGAGTAGGAGGAGCAGACCTCCCCCTGTTTCTCCCACACAGCTGTTCCCCAGTCCCGTGCAGGTCCCCGTAGAAGGCCAATTAGATATGCGATTTTAGCCCTATCGGACGCGTAGGAAGTCGGTTGTAACTCAAAGACGAGTGAAACCTGAGTCAGGAAGGCCTGGCAAGAACCGAGATCCCCAGCATAGCGCTCAGGAACCGGAACCGTGGGTTCACGGCCTACCGTGGCCAGAGCCGAGGGAGAACCTACAACCGTCGTCTCGTGGGCATTAGTGGGGGTAGGCTGGCTACCTGACGCAGCTATGGAAGATGCTAACACGGACTGCTGACCAGTAAGGTGAGACATTTGACTGATTAAAGCATTAACGCTAGACGCAAGAGTCCTGAGTAGCTCCTCATGCCGGCCTAGAATTGCGTCATGACTAACTACAGCCTGATGAGCGGCTGAGCCCTCATCTGTCGTGCGATCTGCTGAGCTCATTATGGCCAAACCATACTGTCACGAGACAGAACTGAGGCTCAAGCGCAGACAGCACAACAGGAGGCACAAATACAAGTAACTGATTTATTTCACAAAACAGAATTCAACATAAAACCAACCAGCGCCCTAAGTGGGGTAGTGGAGAACTAAGGAAGTGCTGAGCAAACTGAGGGAGACCTAATACTAAGGTTAAATAAGAACAATCAGGAAACTACTGACGAAACCAAAATTCTAGGCCTAAAGGCATAAACTAAGAAAGGGCAAAAACTAACAAAAGAAAACCTCTGAACCCCGAATGGGCAGGAACACTGAGACGCTCGAGCTGCAGCCAACACAGACGAAAGGAAGGAGCCTGGCACAGGAGTGGGGAGGAACCAGCTGAAGGGTGGAGAGCGCAGAGAGATTCCAGAGATGAAGGAGGCAGAAGGGATCCCAGCGGCGGAGAGGGTCTGAGTGAGCAATGTTTTATGGTTTGGCGTCGGTTTGTGGTCTGCCAGTGTCTTAAGTAGTGGTGTGAATACTTGCAGGTGGGGAGACCACTCCCCGCCGCAGCTGGAAGCAATCCTGAAGATTAGAGGTGAGTAGTCCGGACAGTGAGGCATGGAGACCACCAGATGGTGCCAACGGACCACTTCAGGAGATGCCAGAAGTAGAGGACATGACATAACAAGGCTGAATGATTGTAGTTATTCAGCTGCATTTCTCACAACAACACCTGACCTTTATAACGTAATCATTAGGGGGCGGGGCTACTGCTACAAGTAAAGATCAGCCTCTAGATTTATTTTGTGTTATTAAACACAGAGATGGTTCTTTTTGACAAGTCAATATTTGGATAAATATGAGTTCATTTGAAGCTTTTTTAAAAGGAACCATTTCCTTGTCAAACTGCATTTGTTGTGATTTGAGGAAATATTCCTTTTTTTAACACTTCTTTATTTATACGCAGCTCTGACTTCAATAACTGTGTGTTTGGATGAAATATATAAAACAGTTGCTTTAACTCAGTGGTTCACAATCTTTTTGGTCCTGTGTACCCCCTCTTCATATCATAAGTACCCCCTCATAATGGAACTACATCTCTAACTGTGTCTCCAACATCAGGTTGAATCTACAAATTTAAAACAATGAGAGGAATTTAAAGTGGATTTTATTTATTTATTTATTTTAAATATCAATGCAACTTTTCTGTGATTACTTTCATATTAAGTAAATACAGTATTTTATGTAAACTAAACTAAATGTAGCTAATTATTGTCTCCTATTGCTACAGCATAAATTAATCCTGTTTTAATATAATTTTTCTGTACTGTCATCTTGACCAATATCTATTTATTTTATTTTTATTGTAAATTTGAGTTTTGCCTTAATTTTTCCTTTCTTTATTTGTATTTAGTTTTCTTGCTCTTTGTGTCTTTGGCTGCTGTAGCGTGTGAATTTACCCACTGTGGGATAAAGTAAAGGATAATCTAATCTAATCTAGATAGAAAATATGGTATTTTATTGAGCAATAATACTGTTAGTTTGTGGTGAATTTGTACAAAAAGGAACTTAAAACATTTCCCGATTATTTTTAAATTAATTGTTAAATCTTTCTGACTAGCCCCTGCAATTTGCTCCTGTACCTCTAGGGGTACACGTACCCCTGTTTGGGAATCACTGCTTTAACTCATTATTAGGGACCAGCGGTGCTCGGAACCCTATTGTAATCGTTCCGATTGATACCTTTTATAGTTCCGTTGGTAAAAGTGGCGCTGCAGAATAAACCGTACAAGTTAGGGCGGTGCCCTTTGGTGGGTGGGTCCAAAACCCCAGGGGAAAAAAAATCACATATGTTCACCAGCAGGTGGCGCTATAACAAAGGTCAACGCGTTTTGGTCAATAACTCCCACACCGTTTGTTGCAAATTTAAAACCTTCATATCCACAGATTCATTGAATGGCACTGAATTACCTGGGCTAGGCCACGCCCATTTCTGCCTAACTTTTGTCGGAGCAAAATCGCAAAAACTGGAAAACCTCCTTGGGGTTTTGTCCAATCAGTGTGAAACTTGGCACGTAGAGTCTTCAGTTGGACTTGATGTAAAGTTACCAAAATGAGTTTGTTTGGGTAAATTATGCGCAAATTATTTACGAGTAAAGTTTTCTAGCTAGCAACAAAAATGCAAACTGGCTCATATCTCGGTCAAAATAAATGCTAACAACACCAAATCTGAGATCCTTAGTTGGCATGTGACTGTGAGGAAATGCGCCAAATTTGAATGATGTAGACCACTAGGGGGCGCTACAAATAATGAATATTTATATCTCTTCAATGGCAGAACAAATTTTTACCAAATTTGGAGGGTATGATCTTGGGTCCCTCCTAAGGCCATATCTCAAAGTCATTCACAATTGGTCAAAGTGGGCGTGGCTTATTACATCATAACATAAATAAACAAACACAGACCACCCATATCAAAAATTGCGCCACTAGGTGGAAACACATCAGACATCTCGGTCCAGAAAAGTGCAGTTCTAGGAACAGCAAAGATACTGAAGAACCCTCAAGATCCCAGGCCTCTGGTAGAGGACCTGAGCTTGGAGGAAAAAAGAGAGAGAGACCGCCCGCGGAGGACGAGGAAGAGTTTTTCATATATATATATATATATACATGTATATTTTTATATATATATATATATATACTGCTTTTTATGTATCAAAATACTCATTTTAGGAGTGGCTGCTTTTGCTACTTCTCATAAAAGCACATTTAGATGATCACTTGATCACTGAGAGTGTCCTAACACAGATCTTCCCCTAAACAAGCCACACTACAGAACTCACTCACACGTGCTGTCCTTTAGAGGAGAAAAAGATGAAAGCAATACATTTTGCCGCTGTTTGTTAATAAATGTGTTTGTGTGACATTTTACATCAGACTTTATTTGGATTAAAATGATCTTTTGGTCCATATCGTCCAGTTCTACATGTAAATGTATATTTGTGACAAAGGGTTTGGTTCTAAAAACTAAACAAAACAACCAATTACCATTAAATCAATGAATCCATCAAAAGACAAACCATCCAAAACTAAAACAAAGGATGTCACATGTCTCATTAAACTGTATAATAAAATAAAACAGGAAATGAAAAAGTCTGTGTCTGAATAACATCAATTGTGTAATAGGAAAAAAAACAGAATCAAGCCAGTTTTATTTTTCTCCACAAAACAACTTTAACCCGACGCCGACACTACATGACCTCCACCATCATTTCCTCTGGTTTAAATTTAACGCTGACGTTTACACAGAGACAGAACTGTATTTATGCTCGGGACAAAAAAGTGGAATGTACTCAAAGATCTGCAGGTCTGGTGATCAAAACCTCTACAAACCAAGAATTATTTCTGTTTTAAATACATCTACAGCTGTTATAATGAGCTTTGCAAAGCAATTAGCTGTAAATATTCTACTTTTTAATATGAAAAACCTACTATTTCTACAAGGAAGGGCACAAACAGTACAATCTGGTTTTTAATAATGAAGAGTTATGAATCATTAAATCATAGGTGTGTTTGTTCCACCCTGGCAGCCTCTGTGTGCTTTACAGCAGCTAAAAATATACAGTAGCAGAATGTGTGAATATTAATGTAACACAATCACATACATGTTTAGAGACTTTATAGCGAGTGTAGCATATGGACGAAAAATGTCAGATTTTGTTTATAATCTTGTTCAAAAATGTCCTCTCTTGATTGACTGGTTGGCGTAGACCAAAGGTCTCCAACCCGTGGTTCCGGAGCCACGTGTGGCTCTTTCATCCCTCTGCTGTGGCTTTGTGTGTATTTATTCATTGAGGAGGATGCAGACTTTAAGGTGGGACTAGAACACTGTCCATAGAACCTAAATCTCACTGAATCACCTTTTGGGATGACCCTGGCCACGCCCCATAAGGAGCTTTGACTCCTTTTTTATACTCAAGCTAGAGTTGGTGTCATAACATTTTCAGGAAAAGTCCCGTCGTGGAGTGACACACGTTTTAATACCACTAAACCTTTTGTGAATCTGCTCCTGAGTGCGGATGTTACCTATACAAGCCACACAACAGAACTCACTCACACATGCTGTCCCTTAAGTGGCACATATTGTGCAGCTGTTTGTTAATAAATATGTGGCATTTTGATTTAACCCAGAATAGTTTTCTAAAAATAATGAGATTTATGTCGTATATCAGCATTTTGAGAAAAAATATGAAGATAAGAGTTTTGGTCCATATTGCCCAGCCCTAATCAGTGACCTTTATTATGATTATTCTTCTTCCCGTCTACGCCTACACCGTTTGTCCGATTTTGACAATTAAGATATCAAACTTTTCAGAAAATTCCCAAGATTTATGCTATCGCTTTTGTGATTTATAACTTTTAATCTTTTTTAGTTATTCTGCATGCAATTGCATCCACTTTCAACTTTTTCAACCTTATTGCTAATGTTCAGCTAATGTTAGGTTAATGCTATTGTTAACGCTTATGCTAGGCTAATGCTAACACAAGCCTGTTGTGACAGCGGGGGCCAAAAAAAGGGGATTGTATGAATCCGAGGCTACATTATCAACAATAATGTCCAATCTGAGAAAGAACAAAGTGTTGTGTCTGTTTTTGTGTTATTTTGTCGTCCTTTGTACTCGTGCAGATAATGGAGGCAGGCAGGAGTGATGTCATCCATAACAAAGTCTGTTTATCGCTAAAATCAGTATATTTTCAACTTAAAAAACTACAAAGACCGACCAAAGAAATAATAGAGGAACCAACAGACGGAAAGAGAGACGGACAAACGTCAGAAACCACAACGACACCACAGAAGAAGAAAAAACAGATACAAATCAAAACCCACATATAAAAAGATCCTCCTGTGGTTTGATCTCATATCCTGTAACTAGTAGTAGTAGTCGTATCCAAACTGAACCAAACTGCTCAAATAAACAACACAACAAACCTCCAAATGACCAAACAGTTCTTTAAACAATTAAAATTAAAATATCAATAGTCCTGCAATAAACACACGCCACCTTTAAGAAAAGTGCTTTTGGAAAATCAATAAATTGAAATGACCTTGATGTTGTTACTGCTGAAATGTTTGTAATTGTTCTAACAATGGAAAAGAAATGATATGCTATACTGTATATACACTCTGAACACAGAACAAGGAGAAAAAAGGTGCAAACAAGGACATTTTACTGTAACTGGAAAGTTCATCATATTGTTCTGTTTACAGTAAAGAAGTTTCTAGAAATCCTAACATAGAAGGTAAAATAAGATGTTTGTTCCTCAGTGTTCCCTCGACAGAACCCAGTATTTAGTTGTAAATGGACTTCACTTGTCTGTTTGATTGATTACATCTTCCCACAGTGTGATTCTTCAATCAGACGCTCCCATAGATCTTTGCAGATAAAGCTTTAATACGGGAAGGGTTGGCGAGGAGGGACACAGAAAACAAATCCAAAATCTAATTTAACTCACAAACAGGAGAATGTGTACATCAGATTACAATCAAATTGAATTTCCTACTCCACATTTCCCAAGTTGCTTTTTTTCCCACATGTACACAAACAACTGTCGGTTCCTTCACAAGACGACTGTGAGGTATTTTATCCTTTCACCCTCTCAAACTGAGCCCCACGATTTTCATCTCATCTGGAGTCTTTCTATAAAAAACTCTGTTTTATTTTAAAATTCACAGGTCATTTCCCCAGATGAAGAACCGTGCTTTGGTTTCTTTACATTTCTATTTTACGCTTCTTATTTCATCGTATACACTGTCGGACCCCAAATGACCTCAGAGGGACTTTCATCACTTTATCACACTGTATTTTCAGGGGTGTGTATGTGATAATCTATTTCACGTTCAACTATAACGTTGCATATTTCATGAGCGTGTTGAGTAAAGATGAGGCACAGTAGCTTCAGTCAAAACATTTCTATGTTTGAACAAACGCTAAAAAACATGTTTCTTATTCTAGGATTTTGTTTTAAACATGAGCACAAACCGCCGTCAGTTATTTCATTTCATTTCATTCATTTATTTATTGAACACACATAAAAAACTACATTTAACGTGCAAGGAGGGAACGAAGCACAAAGGGCTCGTACAAGAGCTCCGCCCCTTTCAATAAACACAAACAATTTAAAATAAAGGCTAATAAACAAACACATAAAATCATAAAAATGCACAATTAATTTTTGATATATGAGGTAAAACTAATATAGAAACAAAGTTCACAAATATTAATATCAAAAGACAAATGAAAAGAAGGATATGGTTGTTATTGGGGGGGAGCCGATGGTCTTTATAGGATATGTTAAATTAATGATGTGATGTACGGGCAAAGGGTAAATATAGAGATTATAGTTATTATTACTGTATCTAGTACGGTATGATTATATATTTAAGTTAATATATATTAAAGTAATAAATGAAAGGACCAGGGTTACAGTATGTGACCAATTCAGTGTTTCATCAGCTAATATTAATAAATGTAGTGATATTGACTTGCAAAATTTCTGACTCAATGTATGATTTTGCTTGATGTTTAGGATTAGATTAGTTTTTATTGCAAAAGATGATGAAGTTATATTTCTTTATGTTAAGTGTTAATTTATGAAGTTGAAACCATTTAGAGATTTAGAATAGCTCATAATTTCTATCAAATGATTCATTGTGAGTTATTATAAGAGTTTCATTAGCGAATAATATAGAAAGCTAATGTGTAAAGATCATTTATATATATTATAAATAATAATCCTGCTCATGGTGCCATCATTAATAACCATACAGTAGGTCTAAATGCATGAACACCCCAGATTCTGATATGATGAAACTCTGGACTGGAATCTGGAATGTGCAGCTGAGGAACCAACCAACATACCTGAGTCTTATTTACTTCTGCTCATCCAGGGTTCTACCTCTACCTGTAGCCCCTCCCCCAGACAAACAAAACTCAATGACAAAATAAATTATCATAAATAACAAAACATGAATTACCCAAACATCCATAACAAATTATTTTAAACTAATTCACCTCCAATGTTTTAAAAATCCATAACAAACCAAAATGACACAAACACCCCTCTACAGATGGTTTGTCCCAACACCAGCTCACCTAACACCCCTATTTACAAGACTTGGTTTAGTCCCTCTGGTTTCCTGATACTGCTACAGTATGGTGGTGAGTTAGCTGCTAACAAACACTAAGGCTATGTCAGAATAGTGCCTCCTATCTCCTTTCCTATCCACTGTTCCTTTACCTCCAGAAGTGTTTCAGTGGCGGCCATGATGAAAAGCATTCCAATTCTATTTAAGCTCAGGAAAAGAGTCTCAATGCTTCCTTTATAACCTCCTTTAGCCTAGGAAACATTGATACGACCTTTACCAAAGGAGACCACATAATGATGACCCACAGTTCATTGCAGTGACAACATTTAAAGGGACACACTCATCAGTGTGTTCATGGAAACTCATGATGACTGACAAGTAACTGAGATCATATAAGTTATTAATGTAATAATAATGTAAAACCCATATATTATTATATATAGACATGTAATCAGATTATAACTGACATAAAACAGACACTCTGTGGTTCTAGAAAAATGATCAGAAACATTTTTATCCACATGATATTTTATTGATCATAAATAATATTAATGAGTAGAAGGTGAGTGTGATCAACCATTCTCTATGTGACGTTCTTTAGTTTACCTTTAGTTCCTGGTATCCATGGTAACCTCTTTTCCTTTGATTTACATTAAAACCTGTGATTTATGACATTATATCAGTGGAAAGTGTTTGAAATGAACTTTTAGTTTATTTTAGGACATTTGTAGTTTTTTCACCACAACAGACGTCACTAACCTTATTATTATTATCATTATTACGTCACCTAGTGGAAGTGTCTGATTGTATAAACAAACGTAATGGCCTTTTCCTAACTCCTCTCCTAACACCTTTCCTTAACCCTGTGAGGTAAGAAAGGAGATAGGAGACTATGACATGGTTATTAAAGATTTAACCAGGAACGATGATGACACAGATCAATGACTGAAGATGTTTAGTTGACTCTGTTCACGTAGTGTGAACGTCATAACTCACTATGTCACAGTCGTCCATGACGTAAAGCCTCAGATTAACAAGTGATTTTAACATGAATGTGCTTTAGTTTGTACTTCTATCTATGAATGATGTGTACAGTATGTGAGGAAACAAGTCACTTACATTTCCTTCATTTTGTGACCAATTTCTATTTCATTTGGGTTCTGTGGGATAATATGAGGAATTTAGCAGGATTTTGAAAAATAAATTGTATTCTTTCTCCAATTTGATATTAAAAAAATAACTGCCATCATATGATATAAGCGTGGGAAAACTCTGCAAATACTGTAGATTTTCATTCAATTTGTGTGTTTTGTGGGACTATGATATGTACAACTGAATGATTTATGTTTTTATTTTTACTTTCTCCTGTGGGCCACATTGGATGCTTTAAAGGGCCGGATTTGGCCCTCGGACCGTAAGTTTGACACGTGCTTTAGAAAAATTAGAATAAGAATTAAGTTGTTTAAACACTTGTTTATTTAATATATTTAGGAGTTGATTTCAGGATTTATGTATTAGTCATTTTAAGTCATTTTAAGTTCACTACAAGCCTGGCAGTTTTTCCCTCTGTGTTGTAACTACAATCTTTTAGAAATAGTTTAGAATTAGTTAATGTACAGGAATTGTATTGTTAAATGTAGTAAAAGCTTTATTTTTAGCCATGTCCTGAAATAGCGCTAGCTTTTAATAATAAGTGTCAATAATCTCTCACTTTAAAAAGTAATCAGATTGTCCTTTTTTCTCACACTTGTTTGACCTGTAGGTGCTTTGTTCCCGTGGTGTGAGATCCCATTAGATGATACAATATGTGGGAAGAGGAGAGACTAGACAGATGGCTAAAAAACTGTTAACACGGGAAGGTCACCTGACTGTTATCAGTAAAGGTCATAGCTGTAATACATTAGGAGCTATTGTGTGCACAGTTAATAATACAACTACTTTAAATGGAAATGTACCCACATGGATATAGAAATCTAGTTCAAGGTTAATTTAGCTTTGCTCTCAGTATTCTAGTGTGTAGATACAGTAGTGTTCTGATATAAACTAAGATGTTTTAAAATAAAAGATAGGATGCTGCTGTGGTAAAGAACCAGTATCTGTGATTTATTTCATATGTTCCTCACGTGAGGATTCATATAGACCCAACGTGGGTGTTTCCCTGCTTGAAATTAGTTACCAGTACTTTTATTTTGGAGGGGATTTAGCTATGAAGCAGAGTTTTGAGATGTTTGAAATGTTCCACTAATGTACTACACACTACAAACTCAATGAGTATATACATCCTGGATGGATGGAAATGCACTAAACTATTGAAGTAAATCCTGTAATACATACAAACATATTCAGTCTTTAATCACATGTATATTACGTGTTACTTCAGCACATCTGCTGCACTGCTCTGTCATCGTTTAGTTCTGCCTTTTGCTCTTTTACACTGGTTGTTTGTCCTCAGTGTGTTTGTTGATCTATTTTCAGTCCCTTCCTCACCCTCGCTCTCAAAGCTCCACCATCTGTCCTCTTCACGCTAACGCTAACGCTAATTATAGAAAGCAGGGGATAAGTAGCGTCTCTTCATAAAAACAGTCAGTGTTTATTGTCTAAAGGAGAAGCTGAGTCTAATGAACCAGTGAGAAAGGATTAAAGTATGCACTGGTTAGGGCTGGGCAATATGCCTGTAATATGTATCACAATATATGTGTTTCATATCATAAAAAATACTTTTATTTTAAACATAATCTTTAACATTTAAAAAGAAATCAACCAAACTATGGGAAAATCTAAGAAACCTCGTTAACAAAATAAATTGTTAACACAAATATGGACATTATGGGACCAGCTTTTTCTGTGAACACGTGAAATATTCAAAAATATTTAGTTTCACACGTTGTGGCGTTTGAATGTTAGTTTTATGCTAAACATTTATTTCACACGTGTGACATGTTTTATTCATAAGTGTTAAATAATCAAATCCGTGGCTCTTTGTGCTTTGATAACTTTTAAGTCTGGAAAACAACTTTTTTCATATTGACCACAATTTTCTGTAGCTCCCAGTTTGGCACCAAATCTTTAAAGACATTTGGAAGTATATTGTACGCATCATGACGCCCCAACACCTTACAGTACTTTCTAAATGTTCAGAAAGCATCACAAAATGCTCTAAAGCTATTTTTCTCCACATTATTCAGCCTTCTTGCATCCAGAATAAACACAAACTGTGACATCACTGCACGTCTTTCATTCAAACATAGTCAAATTCACAGATTATAATTTGCCTTTTCATACGAGCTGAGAGACAAGGAGACGTGATTAGTTAAAAAACAACTAAACTTTTTTTTCCATTGGTAGAAGTTATTACAGCTTTACAGATGATGGATTTTCTTTGTTCCTTTTTCAGAGAACATAACATCTTAATTTCTGTCAGGACATAAAGACAATTTTAACCAAAAACTTTAAAAGTGCATCTGGAGAAAATTACCTACCTTAGCTTTAAAGTATCAATGATCCCAGTCCTCTGTGATGCAGTAAAGCTAAGCACACTTCCTGTTTGGTTCTAATGGTTAAAGCTGAGCTCTGATAAAAGCCCATCAGTATAGAATGTTCTCACAGAGCAGAGAGAAATGGAACGTAATGCAATAGAGTGGAGGTAAATGATATTATAAAGAATGACTTCATAAGTCTGGATGAAAATAGCAGAGGCACCTCTCATAGCGCTGACCTTTCACACAGAGTGTGAGCGAGAAAGACGAGCTCATCGTAAGTGAGGAAATGTTCCTCTGACTGAGGAATTATTGTCTACCTCTCACGCTCATATACAATATTGTATTTTTCCCCTAATAAAAGACCCAGCGGTGGCTTTTCTGTGCATACACCAATAATTGTACATAAATCCACATTTCAAACACTCGTTTCATGGAGTAATAAAAGTCATCTTCCTTTCAGTTCTACCTCATTTTCTGTTTATTGAACATATTAAACACTTCACCGAGAAGCTTTTATGAAAAACTGAGACACAGTTCTAAAAATACTGAAAAGAAGACAGAATTATTCATATTTAACCACACATTAAAAGTGTATTACAAAGAGCTCTACCTGAACACACCTGGACCTTCAATAGGTCCCTCATAAAGAACACTAGTATCTTAACTACAGAGGATTTAAGAAGAGCATTTTGAATTCATCTAAAGGTATATATTTATATTTATTCTAAAGCGTGACGCACAAACTTGTGATGTTATTAATAAGATTTATTGGTCCAGAGTTAGGGATGGGAATCAAAACCAGTTCTTTCTGAGAACCAGTTCCTAGTAATCCAGTATCTCGGAATTGTTTGTTTGCTTGTATTTCAGTTCCACTTATCGGTTCCTCTTACGTCGCAATTATGTAACGATAAACTCCTCCAGATCCTGTATATTTTGTTTATGTTAACACCAAGTGAAGCTCCTCCCACCATAAAGCTGTGCTGTCCTCAGTGCTGTGTTGGTAGCATCTCTGTTGCTACGCTAGTCACTTCCTGGTTCTGTACACTCACACTAAAGTTGCTTCTTGCACAAACTTTTATTCTGAAAACAACAAATTTCAGCAAACACACACGTTTATGTCCTCAACAAGTGATCAGACACTGGAGATGGACTGGTACTGATTGTTGTCTTTAGTTTGATCTCACACACACACACACACACACACACACACCCTTCATCAGTCGTGTGTGGTGGAACATCACAATAGGAGCTGACTACATGTGCTTATGAGAGTGTGTGCATACGTTTCCTAAACCTTACTGTTGCTTCTCTCGACGAGGTCAGTCACACTCTCTGTTTCTCCCTCCCTTCCGTCTTATCTCTCTCCCAGCTGCTGCTTTGTCAGGTCTTGTGAGCCTAACAACAGTCTCTCTCTGCAACTCATCCAAAACCGGAATAATGGAATTAATTAGTTGGTCTCTCAGTGCTATCGATCAGATTTTTTCGACGCAAAGAACCAGGGGTGGTGACCCCGCATGTCCAAGCGGGACGTTTACGGCTGGATACACACTTGACCCTTGGAACAAGTGGCGAGTTGTGTGTCTGTCCATCCTTTCCGTGGAAGACGTGGAGGACATCTACATGATTGGAATAATGATAGTAGGCATGCTGCTGATCGGAGCTGGTGGCTTCCTAATCTATCGAAAAGTCCGTACTACGCTGGTGACTGTTTTGGAAAAGCTGCCAGTGATTTCTGAAGGATGTAGCAGGGCTCTGAACACTCAGACTCATGTGTTGATCGATATCAAAAGCAAGCTTTTGGATCGTCTACGCGTTATGATAACAACTGGGAGAAGTTAGAGACCAGGCTTGGAAGTGGAAACTAGGCCATTCATTGGATTACAGCAGAGAGACCCAGGACAGAAGGCTATTGGAAATTGACATCGCCTGTATCAAATCACATTGCTTATCTCCCTTTCAGCTCCCCAGCCAGCCAAGGCTAAAGCCAAGGTTGTCTCAACTCTTATCACCAGGAAGTTTCTGCAGACGGCGGCTCTTACCCCCACTCCCTCCCCCCGCTCCTTCCCTACATTCCTCCTGGAACTGTTGATGCTGAACTTTTCCACACGTCATCTGGTTGTCAGTAACGCAGCTACAGGTCTTCAACTTCAAATGCCTCGTCGGCCATCTTTCCCCACCTCCCATCCACAGCTGCATGGAGGCGTGGTTGCAGCGCCCATTGGCAGCACGCCCATGTCCCCAAACGGCTGGACTCCTGTTGTTCTTCCCACCTGACCCCCTCCCCCAGCCAACCTCCCACCCAACCCTTCCTACATGCCTTGTCTCGAGTTGTTTGACTGTGTCATGCTTACATTTATGTTTGCAGAGGCGGTTTTTTTCCTGGTTTCACACTGTTTTCTCTGTTTAGGGAAATCAGTTTCAAACTGGCAGTTTTTTATCCCCTCACCCCTCCTCTCCTCCTGTTGTTGATCCCTTTTTACCCTAAATATGTGGGCGCCGCAAATGGCTGCTCTGGTGTGTTGATGTGTCTCCTTTCACTGCAACTACCTAGTCAAATTCCTCGTATTGTTCTAAACTGTACCTGGTCAATAAAGCTGATTCTGATTCTGATTCTGATTCTGATTCTGATGTACTACAAACTGCAACTAAACATGTAAATTCTGTTTTTTTTCAACAAATCAAGTTTTTACGATTCCATTTTGTCACTAATGACATTTGCAAAAGATAAAAGATTAATAAACTTTGATTAGTTTGGATCAATAAATGTAATTTACTGTAAATAAATCAAGCAGCTTGCATTAAAGCAGGAAGACAAAATTTAATTTCATTTTGGACCACAAATGAAGCCAAGCTGTATTTTATCTTTAATCTTTACAATTCATTAAAAAGAAAAAAAGATTTTAATCCTAATCAATAGAGAAAACAATAAATAAAACTGCATAATAAAAAATAGAAGATATATATACACACACAGTTTCCCTCCCATTGCTATTATGATAGCTGTGTTCATCGCCATGACAACTGTTGTGATGGTGATGAATATTATTTTATAGAGACGGTGTCTGTCCCCCGACCCATATTTCACAATGATTTTAACATAAAATCAAATAAAAGAGCTATCAATTATAAAAATCTGAAAAAAATTAAAATCTCAAATCTAGAAACACCAAAACATAAAAGCAATAGATGTGCTCTATTAAATATTAGATCACTGAGATCCAAATCTCTACTAGTAAATGACCTTATCTCAGAAAATAACTTTGATTTATTCTGTTTAACTGAAACATGGCTGTATCAAGATGAATATGTTAGTTTAAATGAAGCCACTCCTCCCAGTCATTTAAATACTCATATGCCACGAGACATAGGCCGTGGAGGTGGTGTAGCAGCTATTTATCATTCCTCTCTCCTAATCTATCCTAAACCAAAGGCCAGTTACACTTCCTTTGAAAGCCTGGTTCTAAATTTATCTCATATCGAATCAAAAACCTGCCAGCCAGTCTTATTTGTGATAATTTACCGTCCTCCAGGCCCTTATTCTGAATTTCTATCAGAATTCTCTGAGTTTTTATCAAACTTAGTCCTCAGTTCTGATAAAATACTGATAGTAGGAGATTTTAATATCCATGTGGACAAAGATAGTGATAGCCTGAGCTCAGCCTTTATGTCCCTAATAGACTCAGTTGGCTTTTTTCAAACTATTAATGAAGCTACTCATCGTTTAAATCATACTCTTGATCTTGTTCTAACATATGGCCTTGATATTAATGAACTAAAAGTCTACCCTGAAAATCCTCTGCTATCAGATCACTTTTTAATATCTTTTAACATTATCCTAGAGGATCTCGCACTGTGCAATAAAATAGTTAGGAGTAGAAATCTGTCCAATAGTGCTGTGGCTAAATTTAAAGAGGCCATTCCTGCTGCCTTAAACTCAGTGCACCATCCAATAAATAACTATGATATTAATTATAACCCCTCTCAACTGGATCTGCTTGTCGATAGCTCTGCTAGTCTACTAAAATCCACCTTGGACTCAATTGCCCCATTGAGGGAAAAAACTATTAAACGTCAGAGGAAAGCTCCGTGGTTTAGCTCTGAAACTCACACACTCAAACAAACAACCCGTAAATTAGAGAGAATGTGGCGCTCCAATAAAACAGAGGAGTCACGAATACTTTGGCAAGAAAGCCATAGTAAATACATGACAGCCTTACGACATAGTCGATCTACATACTACTCCTCACTAATTGAAGAAAATAAAAATAATCCAAGGTACCTTTTCAGCACTGTAGCCAGGCTAACACAAAGTCAGAGCTCTATTGAGCCCATGATTCCTCTAGCCCTCAGCTGTGAGGACTTTATGACATTTTTTAACCATAAAATTCACAAGATTAGAGATAAAATTAGCCACTCCCTGCCTTCACCTGGGCCTGCTGTACCATTAAATGTAAATAGGCCTAACCTAAACTGTTTCACACATATAGGACTTCAGGAACTTAACTCTATTATTTCATCCTCCAAACCATCGACCTGCCTTTCAGATCCGATCCCAACTAAGCTGTTTAAAGAAGTTATTCCCCTAGTCTGCCCATCTTTGTTGGAGACAATAAATATATCCCTATCAATAGGCTACGTGCCACAGTCCTTTAAAGTAGCTGTAATCAAACCCCTTCTCAAAAAACCTACTCTTGATTCCAGCACTTTAGCAAACTACAGGCCTATATCTAATCTTCCTTTTATTTCAAAGATTCTTGAGAAAGTTGTGGCAGCTCAGCTCTGTGAATTTCTTCAAAACAACAGCCTGTTCGAGGACTTCCAGTCAGGTTTTAGAGCTCAACACAGCACAGAGACTGCTTTAGTTAAAGTAACTAATGATCTACTCTGGGCTTCAGATGAAGGACGACTGTCAGTGCTGGTTTTATTAGATCTTAGTGCAGCTTTTGACACTATAGATCACTATATTCTACTAGAGAGATTAGAGGAATTACTTGGAATCACAGGGACTGCCCTAAACTGGTTTAAGTCCTACCTATCTGATAGGTACCAGTTTGTACACGTGAATAATAAGTCTTCTGTGTACACTAAAGTAAGCTACGGGGTTCCTCAGGGCTCTGTGCTAGGTCCAATCCTCTTCTGTATCTATATGATCCCCCTTGGTAATGTTATGAGAAAATACTCTGTTAACTTTCACTGCTATGCTGATGATACCCAACTGTATGTATCAATGAAGCCAGGTGAGACAAATCAGCTATCTAAACTTTAGGCCTGTCTAAAGGACATTAGGGCCTGGATGGACCAAAATTTTCTTCTTCTCAACTCAGACAAGACTGAGGTCATTGTACTGGGCCCACGACACCTTAGAGAAACCTATGCTAGCCTAACTGCCCTAGATGGCATTACTCTGGCACGAAGCACAACTGTTAGAGACCTTGGGGTTCTATTTGATCAGGATTTATCCTTCAACTCTCACATAAAACAAACTTCAAGAACTGCCTTCTTTCATCTCCGTAACATTGCTAAAATCAGACCTATCCTGTCTCAGAGCGACGCCGAAAAGCTAGTCCATGCTTTTGTTACCTCTAGACTGGATTATTGTAATTCTCTTTTAGCAGGCTGCCCGAGCAAGTCGCTTAAGACACTTCAGCTGGTTCAAAATGCTGCAGCACGTGTACTGACTAAAACTAGGAGAAGAGATCACATTACTCCTGTATTAGCCTCTCTGCATTGGCTTCCCATAAAATATAGAATAGAATTCAAGATTCTTCTTCTCACTTATAAAGCCCTAAATGGACAGGCACCAGTCTATCTCAAGGAGTTTGTAGTGCCATACAATCCCCCCAGAACACTACGCTCTCAAAATGCTGGACTACTCGTTGTTCCATTTGTCTCTAAAAGTAGTATAGGAGGAAGAGCTTTCAGTTATCAGGCCCCACTTCTCTGGAACCATCTACCAACCACGGTTCGGGGGGCAGACACCCTCTCTACCTTTAAGGTTAGGCTCAAAAAATTCCTCTTTGGTAAATCTTTTAGTTAGGAACCAGCTCATAGCTCATAATTAAGATGCAATAGGCATAGACTGCCGGGGGGGTCTGGCATGCTCGGTTGGAGAGAGGTTGGAGAGGGCGTTAAGAGAGAGGTCATTTAGGTTAGAGAGGGACCGGAGAGGGTCCCATTCCTCTCTCTAACACTCCCTCTATGTCTGCTTCTTCCCTTGTGTGTTTGCTCCTGTTCTCCTTCTGGCTTTTGTCTTGCAGGTCCGTGGGATCCTCAGTGTGGAGTTACAGAGACTCAGCAACTCTGTCTCCACCCTTTCCTCTGCACACACCCAACACAGCATAACGTGGATGGCTGTTCATCATAGGAATGGGATCCACACAAGGTTCCTGCTGCTTAACAGAAGGTTTTCCTTGCCGCCATGATGAATTCATGTTGGGTGTGGGATACATATGTATGTGTATATACGTATATATGCATATGTGTGTATCCATAAAATGAAGAGTCCGTCCTTAAGACTGCTCTACTGTAAAGTGCCTTGAGATAATACCATTGGTTATGATTTGGAGCTATACAAATAAAGATTGATTGATTGATTGATTGATTGATTGACACACGTGGGCCTAAAGCAGTGGTTCTTAAACGTTCCACAGTCCCGTACCCCTTCAGACATTTAACGTGAAGCCATGTACCCCCTACTTCTGTACACTGAAAAAACATAATAATGTAATGTCATATACAGTGTAACCCTACAGTGAAATGTGTGTCTGAATTATATATCATAAAAAAAGAATAATGAATAAAACATCTTATTCAGAAGTATCACTCCATTGATTTAATAATTAGCCTACTGGCATTTTCAGTCTACCAAACATTTGTTAAATGAACATAACATTAATACAACATAATCATCACCATAAAACTGTGAAACACAACTCGCTACAACTTTAATGAGAAGAATGACTTTGAAAGGACAGAACTCTCGCTGGGTTTCCATCACCGCAAAATCTTAATATTTCAATCAAAAACTGGTAATGAAAACACCCAAATATTACAAAAAGGTTTTTACGCTTTCATGAGGAGGAATTTCACACATTTTGATGATAACGTGTGTCGTAAAAAGCGATATGGAAACATACATGCCTGGTCACATGACCACTTCTCTCTGAGGTACGTGTGGACAGACCCACACATTTCTTAGCGTTATACTTTAAAATGATTAGTACCACATTAGACGTGAAATGGGTGATAGTATATACAGTATGAGCTGGGAACAGGTCTGACTTACGGCCGGCAATGCAAACCAGACTCCTGTCATACAAAGAACGGACAGCCCTTAGCAAAGGGTCCCGGACCCCATACTCCCGGAGCACCCCCCACAGGGCACCACGAGGGACACGGTTGAACGCCTTCTCCAGATCCACAAAGCACATGTGGACTGGTTGGGCGAACTCCCACGAACCCTCGAGCACCCGATGCCTTTTTCATCTACTTTAATTTACTGTAAGAGCTCACACTCATCTTCCACTCACAAATCAACATGAATCCAAAATAAGTAGGATTTTATGAAATTGTTACATTTTAAGAAGAAAAGAAATAAAACTACTGTACATAATGTTGTAGACATACACATGTACAATCATACAAAGCATTCCAAGGTGAATGAAATATGTTGAATGAAACATAATGAGGCTCAAAATGACTGGTTTTATGTCAGGTATAATCTGATAATATGTCTGCATATCATAAGATATGAGTTTTAGATGATTTAAAGTTGATCAAGGCATATTATTGCATTGGTAACTTACATGCAGTGTTGGGTAAGTTACTTTGTTACAAAGGACTAGTTATTTTCACGTTCAGTGCAAATGAAGTCTGTTAGATACATGTAAAATAAATACATGTTTAAAAATAATTGAGGATATTTTTCTGCCTCAGCCTGTTTTGTGTGTTTTTGTTATTTTATGTCTTAATGGAGTCATTTTGTGTTTGAGTTGTTTATTGTGCGATCCTAGTCATTTTGTGTTTTGTTGTTTTTATTTACATTATTTATCATGAAATAAGCTCACAGGAAAAGAACCTATGACATCATCAACAGTCGGCCTATGACATGTATGTTCTGTGATGTCATTGATGCTACTGGTTCTTTGTTTCCTTTTATGTTCATTTAGACCTGGAATATCTGTCACCATGTTTGGATGTGTGAGGAACGTTTTCAAAAAATGTATTAATAGAAAAAATAGTAATAATAATAATCCATCATTTTTACGTAGGGCTTTTTTGAGCACTAAAAGAAACTTAAGGAAGTTTGTCCAAAAGTTCAAAAAGGACAAATCCAAAGCTGCGAAGAGGACATGCATCCCACAGCAGATACCACACCAGAAGGATGATGAGCACCACGAGGAAGAAATATTCAGTCAGGACATTATCTCGTTTCCAGACTTGTCAAGCATATCTTCAGACTCAGAGTTTGGTTGGAGTAGGACCATCACAAATCAAAAGACTTGTACCTGGGCAACTATACCGTCTTTTCCTTCATCTTCCACTGGTTCAAACCCAACTCTATCTTCAGCATACGTGAATGACTCTGTCCTTGAAGCCCTGGAATATTCTTGTCATCACCCTGATGCCATGAAAACGACATTCCACCGCAATTCAGTTGTCCTGAGCAGCAGCAAGGAGTTCACAAGCAAGTACAAAGAAGAGGAACTGCTCGGTGAAGGTGGATATTCACAGGTTTACGCTGGAGAATGTCGGTCCACTTCTACACCTGTGGCTATAAAACATATCCCCAAGAAAGACGTGCGGTTTGCGCGAGTGAACTGTCAGGGTAATGTTTATCATGAGATCTTGGAGGTGTTCCTCATGGAGCAGGCGGCCGGTCGTCTCTGCGATGGCAGCTTTGAAAACCCCGCCGTGATTGGCCTCGTGGACACCTTTGAGCTGGAGACGGAGGTGATTATTGTCATGGAACGACCCCCGGACACAGTGGACGGGCATGATTACATGTTTAAAGTAAAACATGTGCCAGAGGACCAGGTCAAGATCATCTTTAAACAGATCATCAACGCCGCATTGCTAATGCACAAAAATGGCGTCTTCCACCGGGACTTGAAGCTGGAAAACCTCCTGGTTGATAGGAACAAAGGAACTCCTGAGATCCGAGTCATCGACTTCGGCTGTGGGGATTTTGTGGAAAACGAGCCCTTCAGGGAATTCAATGGAACTCCAGACTTTGCACCACCAGAAGTTTATTGTAAGGAAACTTACAGGGCCGAGGCTACGACGGTATGGCAAATCGGAGTCATGCTGTATATGATCTGTACCAGAGACAGTTTCGAAACATTGAAGTACATCGAACAAGACAACAAGGTGCTGGGAAATGTATCGAAGAAATGCAATGACTTCTTGAGCCGGTGTCTGGCCTTTTACCCAAGTCAACGTCCAACCTTAGAGGATCTACTTTTACATCCCTGGCTGGAGTTAACTGGCCCCCACTCAAATGACCCTGTCCTTGAAGTGCAGGAATATTCTTGTCATCAGCCTGAAGCCATGAAAACAACATTCCACCGCAATTCAGTTGTCCTGAGCAGCAGAAAAGAGTTCACAAGCAGGTACAAAGAAGAGGAACTGCTCGGTGAAGGTGGATTTTCACAGGTTTACGCTGGAGAATGTCGGTCCACTTCTACACCTGTGGCCATTAAACATATCCAAAAGGAAGACGTGCAGTTTGTGAAAGTAAACTGTCAGGGTAATGTTTACAAAGAGATCTTGGAGGTGTTCCTCATGGAGCAGGCGGCCGGTCGTCTCTGCGACGGCAGCTTTAAAAACCCCGCCGTGATTGGCCTCATGGACACCTTTGAGCTGGAGACGGAGGTGATTATCGTCATGGAACGACTGCCGGACACAGTGGACATGTTCGATTACTTACTTGAAGTACGTGTACCAGAGGATCAGGCCAAGATCATCATCAAACAGATCATCAACGCCGCATTGCTAATGCACAAAAATGGCGTCTTCCACCGGGACTTGAAGCTGAATAACATCCTGGTTAAAAGGAACAAAGGAACTCCTGAGATCCGAGTCATCGACTTTGGCTGTGGGGATTTCGTAGAAAACGAGCCCTTCGGTAAGTTCGATGGAGCTCCAGCATTTGCACCACCAGAACATATTTGTGGGGAAACTTACATGGCCGAGGCTACGACGGTATGGCAAATCGGAGTCATGCTGTATATGATCATTACCAACGCTGGTTTCGATACATCTATGTTTATGATAGAAATGATAGAAGGCGACCTGGTGTTGAACTATGTATCGAATGAATGCAATGACTTTTTGAACCAGTGTCTGGCCTTGGACCCAAACCAACGTCCAACCATAGAGGATCTTCTTCTGCATCCCTGGCTGGAGTGAACTGGCCCCCACGAACCTAAAAGTTGTTGACAACATGGCAGACACTGCGGGTCCTTCGTAGACTCATTAGTCTGTTGTTTGTAGTGATTCACAGAGAAAACAAGCGACTGGAACAGAGAACGAGCAAACACTGCACTCAGTGCGCGCTTGTCTGGATATAAAGCAGTGGATTGAGCGGTTGTTGTTCCAATCTGCTCCTCCCTCCCCGACAAAATCGGCGTCCACCGTCAGCCGGGAGTGTGCATGCATTCAGCGTTCAGCAAAGGAGGAATAAAGTTCTTCTAATAAAGTTCTTCAATGCTTTTTATCCTCATGTATCATTTTATTCTATCCTACCTGTGTCTAACTTAGTGATTTACAACTGACAGCAAGTCTATCCCTCCATGTTAAAGTGTATTTCACATATTAAAGCACATGTATCCAGTGTTGTATCATACATCATGTAGAACGTACTGTAATAAATAACAACACTGCTTAATTTGAGCTACTTTACTCTCATTCTTTAAGTAACAGGAGGTGCTGAACATTTCAAGCTGTTTTTTGGATTTCATCAGTTCATGTTTTGATACTGTAGCAAAAATGAAGCAGAAAGCGGCCGTCGGCCTCATTTTATCATCAATTTACCAATTATGTTACTAATGGTTTTTGCATTATTGTATATGTTACACACATTGTGGTTGGTGTGAATCTGGAGACGTTCTATATATTTAATTAGTCATAAGTATTTAAATGAAAAAGAATACTTGATGAGTCAAACCACCACTAGAAGGTATTTTAAATGTTTTTGTAGCAAAGTTACAGTGTTCACTTCAGTCTTCAAGGTGCAGCTATTTCAGTTCAGTTATTTACTTGTTTGTTTCTGTAAAACCTTCTATCAAAATAAGACAAAATGTCAAAAGTAATTTTGCTCATGTTTTCTAATTTATGTAAAGTGTCTTTGTCAGTATTAGGAATGTAACGGTGTGAAAATTTCACACCAGGGTTATAGTGACCAAAATTATCACGGTTATTGGTATACTGCGGTATTTCTAAAATGTCTTCAAAATGTTCAAAAAACAGTGATAAATTGAAGTAATTTCACCAAAATGTATATTTAAATAGATTTGTTATATATTAAAGTCTTAACAATAACAACTTGAACAAAACACTGCAAAGTCAACATTAAAAATGGTGCAAAATAAGCATTAAATACAGTAAATAAAAAAGACTAATCAAAACTATAACATTAACAATAGTCACAGCAAAAATAAATCAAAACTGTAACATTAACAATAGTCAGTAAAAAATTGTTTTTTATAAAAACGGTTCAAAATAAATAAAAATAAAAATTAATTTAAAAAAATCTTATAACTGCAACAATGCAATAATGACCATAGTAAAAATAAATAAATAAATAAATAATCCAAATCCAAAAAGCACAGGTGTAATGTCACATTAAGTAAACTTGAACAAACCCACGTTTACCACAACTCTGGTTAATAAGTTAGTACAAAGTAAACCTAATTAAAAACAAACCTGAAGCTGAAGAAACCCTAAACGTTAACGTTTGTTGACGTGTGTGTGTGTGTGTGTGTGTGTGTTGATTGCATGATTTCCTGTCTTCTTAGTCGTGAGCTGCAGAAACATGACTCGTCTCTTTTGAATGTAATCAAACAGCTCCAAACCAAATCAAGTGCTGATGTTCCAGGGTTTAAAACCTCCCACCGTGCTTTCAAACTGGGAATTATTTTCATACAACATACAAAACACTATTTTAAATAATTGACTCTTCGATATGTGGTGACACACTTGTGTCTTGACTGAATTCAATGTGATAAAAGTGTGTCTGTAGTTTAAAAATCCACAGTTTCCTTTGCTTTTTATGGATTCACCTCTTTATTGCATATTTTGTTACCATTGTGTAAATTTCTCTGTTATTTTTGTGTCTTTTTAGTCGTCTTCCCTGTTGTTGTTTTTGGTTAATTTTGTGTATTTGTGCGGGGGGACACTCTACTGTAAAAACATCAACTTAAATTCACAGATATGCTATAAATCAGTCATTTGCTGGTTTTATTTCTGTTTTAATTACAGAGGCTTTCTCCAGGTCTCACACACACACACACACACACACACACACACACACACACACATACACACGTCTCTGAATGTCCATTTATAGAAATATAAACAAAGGCTAAACTAAAGCTTTACCATTTAAATACATAATAATAAGTGCAGCTGTACTTTTAGTTAATATGTTATTTTTTACAGAATAATTATTTGTTTTATGTCTGAATTAGTTTTGGATCAAGTTGTTCAAGTTCAAAAGGAGCACTGTAAATATTCTGAAAGACTAAATGTGTCATATGTTGTAATAATAATAATAACAATAATTCATCAATTTTATATAGTGCTTTATATTTATTATTATCCAGTGAGAGAGACAAATATAATATAATAAAGAATTAAAGGAATCAGTCAGGGAATCAAATCGATAAACAGTATCAATAATGGAATCTTAATCACTAAATTCTTATCAATTTCCATCCCTATCCAGAGTGATGCATATCAAAAAATGTTGATATTTCTGATCCTTCTTGTTATCGGTGCTGTAGGATCAATGTGGTGGATGGATCCATGTTGTAGAACAGCTCACTGGCCAATAGGAGCACTGAATAAAGTCACATGACTGGTGAGATGTTAGATATAAATAAATGAAAATAAAATTTGGAGATTACGATAAACACTTGAACATATCTGACTAAAGGAAGCAGAGATCTACTGGTGTTTCTTGTGATCAACATGTGCGTGTTGACGTCTTGTGCCGTTGGTAGCGACGCTAGGTTGTTAAACACTGCCTTCATAAAAGCTGTGTAATTCTTTTTCGTAAAGTCTCTAATTGTAAGTTTTCTAATGTCTCCTCGCACCAGCAACACAGTCGATAGTCAGTCACCTGTTTATCTGGAGACTCTTTAGACATCGCTAAACCAAACTCTAGTTGAGCAGCTTTTCACGAGCTGAAACAACTGCAGATAGAAATCATGTGTGAAACCAGCCGACATTAATCCTAAACAGTTCTATGTTGTATGTGGACCTGGTCCTGGTCCTGAACCTGGTATTAATTACTAAACCATTGAAAGCACCATTTGACACAACTCAATGAAAAAATGCTAAATTTGAAATGCTACATTAGGTGTTTCCATTACAGTTTTTTGCTAAAAATTAAAACGATTTTTCTAAAATATCGACAAGGTATAATTGTGCTTTGAATATGTTTCCATTAAAGGTTGTTTTGAACGCTCAGAACCTCCTCATAAAACTCCTGAATCCTTTGTTGTTTCATGTCTAATGTGACACTAATATTTTACTCATGTCTAATAATAAGAAATATCTCCTCTTCTGACCACACGTAACGTTTTATTAAAGAGAAGTGGTCATGTGACCAAGTACGTCACGTCCTGTAACGTGTATTTGCAGAAAAAGTGTTTCCATTGTGTTTTTCGATACATTCTAATATTGAAACGTCTAAAAAACCTCCACAAACTTTTTAATGATATATGAGTATCAGTTTTAATTGCGATATTTAGATTTTGTGCGTTTCCAAGGGTGATGATAAAAAAGCTTTTCACACTAGCACAAAGTAAAATAAGAGATTCTATCATATTAAATACAAAAAGGTCATTTAAGCACAAATATGTAGATATTCTAATTAACCTAGAACAGAGAACATGCAAACTCCACATGGAAAGTTTTCATTCTGGGGTTTGAACCCAGGTTCTTGTTGTAGTGAGGCAGACGTAATAACCACATAACATATCAGTGCATAATGCTAATCCTCTATGACGGGTGTTAAACTCTTTTTATTTCAGGAGCAGTTTGACATCTCGTGGGCCACAGATTTTATGCATTAAAAAGAGTAATTTTAACATTATTGTTCCCTAGTTTACACTTCTACGGATACAAAAATACAAAATATTTAAAAAAACTGACAATATCCAACAATAAGTGACAGATAGATTTTGTGACTAATTTCTATTAAATTAGGGGAAATATTTTGTCATTTGAGGAAAATTGAAGGATTTTTAAAGAATTTTGAGTTGTTTAACATTAATATGATTATATGCAATCAGGCAATATAAGCTCAGAGTAAACTGTGAGCACCTGCAAATACTGTTGAGTTTCATTTAGACAATTTGTCTCCTGTAAAACGACTATGAGTTCCAAAAAAACGCTGTGTAAAATCAATGTATTATTATTGTTATTATTATTCTTTTTTCTCTTTTGGGCCAAATTGGAGGCTCCAAACGGCCGGATTTGGCCCACGGGCCATGAGTTTGACACAGGTGCTTTATGGCCTAAGTTAGAAAAAAATGGCATTTACATTTACACACAACATTTGTGGATGTAAACATTAGCATGTCTGCTACTGATGTTAGCGCTCTATGAAGGACGAGAGCTAATGTTTATATGAAGACCTTATGCTTCAAATTCACACAAACACACTTATGATTATGAATCACTGATGCCAAATTAATCTGTCAATACGATGACGTTTGTGAAAGAAAGAGTTTTTTTTCTCCACCTTTCAACATTCAGTCAGTGAGAGTGGTCTTTATTTTATTACAACGTGGGTAATAACGTTAATTAGATTTAAAGATGAGAAAAATACTCCATTAAAGACAAACATTCTTTAAGGAACTATAGGAGGTTTAAAAAAACCTGTTTTTCTTCAATTTATGACCCTCGCAGTCATATTCAAGTTGTTTTATTGGTCTCAAAATGAGCCATGTCAGCCTCAGACTTCCTCTGCTCCAACAGTGGTGGTGTACCTTGAATAGATTATTTCTCAGAAGAATATTGAGCTCATTCTCTTTTGCATCTCATCACAGACTAAAGGCTTTGAAGTTCCGTAGCCGTTAGCGAGTCACGGCTCAGCAGAGGAAAAGCTGCAGTTTATTGATGCGCTGAAGCCGTCAAACGTTAGTCGCTGACTTTGTGGGGCCACACATGCAGAGCTGCACCCAAACGACACGTCTGATGATAAGAAGCTAGTGCTTAAGCTTTTCTTTAAAGCTCTACAATCAAATTAAAATCCTGGTTAAGCAGAATTCATTCTCACACACCACTTTATTTTCATTTAGTCGTATTGCTTTATGACCTCTGGTAATATTTCCTTAACTTAATTAATCAAATTCATCAGCACAGAGGTCTGGCAGCAGTGAGAGCGTGCATCCCAAGCAGCCATCTTCTGCTTCTAATAGAGTCCCTGCTGATCCCTGCGTACGGCCTTGCAGGTGGTGGTTCACCCAGACGGTAGAAGCACCTTGGGGCTCTCAGCTCCAGGCTCTCAGCACCTTAGAAGATAAGTCAGGCTGGTATTTCCCTCCAATGGTTAGAGTTAATTAAAGCTTTTCATGGCTGCCTCAGGGAATCTGACCAACCAGTGACAATAGCACCAATGGTTTATTGAAGTTATTCCAAATAAAAGCCTGGAGGAATATTTTTATTTCAGCAACATTTCACAAAAAAAAGTCATTTATTTATTGACCAATTAAGAGTGCCTTTATTGAGTTAAAAAAATATCAATATTCATGCCATTTGCCATTTTGAGAAAAAATATTGAGATATGAGTTTAATGGGGTCTCCTAACCCTCTTCCCCTAGTTGGGGGTCTGCAACCTTTACTCTACAAGGAACCATTTAACCTCAACCATTTTTATAGTTAATGTATATGAAAGTCTATAAAAAGTAACATGAATACTAGACAATTTCCACGGAAATCGTGGGAGGGGCTCGTGGGCGGTTGCTGGTTTGAAAGGTGGAAATTCATTAAAAATTGGGCAAACAGTTAAAGTTTTAAGTTTTATGTTTAGCATTGCGTTAGCATTAGCAGTGTGCTAGCATTAGCATTACGCTAGCATTAGCATTGCATTAGCATTGGCATTGTGTTAGCATTCCACTAGCATTAGCATTACGCTAGAATTAGCATTGCGTTAGCATTAGCATTACGCTAACATTAGCATTGCGCTAGCATTAACATTGTGCTAGCATTAGCATTGCCCTAGCATTAGCATTATGCTAATATTAGCATAGCGCTAGCATTAGCATTGTGCTAGCATTAGCATTGCACTAGCATTAGCATTGCACTAGCATTAGCATTGCGTTAGCATTAGCATTGTGCTAGCATTAGCATTATGCTAGCATTAGTATTGTGCTAGCCTTAGCATTGTCCTAGCATTAGTATTAACCTAGCATTAGCATTCGCCTAGTATTAGCAATAGCCTAGCATTAGCAATAGCCTAGCATTAGCAATAGCCTTGTATTACCCTAGACCAGGGATCTGCAACCTTTACTCTCAAAGGAGCCATTTTGCCTCATCTCACCTGGATTAAAGTCCTCCTGGAGCCGGAAAAAAAACCTTCTCAATGAAGACAATACAGTGAATGAAATTCTATACAGTTAAAATGACATAGAATAATGTTTGATTTCATGATTTGATTTATATTAATCATGTAAATGGCAACTTAAAAACAGATTAAAATAAAATGAAATAAATAACAACTAAACAGTATCTTCATCTTCAAATTCTTACACATCTCAGTTTACATGAACACAATGTTATATAAAGAAGATTATTTTTAGTTAATGTATTTAAAGGGCTACAAAAAGTAACATGAATATAATAACACATGATCATGTGATCAACACATGCTAATTACTCATTTCTTGCCACACATCAAACATACATATTTAACCTGTACATTTGTGGTTAAATGAATCTGTTCCCACACAATTAAAATCTGTATTTTCTTCCAGAAATAGTGTTTTTGTTGGTTTAGTTTCTTACCAGGGATTTAAAACTTAAGGTTAGTCACAGGTGGAGGAAAGTTGATGGTCTGTAGATGTTGTAGGAGGTGAAGTAGGAATGTGCTGAATCATTGCACAATGTGATTTATTTTAGGTTAACAAATTGTTATATCTTGATTTTATTTGTCATTAATCAATAATAGCCTCTGTAGGAAAATAACAACTCTTTATTTCAATAGTTTTTTTTAAAGCTATAGGGAGCCATTGCAAAAGAGTCAAAGAGCCACATGAGGCTCCAGAGCCGCAGGTTGCAGACCCCTGCCCTAGACTTAGCATTACACTACCATCAACATTAGCCCAGTAAACAGTAAAACCAGTAAACCTTGAAAAACCAGTACCACCAGTTAGAAGTCCAGTTTATACAGTAGTAAGTGTCAAAATCCCAGTATGACCTGAAAGTGAACAAACAGCTGAACATGTCAAAGTTTGAATGGTGGAAATTGGTTGAAAAATGGCTTAGTAATTAACAATTTAAGTTTTGAATGTGAATTGAGAACCTGCAAACTCCACACTAAAGGAGTATTGGTGATGAAGAGGAAGAGTGATGAAGAAGGTTTGACTGGTTGAAATCAGTCATTTTGATGTAACTTTTGCGTGGGTTTTCTCAAAACTCTGGCACTAGTTACGCGCCGAACTTTTAGCGGAAGATGAATAATTATAAGACGCGAACGGAAGAACAATAGTGGCTCGATGCGATGCCACGAGCCCCTAATAATAACAACACATGATCATGTGATCAACACATGCTAATTACTCATTTCTTGCCACACATCAAACATACATATTTAACCTGTACATTGGTGGTTAAATGAATCTGTTCCCACACAATTAAAATCTGTATTTTCTTCCAGAAATAGTGTTTTTGTTGGTTTAGTTTCTTACCAGTTTCTTTAGTTTTTTAAAGCTATAGGGAGCCATTGTATAACAGTCAAAGGGCCACATTAGGCCCCAGAACCACAGGTTGCAGACCCCTGCTCTGGGAGAACCACAGCTGAACATCTGTCCTGGTATCATAGTCCATCAGTTCTGGTCCCTCCATGATGGTTCTGATGAGCTCCTCCTCTTTGGTGTGGAATCGCGTATGTGCTGCACGTGTACTCTCTCCCACTCTGCTTGGTGAGCTCAGCATGACTGGGGGGCATGAATGGGGGGCGTGACGAGCGGAGGGGTCGGGACCCCTCCGCTCGTCACGCCCCCCATTCACTCTGTTGCTCCACATGCCTGGACGCCTGTCCTCAGTGTGTGTTTGTCCCAGTGCCCATGAACGCAGCATGGATCGTGTCTTTCCCCTGTGTTGGTGACTCAGCAGCGTGTGTTTGGTGACTCAGCAATGTGTGTTTGGTGACTCAGCAGTGTGTAGCGTCCATATCAGACCCTGATTCACAGCAGGAAGACTCAGAGGACAAGGAAATTTCCTCTTTTTGGATTTTCAAAATAAGGTCATCCTATGCACTCGCTGCGACCAGATGAAATTTTCACTCGCACATAAAAAATAGTCGCATATGCGACCAATTTGGTCACAGTTTCAAGCCCTGTGAGAAGTCCTCCACTCACAAGTTGTATTTGTTCCTGAAACTGCAAATCTTCTGCCTAACATCTGTCTTCTGGTTCTCATACATAATGAAGTGGCTTCATTTAATCAAACGTCATCTAAACAGATCATTGAAGTTTATGCTGATGCAAATAAACTAGGGGTGGGGAAAAGATTGATTCATATAAGAATCGCAATCACAATTTTGAATGAATTCATAAGCTTTATACAACATAATTTTTTTTAAGGAAAACTGATTCAGAAGATCTGCTTAGAGTCTTTACTCAGGAAACACTGTAAACTGAACATAGAAATACATATTAATGTTCTTATAAATAGAAAATACCACGATTATTTTAGTCATAATTGAAATCACGATTATTCAAACGATTATTTGTCAAACAAAAAGTTATTTATTTTTTGTACAAAACAAACATTTATTATATATTAAATATATTCTTCAAGCACTAAAATCAAGTATGTTCACAAAACAAAACACATGATGTGTCTTTGTTCTAGATCTTCATCATCAAAGTGTTTCTCCTGCTGTGTTTCAGACCATTAGCAACAACTTTCCTCGTGTTAGCCTGCAGGCTAGCGTTAGCTTTGAGAGGGGCGGGGCAGAGGGGAGGAGCTTGCATGTGCATGGATTAAACAACTCAAAGTTAGTATTAATAACGTGTGTGTGCCAAGCTTTATTATTTGTAGATGTCAGAAATAGTGGATTTGTTTGATTTAGTGAATGAAACATATGTTATGTTTTTTCTCGATTGTGTTATTTTTGTAATCGTTGGGTGTAATAATCGAAATCATATTTGAATTTCGATTAATTGAGCAGCTCTAATATGGAGTGTTTCAAACTAAGTTCAAAATTTTTGACCTTGAAAACATTTTCATGAGTCGACGCTCAGAGTTTGGAGATTTATACTGTAGATGATACAAAAGAATTGTGGTTCAATATTCTACATAGTTTGGATAAACTTCTGTATGTATTTCATATCAACTGAAGCTCGTCTGTGCTTTTTTTTTAAATAACTTATTTATAACTCTTTTCATTTTCAGTCCAGACACAGATTTAATCATTGTTTTACAAAGAAATCTGAACTAAGAAAAATATTGGTTAAAGAATTCTAAATTTGATTGCATTGCCAGTGCCTAAACATTCACATATCCATTCCCACTGTCGCCTTGGACGTTTAAAAAAAAATAATAATAATAATATGGAGTTCAGACTTAAATGTAACATTCATCTTTAAATGTAACATTTAGATTTAAATGTAACATTTAGATTTAAATGTAACATTTAGATTTAAATGTAACATTCATCTTTAAATGTAACATTTAGATTTAAATGTAACATTCATCTTTAAATGTAACATTTAGATTTAAATGTAACATTTAGATTTAAATGTAACATTCATCTTTAAATGTAACATTTAGATTTAAATGTAACATTTAGATTTAAATGTAACATTTAGATTTAAATGTAACATTTAGATTTAAATGTAACATTTAGATTTAAATGTAACATTCATCTTTAAATGTAACATTTAGATTTAAATGTAACATTTAGATTTAAATGTAACATTCATCTTTAAATGTAACATTTAGATTTAAATGTAACATTTAGATTTAACATTCATACACCACGACTCTGGAAAACGGGAAAAAGCGGATCTGAAAATGGATGGATTTAACATTTATATTAAAATGTCACATTTAAATTTTACATTTGCATTTAACATTGACATTATATTTTTACAAGAAAAAAGACAGCAAATTTCACAAATATTGCAGTAAATCTGGTCAAAAGTAACGTTAAAAAATTCACAAATTTTTGAAACGTGGTTCACCGCCGTTCTGAGTTACTTTTTTAAGTAGGAGGTTAGAAAATACAAAGTTCTGAGTTACTTGGACATAGCATTAGATCACGTTTGATCACCTGAGATTTCTGCATTTGAGACATTTTTAGGTGCTTGTGTTGAGATTATTGGAACACACACACACACACACATCAACACACCAGGGCTTTATTTGTGCCCTGCTGTGTTGATGTGTGTCCTTCACTTTGTTGATAATATGTCATATGTTCAGATGTGGATCTATCCTTTAATTCTGAATAAAGGACAAAGATTCTTTTCCATTTGTATTTAAATATAACCTTTGCATATTGAATTGTAACTAAAACCCCTCAGTCATGTTAATTTAGGCATCTTGGGCTCATTCAATCTAATCACTGTAATAAAATGTACCAAAAACACAGCAACACATTTTCAGCTATTAGTCTGTTTAATATGTGTTTCCTCTTATTACTGTCAGGAGTATTAGCTGTAATAGTATAGTTTAGCATTATGGCATTAACCTTCAGCATATAAAGCTTTTATATTTCTGTGTTTTGCTGCAGAGAAAAACACATGGATGTTTTCATCTGCCTTTGTAGCATCAGCGTTATATGTGATGTTACACATAAGCATTAATGTTCCACATCACAGGTAGCGATGGCTGCCTGTGGGGCAAACAGTGAATGTACACGTGTGCATGAGCGTGCACATCAAAGAGGAAACGGCTTTATGTGTTTCATTTTTAAACCAACATGGAAAAAAGATTTAAATGTGTAATACAGAGAAATAAATATGTGTACCCAATTACTGTAGATGGTAATGCATATTAATGTGTAATAAGTGTCAACACTTATGGTGCTTAATGCTAATTGTTTTATAATAAATATTATTTAAATGAAGAAAACTGAAGAAAAAAACGAAATTTTTTTTGGTCTAAAGAAAAAAAAATACTTTACAAAAGCAACTGGAAACTTATTAGATAAAGACGTGTTTGCCTCATTGATCAATAAATTGAAGATCGTTTGCTTAAAAAATGAAAGATGTTTGATGATCACAGTAACTATTAAGTAAAAACACATCAGTCTAAAGGACTTCACATCCCACAATGCAATGCAGAAAACCTTACCAACAGCATTTTAAACCTTTTACATCTTTTTTGTGTCAGCAGCTTTAAAGTGAAACGCACACACTGGAAACGTTTAATTAATAAACATTAGTTCTGTTGTTACTGCGCAAGCTAACGATAGCCTGCATTTGGTCTGTCATCATTTTACTAAGTGTTTTTCAAATGGGGGTACGCAATGGCACTACAGGGGGTACATGAGAGAGAGAGAGAGAGAGAGAGAGAGAGAGAGTGGAAATTAACAAATGAAAGTATTAAAAATATGGGGATTTATAATGTTTATTTTTTGTTAAAAATGATCATCAATAATAATGATGGAAATGATCTTGATTAGAACAAAAACTATAAATACAAAGATGGGTCACAGTCACACCAGGAGGGAGATGACCAGAAATGATAAAAACTATAGAAATAATAATAATAATAATAATAATAATAATAATAATAATAATAATAATGCATGTGCACAGTCTGCTAAAGCTGTTATCATAGGACAAACATTTCCTATAACCATTACAAAAGCAAACAAATACAGTAACATACATCGCTCACATTCTCAACCCTGAATGTTGACTTTTGAAATTCAGGCCAATATAAGTTATTCATATGAACAGAAAGCAAAATAAATCCATAACCCCCCCCCCCCCCATGGTTTGTTTTTGGTTTTTAAATGTTTGGGTAGTTTCTCCTCAGGTGTTTGTTGGGTTGGTTGGTGTGTTATTGTCCTACGGGGGTTGAGCATTAGTCACGGCTGCTTTAGTCGAGCTCAGCTTTGTTGTTTTGTTATTTTTTTCTAGCCCATTGTTTATATTAAGGTGCTTTATGTCCCACGGATCATTTAGTTACTTTGTCCTGACTTTCAGTTGGACTCCAAAATAAAGCCTTTATGGATTTATCCATAACTTCACTCTGTCTGTTTGTCATTTCCTGTTTCCCTAAATCACCCCCTCCCACCTTAATGTTCAACTCAACCATCTCCTGTAAACACGTCATTAAAATAATGTTTTTAACATTTCTCTTTTTTTAATGGGTCTCATAGCGATGTCATAAATTTGTGAATGTGTGTTTGTAGTGGTTGTTTGTACATAAGGCTGACATTACGTTGTCATTAGCATTATTAAGGTGTCATGAAGGCTATCATTAATTATCGTTCACTAAATTATGACACTTTTGGAGCTATGTTGGCATTTTTTGCGTTAGGTGGAGGGATCTAGTGGAGTCAGGGTGATGAACAACACTTAATGGCATCCTTCATGACACCTTGTTAATGCTAATGACAGGTGTCATTTCATAATAATGTCAGCCTTTATGTATAAAACTTATAACAAGAAGTGTTACTGTTGTTTTTAATGTGTTTTATTCACAGTAGTCACTGTGATGTTAAATCTTTACCAAAAACACACAGAGTTGTTAAACTATATCAATGTTAATCTATATCGATGCTAATCTATATCATTGTTAATCTATATCATTGTTAATCTATATCAATGTTAATCTATATCATTGTTAATCTATATCAATGTTAATCTATATCATTGTTAATCTATATCAATGTTAATCTATATCATTGTTAATCTATATCAATGTTAATCTATATCAATGCTAATCTATATCAATGTTAATCTATATCAATGTTAATCTATATCAATGCTGATCTATATTAATGCTAATCTATATCAATGCTAATCTATATCAATGTTAATCTATATCAATGTTAATCTATATTAATGCTAATCTATATCAATGTTAATCTATATCAATGCTGATCTATATTAATGCTAATCTATATCAATGCTAATCTATATCAATGTTAATCTATATCAATGCTAATCTATATCAATGCTAATCTATATCATTGTTAATCTATATCAATGCTAATCTATATCAATGCTGATCTATATTAATGCTAATCTATATTAATGCTAATCTATATCAATGCTAATCTATATCAATGCTAGTCTATATCAATGAGTGGACCCAGATGACTATGGTCTCAAGAGGAAGGTGTTCTTGGTAAGAAGGAAAAGAGAACTGCTGTCAGCGAGTATCTTCAGTCTCCATCTTTAAAAGCTAAAGACCAAGAACTTAAACCTTGGAGTTCTGATTGACTCAGAATAAAAGCATGGACCAGTTTCTCCTGATCTTTCTGAGTCATTAAACCTTTCACTCTGGAGATGTTCTTTAGGTGGTAGAAGATGTTTTTGTGATAGATTTGATCTGATGCTGAATGTCAGATCTGAGTCAATCAGAACACCAAGGTTTTTGACTTGGTCTTTATCTTCTAAAGATCCAGACTCAGATACTTGCTGACAGCAGTCCTCTTTTCCTTGTTACCAAAGACAATCACCTCCATCTTGTCATGGTTTAGTTGAAGGAAGTTTTCACTCATCCATCAGTTTACTTTTTCTAAGCAGTCACACAACACCTCAATGGGACCATAGTCATCTGGGTTCAGTGATAGATATAGTTGTGTGTCATCTGCGTAGCTCTGATAATCAACCTTACAGTTGTGTAAAATGTGTCCTAAAGGAAGCATATAAAGGCTAAACAGAAGAGGTCCAAGAACAGATCCCTGAGGAACCCCACAGGACATTGGTAATCTGTCAGATTCAAAGTTTAATCTACTACAAATATTATACACTTCTCGACAATTATGTCTATTACACCTAAATAGTCAGTATTGTACAGACAACACCTACACCTCTAATGTCCGAGTGTGTACGGAGGAAAAAACTCCATCAACAACAAATGTGAATAAAAAAACTCTGAATAAAAAAATGGTTTCGTTCAATTCTTATTTATTTATGGTGTTATTTAACAGGGACAGTGTACATTAATATCCAGATAGAAAATGTACCAGATTTAGCCAGAAGGCTAACGTTGTTGTGAAAAAGTAGGAGGAGCTATTAAAAGCCAGGTCAAAGATGCTTGTATTGATTTACATTTGTTTGCCTGTAAGAAGAATAACAAAACTATTTAGTTTCCCTGTTATAATGGAAACTTTTCAGCTATCTGCAAGAACACACAAAGGGAATTAAAAGATTGTATTGTCATACTGCTGTACTGCACTGATTTTTATCACTGTATTTTTTTTGTTGCTCTTGGATTTGTTATAATATTGTGAACTATTGGAGTATCGACCAATGAGAGTAAATAAATACTGCTCACATGATAAAGCTTTTGTATCTGTAATAGAGTCTGGCCGATATGGGATTTTTGAGGCTGATACCAATATTTGGGGGCTTTAAAAACCAATATATAATATTGGTCAATATCTGGTGTATATGTGAAATAAGAATATTGAAAAACACAGGATAAATACTGTATATAAACACAAACTTTTATAATACCCAAAATTAGATTCAAGACTAAGAAGCAAACTATTATTAAAAATAAAATAAAAAAAAAAACTTTAATTATTAACAATGTCAACATAAGGACGGTAAAGCCACTGATGAATAATAACTGTGTGTAATACAAAATAAATAAATATACATAAATAAAGTTGCAAATTTCAATTTCATGCCAATCTTCTTAAAAACCTTTGTTCATTGACAATAAAGATTATTAATAACACTAAACAAAAAGCCTATTTACAAAGAAAGTAACAATGACAAATGTAAAAATGTAGCAGAAATTAAAATAGCATTAAATTAGACTGTATTAGATATGGACAGAGAACTAAATGTAACATAGAACTAAAGTGCAAAAATAATGATTCACGTCAGCATGTAATTCATATGGAGTGGAACAATAAACAAACTTTTAATAGCTGACTGTAAATATATTTAATTTTTTTGCTTTTTTAAGCTTTTTGGCTGATTTTGTTTCATTATTTTCTGTATTTTTGTTTCTATTTGTTTTTTATGCAGGTGATTTAATTTTTGATTTTTCATGAAATATGATCTTACTTGTTCCCTGTTAGTTTATTTCATACATGCACTGATTACTACTGCACTTTCACATTTGTTTTTTATACAAGTAATTACTTTAATTTCATATTTGATTTATCATGAAATATAATGTTACTTGTTCCATGTTAGTTCAATACATTTGAAAATGTGTTTTTTGTCTGGATCATTTGGGGGATGGTGGGTGGAGGAGGGGCTTGAAACTTCTACAACCACTGTCGTAAACTATAAACTACTGACTTCTCCCAGTGTTGCAATTTGGTAATCAATACTTCCAATTCATAAGTGTCAGCTTATAATTCAGAAAGCACAGCATGGAGCCAGAGAATCAGCCTCTATTAATCAGCCTATTGATAATCAATCCATTTAATCTGTAGTAATTCATTACACAGACGTAGGACAGACAACGTTCAGAACTTACAAACGTACACGATCACTCACTGCTACACTATTGGTGGAGGCATTTACCTGCAGCAACGCTGACACTGCAGGATACGTGTGTGTGTGTGTGTGTGTGTGTCCTCCAAGCTGACCTCCTCAATACTTAAAGTTTGCCTGTTTTCCAACTTCTAACTACAAACTTTATCGAGTACAGTGGTTCTTAACCTGTTCAGCCCTATAGCGACCCCCATAATAAAGGTCCCAGAGAGCGGGGACCCCCACTGCAGCAGAAGGTGGTTGAACACAGACATGTGGGTGGAAAAGGTGGTGAAATGGGATTTTAAAAACCCCAGAAATTGGTTAAAAGTTGCAAATTAAAATGTGGCCAAAAACAGAGAAAGTGGTAAAAAGGGTTCAAAATGTCAATATCAGAACAATTAGTTTAACTAGTGTCAGAAATGGAAGTAAAGTAGCAAAAATGCATTAAAAGGAGCAAAAATATGTAGTTTAGTGTAGTTGCAGAAAAAGAGTAAAAATAATCAGAAATGGCCTCAAAATGTTGATAAAATATACAAAGCTAATATATAATCACACCCTTGTGTGAGTGGTGATTATTTGATTCATTCTGTCACGCTGCTGAAGGGATGTCAAAGGTTTTAACTTCACCTGTGGAGACATTTCTAGTGTATAGACACACACATATATATATATACTGTATGTATATATGTATACACTATAGCCCAGGACTGGACTGACCCAGATAGTGACGGTTCATGCACAGTGGAAGGAAAGGTAAAAATGGAGCACTGCTTTCCAGAGGGGAAATAACTTAACATTTTAATGAAGTCTGAAAGTTAACACTAATGAGAAAAGCAGCTACACACACACACACACACACACACCTCCTCTGCACTCATATAACATCATAGCTTTGTGCTTTGCTTCCTCAGCTTTAAACAGAGTCTAACATCAACCATAACATTCACAAGGATATAAAATGCAAATTATAACTCAAATATAGTTTCCAGTAAAAAATAAATAAAGTTGCTGCCTGTACAGAGAAATAGAAAAAGAAGTGAGTTTGGTGTGATTGTAACCCTTTGAAATGAAACAGAAATGTTGTGAGTTCAGTCTGAAAATGATGCATTTATTCAGGATTGAATGTGATGTAGTTCAAATAAACATCATCTCCATCTTTTATTGTGTCAGTGAAGCAGCGTCAGAGATGATCTTTGTTTTTATACAGCAAGTTTATTTACATGTTACTGAAAAGCTTTAAAGCCAGTAAAGCAGTCAATATTTATGGCTTAAAACTCTGAATAAATGGAGCAACACTAACAACTATAATAATAATCACAACTATAATAATAATAATAAACTACTATATTAATAACTATAAACTGCTGCATCGCTGAGAGATTTTAAATGTTCTCCACAACCTTCTCTCTCCAGTGGCATGATGTAGAAAAATCAATAACTAAGTCACGACTATAGGGTTGACAGACATGAGGAAAAATATAATTTACTTCTGAAACAAAAAGTAATGCATTCATATTCTGTGCAGGACTCTAACCTTCAGATACACTTTCTTTGTCCCATTGTTCTTGTGTTTTACACGTTTTCTTACGGTGCTTTCACACACGTTTAGTCCCAGACTGGGTTCAAACGGGCAGAGAACATCTGATCATTTTACTAACTTGGTTTGCTTTCAGAGCGTGACTTCTGATCCGCATCAAACAGCCTCTGGTGCAGTTGTATGAGCTAACCACTAGAGGGAGCATACTCAACGTCCCATAATGCATTAGGGGCTGAATGTAAAATGGTCCTGAGACCAGCTTCAAGCTAATAATTAAACATCCCCTTTTCAAAATAAAAGCATCTCTTCTTGTTTTCCATTAATTTTAACGCTTTTGTAAATCGGGCTCTTATTTTGAAGTGAACAGGAAGTGTAGTCAGTAGACCAATGGAATGTCTCTGAAAATGTGTGAAATGTGTGAATGAAATATGTCTATGTGAGTTTTATGGATCAAATGAGCACATGTTGATATTCTACTTGGTCACTTTCTCACTTCAAATGTTTTCAGAATTTTCAAAATAAAGGTGGAGAATCAACAGAGATATTTAGCCTCAGTATGAACAAGGTTTTTAACGCTGGAGGTTCCAGATGCATTTTGGGAAACTTGGAAATATACTTCAGACAGTATACATACTATAGTATATAGTAGAAAGTATATATGCTATAGTATATAGTAGACAGTACATACTATAGTCTATAGTAGACAGTATATACTATAGTCTATAGTAGACAGTACATACTATAGTCTATAGTAGACAGTACATACTATAGTATATAGTAGACAGTACATACTATAGTCTATAGTAGACAGTACATACTATAGTATATAGTAGACAGTACATACTATAGTATATAGTAGACAGTACATACTATAGTCTATAGTAGACAGTACATACTATAGTCTATAGTAGACAGTACATACTATAGTATATAGTAGACAGTACATACTATAGTCTATAGTAGACAGTATATACTATAGTCTATAGTAGACAGTATATATATAGCTATAGTATATATGCTAGGAAAGTAGACATATATACTATAGTCTATAGTAGAAAGTATATATGCTATAGTATATAGTAGACAGTACATACTATAGTATATAGTAGACAGTACATACTATAGTATATAGTAGGCAGTATATATACTATAGTATATAGTAGACAGTATATATACTATAGTATATAGTAGACAGTATATATACTATAGTATATAGTAGACAGTATATATACTATAGTATATAGTAGACAGTATATATACTATAGTATATAGTAGACAGTATATATACTATAGTATATAGTAGACAGTATATATACTATAGTATTAAGTAGGCAGTATATATACTATAGTATATAGTAGGACAGTATTATATTACTATAGTATATAGTAGACAGTATATATACTATAGTATATAGTAGACAGTATATATACTATAGTATATAGTAGACAGTATATATACTATAGTATATAGTAGACAGTATATATACTATAGTATATAGTAGACAGTATATATACTATAGTATAAAGTAGGCAGTATATATACTATAGTATATAGTAGACAGTATATATACTATAGTATATAGTAGACAGTATATATTCTATAGTATATAGTAGACAGTATATATACTATAGTATATAGTAGACAGTATATATACTATAGTATATAGTAGACGGTATATATACTATAGTATATACTTTGTTATATACTCTGAGCATGGTTGTGTTCTCAGTGAACCTAATCACTCTAGACTTTACTCTAAAGTTCACCTGTTGTAACCTCTTTAGACCTTATTGTAGTGTTCACACCGCCCAAACAAGGTGGACTATCAGAGCAAACACGTTTTAAGCGCTCTATGGTTCTACGGTGTAAACGCACCCTTAGAATAAATTAAGAGGTTAAGAACAAAGATTAGATTAAAGACACATTAGGAGAAAATAAACTATGCGCTGAAGAATAAAGGTATGGAAACATTATTGATTCACGATTTTTGTGACAATATTAAAAATCAATATTTCTCCCTAGAATTTATTTTTTAAATAATTATTGTTATTTTTATTACCATGTCTGCATATGTGTTCATAGGTGAACACTACATGTAGTGTAATGGTACGTTCACACCAAACGCCTTTCGGTCAAAATCGTGCCTCACGCGTGTAGTTGGACGTTTGTGTTCATTGAATACAGTGTTAGCATTGATATCAAAGCATCTACTGAATATTTACATTGACAAAAATCAAACAGCTGGTTTGGATGCAGTTATGATGGTTAATGTTTTTAATGATTATAGCTGGCTTCAATAGTGACAGTAAATTGTGATTAGTGAGGACTATTAAAAGGGTGTTAATTATGATTCTGCTGTGTATTAAACCACACTGTGGTAGAATGTTAATGTATAATATTTAAACTGTAAAGAGTAAAGTCTAGTAAAAAATAACAACATGATGAAGACGGACTTACAAAACAACTTATAAGTGACTTATTTGAAACATATTATTATAAATGGAAGGGATAGCACTACTAGCTGTAGCTAGTTCAAACATAGTTGCGGTCAATTGTAATTGTAATTATGTAATTGCATTGCTGCCGTAATCATAGTTCATTTGTAATTGGCTATCATAAGAACTTAACTAGTTAAATATGATGAGCACACTAAAACTGGGGTGAAAATCCAGTAAGGCATGAAAAATGAGAAAAATAAAACATTTGGATTCAAGGCAAAAAAAAAAAATGGAAATAATTTAGATCTTTTTTCTGAGGCATTTTTCATAAGGCATGAAAATGTATTATGGGGTTATTTATTTCAGGCTTAATTACATTTGAACTTTAGTAATTGAGAACATAATTGTAATTCAATTTCAGGCAGAAAATAGTCATTGTAATTTTAACTAATTGGAAAAAATGCCAGTCACTGTAATCATAATTGAGTTATAATTGAACATGGATAATTGAAGACGTAATCGTAATTGAAAAATGTAATTGACCCCAACCCTGGTTGACACAATATATAATCTATATTTAAAAATATTCACAAAAGAAATGTCAACATGACCAAATAATCAATGACAGCAGGAGAAGCTGAGGTAATAATAATAATGAGCTGTAGAAAAGGTAAATAATAATTAGTGTGTACTAGTACTGCACAGACCTATGATTATTAATGAGTACTGAAGAGCTAAGCTTTCATATGCCATGTGTTTGTTTGACTTTTTTGGGTAATTATGCCAACTACAACAGCAGGGTTTAGGATTGGTAATTATCTTTGGCAGGAAAAATAGAAACAAAATTAGCATAGATCATTTCCTCTAAATAGGGACTGCAGTATTAGTGGATGAGAGAATGTGGACGGACTAAAGTTTAAAAAGATTAAGAAGTCTGTAACAGTGAGGATTTGTAAAAATAAAATAAATAGTAATTATCATAATATTTTTCATCTATACTATATTGAGCGTGTACAAAATTAAAAAAAGGTTGGGGGTGGGGAGAGACTTTAAATGTCACTTAAAGGCTGAAGAAAGTTCTCACTAGTGTCACCATCTGGTTCTGGTGTATTTTGTGTTTATTTTTCACTGACTATATTTTGTGGCACACTGTGAGTTTTAGCCTCTGAAAAGTCACTTTAATGACAGGCTTTAATGACAGGCTGTTTTGGAGCCTACTTATGCATATTCATGAGTGGGCGTGTCTATAGATGCAGACTTTATGCCCCAGAGAGGGAGATCAGTGATCACCAAAGTGATTTTATTTTAATATCCACACACTGCTGTTGTTGTTTTCAGCCAAAAACTGTACATTACAGTATAACATATTTAAGAGGCTATTGTTATTGTGAGTCAGTCTGTTTCAGGGTGTGTGTTTATCACAGCAGCAGCAGCGGAGTCATTCAACTGCTTCAAACATTCATTAAATGCAGAGATATTAAACTACAGTGTTTGTTTTAGCTGTGAGGTAGTCTGAAAGGGAGGAGCTCACATTCGTATAGGGTAGAAGGAGCCAGGATTGTCAGGAGGAGGAGTTTCCGCCTTATGACGTCACAACACGAGAAAAATCCAACTGTCCTGTTTGGAGCTGACTTTTTACAAAATATGGACAAAATCAGAAAAACTCTCAAAAATATACAGAGCACTCTTAAACACTAACTCTAATCACTTACCAATCGCTGAATGAGAGGCTGAACTCTCAATCACCACGAACACCAATTTCTGGACAGAAATTTGTTGTAATACTTTTAAGATGACAAAAAACACAAACCTTCAGCTAATTCAAACGAGGTTCTCCACAGAACCCACATTACCAATAGAAAATGTATAAAAAGGGCTTCATCTGCTCACAGCTGATTCTTATGGTTTTGTTCCCCAGTACAGCAGTTTTGGTCTGTAATTACTGAAAAACTGTTCTCCATTTTGGACCAAATCTATGTCTGATAGGAGACCTGATGATGCTTGATCTTCCAGTAAACCAATCACAATCCATCCTTGTGGCACTCACCATAACAAAAAGAAAAAAACAATATTAGTGAACTGGAAATCCTTAAACATCAACCAAGGCAAAATCTCCTCATAGAATTATTTTCAATTTCTGCTCTCAAGAAAAAAAAGAAAAAAAACCTGCTTTGTGGAGTGTTGGACTCCTTTTTTAAATCAATTAAATCTTGATTTTATTGATTAATTAATGGTTTTTCTTAACTTTCAGAATTAATTTAGTTCTTACTCTGGTGTCTGTGGGATCATTTACAACACGCCCTGTTTTGCAGTGTGTAAGTCTAGAGAGAGAATGTGTAGGTAATCATTTTGTCTCCACTCAGGTGTGCCTAACCTCCACACACAACTTAAGGAGTGTTTGAATGGTGAATGTTTGCTGATTCTTTTACTTTGTTTGGAGATATCAAAGCTGCTGGAGAAGATATTTTTTTTTATCAGATAGACATAGTATACGCCTCATAGATCAATAATAGATCAATAACAGAAGTGAAAAAAATTGTTGCTCAAAAACGTGTTTTGATCTCTACTGTAAATACTCTTATTGACATGGTTGTGAAAGTTTACACATTGCATTGTGGGATGTGGAGTTTCATAGAAGATCATTTTGAGCAAATTATTCACTTTATTGATCTATGGCAACAACACATTTTCTTTATCTGATAAAAGAAAATGTTTTATTTTGCTCCTAACCAGTGATTCCTCGTCCTCTGGCTTGTTTTTGTCTAATAATCAAACCTTCTGGAACATAATGTATTACAGCTACAGCTGCAGAAGCATGAAATCATGTTTTTCTAATGTAAACACCTTTCAGGACCTTTGCTGTGTCACGTTTCAACTTCCTGCTTTCATCTGTTTACTTTGATCTGTTGAGAGAAACAAAAAGCACACGAGTGTGGAAAAGGAAAGCATGCAGAATGCTAATGATGAGAAAAATGTCATCACCTCTTGAGCAAGAATCGTCGCAGCGCTGCCAAGCTGTGAAGAAGTTATTTATTACTCCAATGATAGTAAGTGAATGCCAAAGAGATATATATATATTTTTTTTAAATTTCACAAGCCAAAAATTACAAGTTTAGAATAGCGACGCTAACTGGAAACAAACGCTAATTAAGAAATGTTAAAAACTGGTTCATTCCTGTCTTTTTTGGCTAACAACAGAAAATATTTCACTTGATTGAAATTGAAGAGAACATATGTAAATGTCATATCTGAAAGAAAATCATGGAAATGCCAAGTCTGGCCCTCCTCCTCCTCCTCCTCCTCCTCCTCCTCCTCCTCCTCCTCCTCCTCCTCCTCCTCCTCCGTTCTCAGGTTGAACGAACAAAAGAAAAAGATGATTTCTCTTTCATTCTGAGGCTGTTTCACTCTCAAATCATTTGTTCCAGAGAGGTAGATCAAATCAGAAATCAGTGGGCACAATAATGTGTTTTGTTTGTATCGTGTATGTGTGCAGTGAAAAAATATATTGAAGAAAAAAACAATGAGCAGAATGTGGCCTTTAGAACGTCTCATTTGGTCCTCCAGGAGGAAGTAAAAACACAAATACAAATAATTCACTTTTAGATCTCTCAACAAATCTAAATTCACTAATTTGATGAAACTACACAATATTTGAAGTTGCTCACATTTTTCTCGTACCTTTAGCATTTAATGAGCAACACAATAAAACAACAAAGGCTAATAAACTCTTCTGTTTACACTGTAAAAAGTGTTGCTCAGATTTAACGCAACATTTTCCAATCATTTCTTTTTAGGTTTTGTGAACTTAACGTTGGTAAAAAATCAGTATAATGAAGTTAACCTAATGCAACAAAATTAAGTTGAATTTACAAAAAAATGGTCCAAAAATTAAGTTTGACAAACATGAAAGAAGACAGCAAAAGATTTACACCAAAAATAAGTCATATTTATAAATGTGGGCATTTCTTTTTGTATAAATATTGTTTAGTTTTCTGTTTTATTTTTAGTATATTTTTATTATAAATACCGTGTGTGTGTGTGTGTGTGTAACTCTCTCTAAACGGCTCTGTGTGCCTTCTGCATGTACATTTGTTTATATAGCACATGGTGAAAACGTTTATAATGCCGCATCTGCAGAGAAATGTGCATTTTTTGCCGTTCGCTTCAAACACCCCATTGCTCGTTAATAACTCCGGTCTAAACAGCGAACGGTCAAACAAACATGAAAATAAACTTTGCAACACAAAGTTACTCCAAAATAACGATATTTGGAAGCTGTTGACAAAGTTTCAGGTCGAACACATACGACAGATATTCACTCCACAAACACACACACACAGAACTTTCTTGCTTTTATAGGTAGATAAGAACAAACACTGGTTAAGACCAAATAAATAAATAAATATCCGTTTGGTACCGAGGTTGTGGACCCACCCACTCACTAAAAACATATATATTTTTTCATACTTTTATAGACTTTATCTGCTGTTTGCTGTAGTGTTTTTAAATGGTAAACATACTGTATGTATATATAGAATAACAAAAATGTGTGCCCCCCCTGCATACCCATGTTCTATTCCCGTAGGGAAGCTTCTGGTAAACCACTTGTTTGTCTGCTGCTCTGCTCTGTTCTGGGACTTTCCTAAGTGACAGCATTGGAAGCAATTATGATTTCTGGTAGTTTTCCCATTCCAAATGACTGTTTATAGCCCATAATATCATAATATCAGTGCAGGCTGTCAAATATCTCACACACCACTGGGCCAATCCAATAAGTCTGGCATAAAGAACTAAAACTGAGTAATGTTGTTATGATCTCGTCAACCCTGTGTCAAACTTAAGGCCTGGGGGCCAAATCCGGTCCTTTAGGCCATCCAATTCGGCCCGCAGGAGAAAGTACAAAAAGACAGAAAAACATGAATTATTATGTAAATTACCCAATAATTCAGCTGTAGATATTTTTTTGCTTCTTTTTTTGCTTTATTTAATATTGACATCACAACTACGTTGGTAACCCAGATGTTTTGTTTGAATGTGTTATTACATGTGTCCACATTTGGCTTTTAAAATGGTTAAAAGTAACAGCGATAAAAACAAAGTAAGGAAGAAATTTACAAAAACATTACAAAAAGAAAAGCAATATTCAAAGTTAAATAGAATCATTAGTCACAGGGCAGAGGCAACGCAGACAAGTGAGAAACCAGGTATTAACGTGAACACTAAAGCATCGTCACTATCTTTATATCTCAGCCATTCTAAATAAACTCACACTCAACAATATTGTTCAAAGAAGTCAAATTATTTCACATAATTAACCCCAAATTAAATAAAAATTGGTCACAAAATCAAAATAATTTTTAAGAGACTAATATCTGTCACTTATTGCCTGGATATTGTTTATGTATCATTTATACATGAAAGTGTAAACTTGGGGACATCATTGTTGAAAGTTGCTTGTTTTCCCGTTTAAATTGTGTGACCTGTTAAAATCAAACGACTTTATATTTGGTCCCTGATGTAAATGCACAGCCTGTGTAGATGCTGATTGATATTCAGGCAGTGAAAAATGAAGAAAATGATTTCTATGTAAAGTGACTGTTTTACCCCAGAAAACAGGAGAATGAATATTTACCAAGTTAAACAAAAAAATATATCAAATATTTTGCTCATAATTTTATTTAAACCACCATACTACATAATCACGTTTTTATTAATTAGATGTTTTTAATCAGGCCCCAATATGACTTGGTAAAACCTTGCATGCACACATATAAAACATTATAAAAACATTTTTCCACTGAAAGTCAAACCAACAAATATGTCAAATTTCTCTCAATCTCATGTTAAATAATCACAGCTGTAATGAAATGGAAACATTATATAACACAGACTAAAGTGACATTTTCATGTTTTGAGACCATATCACGCATTTCCACTTCCTGTAAAACAGGAAGTTGATTGATTGTCTAGCAGTGTAGCTAACGGACATTCTTGCCACGTAATTTCTTGTGATTTCAGCGTAACCCTTCCATCTTCCTTAAATAATCTGAAGCATATAGATATAAAATCAATAACAGTAATTGGCTGTGATCCTATTTTTCATGTTTGGTAGAATTAAAATCATCAGAAAAAAGAAACAGAAACAGAAAATCCCTGACTATTATTGTCATTCCTTCCTTTTTTATATAAACTAAACATCAGCAGAAATGCTTTTGAAATAAAGGTAATTTTTCATAATAAAGATCCCAAAACCATCCTGATGATTTAAACATGCAACCATCTGTAAAATATCAGCTCATATCTGACCTATCACAGTGAAAAATGATCAAAATGATTTCTCTATTGGTCATCTAAAATTAGAAACATGTACGTACTCCTCTAGTGTCCAATGTGGACCTCTTCTCTCAGTGGATCTGTGTTTGTGCAGAGGGTGGGTGGCAGTGTTCAAACCCACTGAAGTCTGGACTTTGTTCTTCTCGTCTTCACTGAAATCCTGAGACGTCTCGTGTTCCACTGAGCTGCATCATCATAATCTACTACTGTCCTTTTCTGTGGTGCAGATATCATCATCAGGACGTTCACATGTTTCAGCTGTTCCACATTTAATCACTACAACATGTTGCAACTAAAAGTGTGAGAAAACAGTTATTAGGCGATATATATATCGTGATATTTCACAGCGCATTTATCGTATCAATCCAAAAAATACATTTTTTGAATCATGTTTTTTTCTGGAAGATAAAAAATGCTCTTTTCTTGACTTCACATCTGCTCGTCCTGGTTGTTTAAATTCAGACAAAAGTCGTCTTGAATCTGACTTTATGAGACTTTTCTGTAGATTAATGTTTATGCTTTAATTGTCTAAAATGTATACGTTTATTTCAGCTGAGCTTAAAGCTGGTTTTAATTCTAACCACATTGTTCTATTTGGTGTGTGTGTGTGTGTGTGTGTGTGTGTGTGTGTGTGTGTGTGTGTGTGTGTGTGTGTGTGTGTGTGTGTGTGTGTGTGTGTGTGTGTGTGTGTGTATCGGAGGTTTAATGATCATAATATTCAGGATTCATAATCCCATTATTCATTTATTGCAGGTGTTTCTTAACACTTTTGCAAACCTTAAAGTTTCCTGTTTTTGGCTTTTGACATCATGTACATTAAAAAATATATACTATCAGCATCATTTACTAAAGACTAAAACTGTGATCTGTGTCTTTAGGTCAATTTAAGTTTTATTTTTGCATTATTTCCTCTTATCATTTTTTCCTCGTTATCTATCTTTTTTCTCTACATTTATTATTATTATTATTATTATTATTATTATTATTATTATTATTATTACTACTACTATTGTGGTTTTTGCACCAACCACCAAAACAAATTCTTCTTGTATTGTGAAAACTATACTTAGTAATAATTAAGTTTTATGATTCTTGATTTTATTTTGTTTTTAGCTTTACTGCTCTTTATGTTTTTTTCATATTTACTTTGTCTGGACAAATTTTAATGCATTTCCAAGAAAACGTATTCACTCTTAAATCTATCTCATCTTATCTCATATCTTGACCTGAAACTTGTCTTTATTTTAACTAGTGTGTCTTTGAGCTGCATTGTTTTGTATGAAAAGCTCTTTATAAATAAAGTATTGATTGATTATATGAATAAAATACCATAGTTGGCACTAGTAACTACAAATTAAAGTGTAAACTATTGCAGTATTATCAATTCATACAGTTTAATTAAAGGTTTTAGTAGATTATGGGCAGATTACAGATAAAACAGCAGCATTCAACTAGTTAAATGTTGATTTACGTTATGTAACGTAGCAACTATTTAAACCTGTTTTAACATTCATCACATTCACTCATCATCATACATTTCACTAATCGATCTTTTACGATTGGATAGAAACAGTTTTAACTTTGTGATTTTGATTAAATGCTATAAAAGTCTCATCAATGATGCACAGTTAAGGTTATAATTGTAATTATTTGATTATATTCAGTGAAAAGCTAAGCAAATATCTTTGTATTTGCTGCTTGATTAGTCACATTTGTTTTCTCAGGGTGTCTCTGAGGTGTTAGCAACGAGAACAAAGGTGACGAACAAAGATATTTGGGTAAATGAATGTTGTGTAAAGAGACAAACCACCATTTTAAATGTAGTAATAACAAGCAGAGCATTAAAGGCTGATAGTTGTGACTAATTTCATCTGTTGGTAAAAGTTATGATGGTAGAATCTACTCATTTTATTCAATTTATTAAAAATAAAAACATCTAATTACCATTAAGATGCACTTTGTGCAAAATGTGAAAGACATTATTGAATGGTTTGCACAAAGCCTCAGGCTAATTATCAGTCATTTGACTTGTTTTTGCATATTTTTCGTAAATAATATTTTTATTTTTCCAATAAGATTATAAGATAACAAGACATTAAAAGACAGATTCAAATGTCAAAATACCTTGTTATGTTAATGAGTTAATTAGATTTAAGCATTATTGGACATTCTATAGCAGTTTGATCACAGCGGGGTCCACAAATATGTTTTTCTATGAGCCAAGGGCCACATTTTGTGTAGTTTTTAGAATAATGACCAATAAGAGCATCAATACAGAAAAAGCAGAAAACAAAGGGTTTGTGTATTTGCTGTATTTAGTTTTGTGAGTTGTTAGTCATATTCTGTAATTTTGGAGGTTTTTTGTGTATTTTTCTATCAATTTGGTCATTTTTGTTGTCATTTTGTGTGTTTTTCTGTCACCTGAATTTGGTATTTGTTGCCGATTTTTTGCATTTTTGGAGTCGTCCTCTGTATTTTTATTGTTGTGTGTATTTTTCAGTCGTTCTGTGTAGTTTTGTTGGTATTTTTCTGTCCTTGAAGTCATTTTGTATGTGTTGTTGTTTTGTGTGTTTTTGTTATCTTTTTGTTTGTTTTATTTATTGAGAATTGAGACTGTATACAGCGTATATAGTGTATATTGTGTATACAGTGTATATTGTGTATACAGTGTATATAGTGTATATTGTGTATACAGTGTATATAGTGTATATTGTGTATACAGTGTATATTGTGTATACAGTGTATATTGTGTATATTGTGTATATTGTGTAAACAGTGTATACAGTGTATATTGTGTATACAGTGTATATTGTGTATATTGTGTATACAGTGTATATTGTGTATATTGTGTATATAGTGTATATAGTGTATATTGTGTATACAGTGTATATAGTGTATATTGTGTATACAGTGTATATTGTGTATATTGTGTAAACAGTGTATACAGTGTATATTGTGTATACAGTGTATATTGTGTATATTGTGTATACAGTGTATATTGTGTATATTGTGTATACAGTGTATATGGTGTATATTGTGTATATTGTGTATACAGTGTATATTGTGTATATTGTGTATACAGTGTATATTGTGTATACAGTGTATACAGTGTATATTGTGTATATTGTGTATATAGTGTATACAGTGTATATTGTGTATATAGTGTATACAGTGTATATTGTGTATACAGTGTATATTGTGTATATTGTGTATACAGTGTATATTGTGTATATTGTGTAAACAGTGTATACAGTGTATATTGTGTATACAGTGTATATTGTGTATATTGTGTAAACAGTGTATACAGTGTATATTGTGTATACAGTGTATATTGTGTATATTGTGTATACAGTGTATATTGTGTATATTGTGTATACAGTGTATATGGTGTATATTGTGTATATTGTGTATATAGTGTATATTGTGTATACAGTGTATATTGTGTATATTGTGTATACAGTGTATATTGTGTATACAGTGTATACAGTGTATATTGTGTATATTGTGTATATAGTGTATATTGTGTATACAGTGTATATTGTGTATACAGTGTATACAGTGTATATTGTGTATATTGTGTATATAGTGTATACAGTGTATACAGTGTATATTGTGTATATAGTGTATACAGTGTATACAGTGTATATTGTGTATATTGTGTATATTGTGTATATAGTGTATACAGTGTATATTGTGTATATAGTGTATACAGTGTATACAGTGTATATTGTGTATATAGTGTATACAGTGTATATTGTGTATACAGTGTATACAGTGTATATTGTGTATATTGTGTATATTGTGTATATAGTGTATACAGTGTATATTGTGTATATAGTGTATACAGTGTATATTGTGTATATTGTGTATATAGTGTATACAGTGTATATTGTGTATATTGTGTATATTGTGTATACAGTGTATATTGTGTATACAGTGTATATTGTGTATACAGTGTATACAGTGTATATTGTGTATATTGTGTATATAGTGTATACAGTGTATACAGTGTATATTGTGTATATAGTGTATACAGTGTATATTGTGTATACAGTGTATACAGTGTATATTGTGTATATTGTGTATATTGTGTATATAGTGTATACAGTGTATATTGTGTATATAGTGTATACAGTGTATACAGTGTATATTGTGTATATAGTGTATACAGTGTATATTGTGTATACAGTGTATACAGTGTATATTGTGTATATTGTGTATATTGTGTATATAGTGTATACAGTGTATATTGTGTATATAGTGTATACAGTGTATATTGTGTATATTGTGTATATAGTGTATACAGTGTATATTGTGTATATAGTGTATACAGTGTATATTGTGTATATAGTGTATACAGTGTATACAGTGTATATTGTGTATATAGTGTATACAGTGTATATTGTGTATACAGTGTATACAGTGTATATTGTGTATATTGTGTATATTGTGTATATAGTGTATACAGTGTATATTGTGTATATAGTGTATACAGTGTATATTGTGTATATTGTGTATATAGTGTATACAGTGTATATTGTGTATACAGTGTATACAGTGTATATTGTGTATATTGTGTATATAGTGTATACAGTGTATATTGTGTATATTGTGTATATAGTGTATACAGTGTATACAGTGTATATTGTGTATATAGTGTATACAGTGTATATTGTGTATATTGTGTATATTGTAAGGGCTTCTGTACTGCAGTGCACTGATCACATGATGATGTGTTAAAGAAGACTGAATCACTTGTTAATCTCATCTGATTATCTCCTGCATATGTTTAATCCTGTATCTGTAATCCTTTAATCTGCTGATTATCCTGGAACACTAAATACTAGAGAGAGTAATATAGAACACATATACAGTAGATAGTCATCCCACTTCTATTTCTATTTCTACTGGCAATCGAGATACTGTGATTAACCTAAATTACATGTTTGGGACAGTGTGAGGAAATCTGTGTATACAGGGAAAAAATCCTCTGCAAACAACATAAAAAAATATTACTATTAATCAGATTATTGAAATAATAAGTATTTAAATGAATAAAATCAGCTGACTATCACTATCCTGTATAGTTAAGACATTGTTACCTGCACATATAGCAGGGGTATCAAACTCATGTAGTTCAGGGGCCAATTATGGAGCAGTTTGATCTCAAGTGGGCCACAGGTTTTAGGTTGAAAAAGAAACAACTTCAACATTAAAGAGTTTGCACGACCAGTTCTATATTAGACATAAAGTATGGAAGGAATCAACAATATTTAAGCAATAAGTGACAGATACTTAAATGATTTGGTGGAAAAATTGAGAATTGCAGGATTTTGGTTAAATTAATAGTTCATACAGCAACAATTTACAACTGAATGAGTTGGTAATTTACAGAATGATTCTTTCTCTTGCGGGCCCAATCAGATACTCTGAAGAGCCGGATTTGGCCCCCGGGCCTTGAGTTTGACACATGTGACGTATAGCAGAAGAGCATCTCCAGAATAAATAGTTGTAAGCTATTCCAGATCCCAGACCTCATGTATAAACGTTTCCACTCAAAGTTTGTGATTTATGAAACTGAACTTCACGTCAACATTATTAAAGTCAAATGATTATTGAAATATTTAGTAAACAGACACATTTGTCTACTCTGTATATTTGCTTTCCTCTCTGACTCTCTGCTACACTCGTTAGCCGTCAGAAGGATGGAGGATATTTTAGTGTCACGCTCTCCTCTTGTTCTCCACCATCACATCAGACGCTTCGTCTTCACCTCATATCGCTCTGATTTACAGCGCTGTCACTCTTTAGCTTTTCTTCTATTAAAGATTCCACCAAACACTCCTGGCCTCCAGCGTGACCTCGCTCACCTACACTTCCTTCTGAAACTCCTTTTCCGTGTCTTTTCTGCCACAATCCAGCATAAAATACTATTGGTCAGCAGACTTGTTTGAGTTGAGTTGCATTGACCATTTATGGTAGAATGTGGGTGTGTCTACGGGGGATATGAGGTAAATCCAGTTTTATAAATAAGGCTGACATTAGTATGACATGGCACCTGTTATTAGCATGAATAAGGTGTCATTAAGGGTTCTTTGTTACCCTAAAACTAGGTCCCTCCACCTAACCCAAAAAATGCCAACATAGCTCCAAAGGTGTCATCATTTGTCTATAAAACTTCAAGTAAAGTGTTAAAAAGTTCTCAGTGGATTGTGTGCATATACACCTACGCTCTAGGCTTGTGTGCTCTGATAACGCTCCTCGTGTGGTCGGTGTGAACATGTAAACAAAGTCTAGAGCAGATCAAACAAGATAATTCTAGAACGATTGTTTCTGTCGGAGCGTTTTCAATCAAATTCTAGAGTGATTAGGTTCAGTGTGAATGTCCCAGACTAAAAACAGGAAGTAACGGAGATGACGTTGAACGCATGGCATTGTGGGTGATCAGGAGAACCTGCGATGCCGCAAAACAGGGCAATGAAACCACCAAAAACTCGGCAACTTGTTGCTGCTCCATTGTTGAAAGTTGTGGAAGAACAAACCCATACCCAAGTGTGTCCACATCGTGAGTAGTGTGCTTTAGTGTGGGCGTAGTGTGGGCATAGTGTGGACGTAGTGTGGGCGTAGTGTGTGATTTAGTGTGGGCGTAGTGCGGGCGTAGTACGGGCGTAGTGTGGACGTAGTGTGGGCGTAGTGCGGGCGTAGTGCGGGCGTAGTGTGGGCGTAGTGTGGACGTAGTGTGGGCGTAGTGTGTGATTTAGTGTGGGCGTAGTGTGGGCGTAGTGCGGGCGTAGTGCGGGCGTAGTGTGTGATTTAGTGTGGGCGTAGTGTGGGCGTAGTGCGGGCGTAGTGTGGACGTAGTGTGGGCGTAGTGCGGGCGTAGTGCGGGCGTAGTGTGGGCGTAGTGTGTGATTTAGTGTGGGCGTAGTGCGGGCGTAGTGCGGGCGTAGTGTGGGCGTAGTGCGGCGTAGTGTGGGCGTAGTGCGGGCGTAGTGTGGGCGTAGTGCGGGCGTAGTGTGGGCGTAGTGCGGCGTAGTGTGGGCGTAGTGCGGGCGTAGTGCGGGCGTAGTGTGTGATTTAGTGTGGGCGTAGTGTGGGCGTAGTGTGGGCGTAGTGCGGGCGTAGTGCGGGCGTAGTGTGTGATTTAGTGTGGGCGTAGTGTGGGCGTAGTGCGGGCGTAGTGTGGACGTAGTGTGGGCGTAGTGCAGGCGTAGTGCGGGCGTAGTGTGGGCGTAGTGTGGGCGTAGTGCGGGCGTAGTGTGGGCGTAGTGCGGGCGTAGTGTGGGCGTAGTGCGGCGTAGTGTGGGCGTAGTGCGGGCGTAGTGTGGGCGTAGTGTGGGCGTAGTGTAGGCGTAGTGTGGGCGTAGTGCGGCGTAGTGTGGGCGTAGTGCGGGCGTAGTGTGGGCGTAGTGTGGGCGTAGTGCGGGCGTAGTGTGGGCGTAGTGCGGCGTAGTGTGGGCGTAGTGCGGCGTAGTGTGGGCGTAGTGCGGGCGTAGTGTGGGCGTAGTGCGGGCGTAGTGTGGGCGTAGTGTGGGCGTAGTGTAGGCGTAGTGTGGGCGTAGTGTAGGCGTAGTGACACAGAGATAAAAACATCTTCTTCAGGTTTCTCCAGTAACGACTCCTCAAGCGTTTGGAGTGAATCACAAGTTGTTCTGTGAAAGCAAACGGAGCCAAATGATCAGCTGTTCTCCACCCATTCAGAACGAGTCAGGGACTAAAGCAGCACCTGTAGTAGGCGTCCTACGCAACAGATATAAACATATTCTCTATACAATATTCATAGAGTTACAGTATGTTTTTAGCTACACCACAGAAATCATCATTAATCATTCAAACCATACTGTGTTTACATGCACGTACATTCAAGGGGGGAGGACAACGTCCCACTGTATTATGTATATGTGAGTTTAAAAATCTAAGCTTTAATAAAACACAATGATGATGACACTTCATAACAGAAACAGGTTTTTAATAACACATTTCTGACATGAATGACATTGTAAACCAGCAATTGAAATACTCCATGAATCTACACCTGACATAAGCAACTGGTGGCGCGGGGACCACATGCGGCCCTCAGTCTTATTTTGTGAGGCCCCAAAAGAAAAAGCAGAACATGACAAAGAAATACACAAAACTGCAAAAATACACAAAACTGCAAAAATACACAAAATTACTCCCAAAAAATCCACTTAAAAAGCTGCACAAAAAGAAAACAAAATATGATGACAAATACACACAAATACTTTTCTTTTCTTTTTTTGTTCTTATTTGTTTAACTTTTTTATAGACAAAGATACTTTTCTTCATTGATTTTTTGAATCTTTATTTATATATAAAATTATTTTGTGTCATTTTGTACAATTACTTTGGGGGCCGCATAAAATTAAACCGAGGGCCGCATGTAGCCCCCGGGCCGTCAGTTGCCTATGTCTGATCTATTGTAATACGTGTTGTGACCAAGCAGCACAACCCACAAAACAGACGTTTTTAGAAGATAGAAAAGTGAGAAGAATGAAAGATGGTGCATCCCGTGGGAGTAGTAGAGACAGATGTTTTGAAAGAGCAGCAGCGCCCGCCCCCAGCCTCAGCATGCCCCGCCCCGCCTGCTGTGACATTACCTGCCTACCGCCGCGTAATCATGATGAATCTTTGTGAGGCTTCCAACCGACGAGTCCAAACAATGAGTGGAGAAGGCAAACACACACGTCCCTTTATCTTCCCTCATCTCATCAACATTTCTCCTCTTTTGTCCTCGTTTTATCATCCATCGTCTTCTCTCTCTCTCTCTCTCTAAATCATTCTTCTCTAATGTTGCTCTCTCATTCTGTATTCTCTCTCTCTGATCTCCTCTTTTGGTTTTTGGGTCTAATGTTTTTATTTATAATATAATATAATTTATACTCTGCCTTCCTTCCCTTTAATTCTCAACTCAAAGCATTAGTGGCTGAGAAAGAAAGAAATGTTTAATGTATGAAAGAATCTTTAGATAGCGTACAAACCTCATTCTGTTTTAACAGCGTAAAATTCATAGTTTTGATGTACTTTTAGTACTAACATACTAATCATAGTAACGTACTACTCATCCTAATGTACTAATACGAACGTACTACTCATCTAGCGTACTAATACTAACGTACTAATACTAACGCAATAATACTAACGTACTACTCATCCTAACGTACTAATACTAACGTACTACTCATCCTAGCGTACTAATACTAACGTAATAATACTAACGTACTACTCATCCAAACGTACTAATACTAACGTAATAATACTGACGTACTACTTGTCCTAACGTACTAATACTAACGTAATAATACTAATGTACTAATACAAACGTACTAATACTAACGTAATAATACTAACGTACTACTCATCCTAACGTACTAATACTAACGTAGTAATGCTGACGTACTACTCATCCTAACGTACTAATACAAACGTAGTAATACTAACGTACTAATACAAACGTACTAATACTAACGTACTAATACTAACGTACTACTCATCTTAACGTAATAATACTAACGTACTAATACTAACTTAATAATACTAACGTACTACTCATCCTAACGTACTAATACTAATGTAATATTACTAACGTACTAATACTAACGTAATAATACAAACGTACTACTCATCCTAACGTACTAATACTAACGTAACAATACTAACGTACTACTCATCCTAACGTACTAATACTAATGTACTAATACTAACGTACTATTACTAACGTACTAATACTAACGTACTAATACTAACGTACTACTCATCCTAACGTACTAATACTAATGTATTAATACTAACGTACTAATACTAACGTAGTATATATTTACTATAGTATGTAGTAGTAGGGCTCGATTTATGTTTTTTTTAATATGTTTCATGCATTTAAATGCATATGCGTTTTATTTTTTCCAAATTCCTTTTTTATTTATTTTCCAAATTCCGTGTTTTCCACATACATTTTAGTTTTTTTAGAAATCTGAATATTTTTTTCAGAAAATATTAGTTTTTAACTTCTGTGAGGAAATAAAATATATACTATTTTAAAAATATATATATATTTAAACAAAAATATATGTCAAAAATAAAGTAAGATACAATTAAAATGAAGATTTAAGCTGTACTGTGAGGAAACTAAATAAATACTAATAAAAAAGAAAACTATAATTTAAAAAAAATGTATGTCAAAAATAAAAATGTAGATTAAAATAAGTAAGTAAGATACAATTAAAAGGTAGATATAAGTTGCAATGATATTTATTATTCTGACTGCTCCTTTTAATTATTTACATGTCATGTATGAGAACAGCATTAATGTCACCATGTTTCCTCTCATGGATCAATGATTTACTGAATCTGATCAGGTTTATTGATTAAGTTTATAGTGGAGAGTACGTTAGTGGGACATTTACTAAACAACCTAATGTGTTTCTGTCGTGTTCATGAACATTTATCAGCATTTCTAACTAAAGAAAGGTTACAGAGCATTAGAGATATTTTTATTATTTCATAATAACCCAGGTGTGTGTGTGTCTGTGTGCGTGTGTGTGTGTGTGTGTGTGTTAAATGGTGGGAGGGAAACAAACAATCTAAATATGAAGTGTAAACTTTAGCCGTCTGATTTTAAATTGCTATTCTGATTATCACTAACATATACAGTAGCTCAGAGTGGAGTCCTAGAGTCCTTCTATATCATTATGGTAGTGGGAGGAAGTGCTTGATGTATATGGATAATATGAAGAGGTTTTATTATGTGGAACCATTTGTACAGCATCCATTCTTCAAGTTTCCTCTGATACAAACACAGCAAAGAGAATCTCTGTGAATCAGATCACATAGTGTAGTGGTGCTAGCTTCTGTTTTAGTACAGTTCCATACAGGGTATACAGTACATACAGGATTCTTCTGGAGCCCGTATGATAAGACACCAAGTTATCACAGAGACAATTACCAGCAGGAAATGCTTAAACCAGTGGTTCTCTAACTTGTTTGGTTCTAGTCCCTCTTATGTCAGACAACAATATTTTACTCAGATTTGTGTGAAAAAACCACTATAGAACATAGTGAATGAGTGATAACACACATAATAATAGTAAATAAATGAATGAAACAGTATTTAGTGCTTCCTGAACAGATGTATTTCTATAGTTTTTAACATTTTCATTCATCTCCCTCCTGATGTAAAACTAACACTGATTGTTGTATTTTCAGTTCTTGTTCTAATCAAGATCATTTCTATTAAAATTTAGTGCATTTTTGGTGTCATTTTGTCATTGTTTGTCTGTTCTTTTTATTATTCAGTATAATTTTGTTTAATTTGTGTGTTTTTGTGTGTTGTTGGCATTATTTAAATGATTCTATCTCATTTTGTGTGCTTTCTCTGTTATGTTTGTGGTGATCTTGTGTGTTTTTCTCCTTAGTGTGTCTTTGTTGTCGTTTTGTGTGTTGCTATAGTAAAAATAAGTATTTTTCTCTCTTAGTGTGTGTTTTTGGTGTCGTTTTGTGTATTTTGTTGTTGTTTGTCTGTTTTTTTTATTTTTCAGTATATTTTTCTCTTCTTTTGTGTGTTTTTGGTGTCGTTTTGTGTATTTTGTTGTTGTTTGTCTGTTTTTTTTATTTTTCAGTATATTTTTCTCTTCTTTTGTGTGTTTTTGGTGTCGTTTTGTGAGTTGCTGGTAATTTTTATTATGATTATCATTTTAACCTAAATTCCACTGTTTTGATGGTTTCATTTGTTAATTTTCCTCTCTTCTCTCTCGCCTCTCTCTCTCTCTCTCTCTCTCATCTTCTCTCATCTCTCTCTCTCATCTCAAGTACGGCCCTGTAAGGCCACTGCGTACCCCCATTGAGAAACACTGGCGTAAACTACTGATTGTCTGTGCCATGCTCAACAACAACTCTAACTATTGTGTCATCAACCAGAATCCAGAAGGTGTTAAAAGCTAAAACTAATGGCCCAGTATCTACAGCTTTCTGTGATTACACTTTTATTTAGTTTTCCTTTGTTAAACTAGGAAAGACTAACCTTTAAAAAGTGCAAACATGCTTTCTTTTGTCTCCAATTAAAGTTAGAGTTTTATTGAACTTGATCCAGAAAAAGAAAAATCATTTTTTTAGGATCAAAACCAGATAAAGTGATTAATGAGCTTTTTATTGGTATTTTAAACAGATAATATTGTACAATATCAGCCATAACACACACACACACACACACACACACACACACACACACACACACAGGTACACACACACACAACACAGGTACAGTTACAGAGCTAAAGCTACATTAGGAACAACTTATCGTAACTTGTCCAAAGCTACCTGAGTATCAGTCATCCAGGTAATAGATGATCAATACTAGGGCTGGGCAATATATTAAGATTTAGGATATATCCAGTTTTCTATTTTGGCGATATTAAAAAATTACAATATTGCCAATAGCTATGTTTTCATTTTATAGCAAATTTTAAAAATATTATATTTAAATTTAAATTGTTTTATAAGTCACTGCTTTTGCTAGTTCTCAGAACAGATGAGAAACACTAGATAGATGAAGTTCTAAGTGCATCCTATCCCAGACCACCCTCTAAAAAAAGCAACACTCACTCACACGTGCTGTCCCTAATAGGAGAAAAGGCCAAAAGTGTCACATATTGATCAGGTGTTTGTTAATAAATGGGAATTAAAAATATCAAGATTTATATCGTATATCATCATTTTGAGAGAAAAATATAGATATGAGTTTTGGTCCATATTGCCCAGCTCTACAACTCACCATCTGTTACTCAGGGACCAAATATGGAGCAGTTTGATCACAAGTGGGCCACAGGTTTTAGGTTGAAAAACAACAACATTAATGTTTGCACTATATATATTATTATAAATAAGTATGGGAGGTATCAATATCATCTAAGCAATAAGTGACAGATACATAAATCTCATTTGATTTTTTTTAAACTAAATTTTATTTTATTTATCATTTGAGTTCTTTGAAACTTAATTAGGTTTTCATGTTTTCTCTGTCTTTTTCACTGAATTAGATCCTCTGAAGGACCAGAATTGGCCCCCGGGCCTTGAGTTTGACACAAATGCTCTAACTCAGTGATTCTGAAATGGTGGTACGTGTACCCCTAGGGGTACACGCTGGCACTACGGTAGGGTACTTCAGTGAAAGAGAGATTAACAAATGATCTTTCTTTTTTCTGATTTATATTTCAGTTGTTTTTGTTGTTGTTTTAATGATATTCATACAAACTTACAAAAAGACAACAAAACAAACAAACATACTGAATAATCCAGATGAAACACACAAAGTGTTGATAGAAATCATTTTAATTAGAAGATGAACTGAAAATATAAAAGTCAGTGTTGGTCACACATCAGGGGTTAGATGACCATAAATGATAAAAACTATAAAAATAAATCTATTCAGGAGGAACTAAATATTCTTTCATTCATGTATGTGTGTTAACACTCATTCATTCCATCATTAGGATCTATAGATGTTTATTCACACAATTCTGAGTAAAATAAAAAAAGTCGGACAAAAACGGGACTTGAGCCAAAAACAGGAACTTAAACTGTGAAAGTGGCAGAATTATTAATAATCATTTTTCTAACCTATAAACCCTACCATGGTCCAACTAACCCTCTCATACAACAGAGAACTGACCCTAACCTGACATAAGGCCATGGTCAACATTTAGCTTACACGTCTAGATAGTGGTCATCTAGTCTGCATTAGCTCAGTGTTAACTGAGCATTAAACATGTTTGTTTCTTTCTTCTTCTAACGTTAACTACAGCATCGCTCTGTGTGAAGCTGTGACAGTTTCCATCTGGAACGTTCTATATTTAAACACGCATCATAAACAGTTCCAGGTTTGATAAGTTCAATGGCACATGCTGCGTTAAAGAGTCTGAGTCACTGTATGCTAATGTGTTCATGTTTTAGCATCTTTTCATTAGGATGTAGGACTGAGACTAATTAGGCAGATGATCCAGTGGATTCAGCTGTAAATGACAGGTTAAAACAGGAAATGGAACAGGCTAATACTGGGATGGATTAGTGGTAAGTGTGTCTCTGCTGATTCTGTAATTCATATATACAGTATATTTGTGTTCAAAATGATAGGCTTTTTCTAACTCTGAACCAGACCAAATAAACCCTGTGTCCACATCTGACCAGTAACCCTACAACTTGACTCCGTCTCATTCCATCCAAAACCGCCACAACACTTACCTCACTGTTGGCCCCGCCCCTCCTATAAAAACTGTAGACTCTGCAATAAGTGGTGAATATGTTGGATTGAGAACATTGTGCAGAGAGAGGTATAGATATTAATAACAATCATTTCCTGTGTGTGTTTACTTTTATCTGGACATACACGCACATCTAGTTTAGCGCCAAAACCATTCCAACAACTATTTTCTCTAACAGTAGCTAGTTAGCATAGCATTAATTGTTCTTTCAAACATTTTATACTGTAGTATAGACTGGGCGTGTCTCCCATAATCAATGCAATTTTAAACATTTCCAGCCTAGACACACGTCAGCCTTTGTGCTTTAGCTACTTTTTAATGTTTTTGCATTTTCTCGCCACAGCTAAACCGCCCACATGTCATATTCAACAGACGCTAACACGTGTGTGTGTGTGTCATGTTACGTGCTTGACAGGTTTAGTCGCAACGTCTATCAGAACACGTAGTGGAGTTTCCACAGGTTTCTACAGGTACAGACCTTTAGTAAATCTGTCATATTGTATGATGTCATCACACCTGTGCTACTGTATGCCTCACCTTCCACAGGGATAATATTTTACTAAAATATCCACGTCAGGGCCACGTGTTGAAATGTAATCACAGGTTTAACAATCACTTTGAAGATGAGAAATCACAAATGGACAGACTTCTGAATGCCTCATTTATCATTTCTAAGTGCTCCTATTAAAGCAATTGCTTAACATATTTCATTTATACAGTTTGTTTGCTATTGTGGATCATTTAAAGTTTTGTTTTTTTATGACATCAGAATTGAAAAGTTAAACAAAATGTTTAAAGTGATTTTCTTCCAAAGGTCGGTGACAATTTCCTCTTTTTTCTTCTTCTTCAATTTTAAGCATCAAAAGTATTTGTTTACATTCTGCTCTGAATAACAATTCTAATAATGATGTCATGTTTTTAACCAAGCACAAGAAAGTCATTTATTTCTTTTCAAACAAACTGTGTTTAGTTGCAGACAAACATTTTGTCTCAAAGCTTTGGCTTTTTAATAAAAAATTCACAGTGAAGCTGAAGGTTAATTGTAACAGGTCAGATATGTAAGGTTTAAAAAATCATCTTTTGGTCCCACAACACCATTTAAAAATGTAACTACACAACCTGAATTATAGAAAAAGAGTGTTTAAGAAGAGACAGGAGGAAAAGTTGGTTTGTATTCAACTGATCATTTCAACAAGTTTTGACATTTAGTCTTAAAAACCTAAACTAAAGTATATGAAAAATACTCAGGATGCACAATATTTATCTGATAAGACTATTTGAACAGTCATCAATGAAAAGTCGTCCTAATAATAGTGATTAAAATCAATATGAGACTGCACAGACTGTATAAAAACTATTAAAGATTTGTAAAGAAACGTCATTTATAGCATATTTGTCTTTAAACTGCATGTCAAAGGATGCACACACTCAGGCTGTGTGTGGAAGATGTTAAAAAGGTTTCAGGTCGATCACACACACACACACACACACACAGAAGTTTCTTGATTTATAGTTAGATTTGTACAGATTTAAATACATTTTATCTTTATCAAGGTGAAATTTAACACATTTATTCTTAACGTGCCTGTGAACAAAAAAGTTCTTCCTCAAAGGAATTACTAATAAACTACTTATGCACTTTTGTCTAATATTAAAACTTTGTCACGTCTTATGTAACATGAAAAAGAAGTCAAAGTAAAAATTAAAAAGGAATAAATAAACAGTTTAAAAAAAATCATGTGTAAGTCATTTTTATATATTTTAAATAATCTACCTAGAAATTATTGCATATTTCAATATCGTGGAATGATTTTCAAAGAAAAACAGATTAATATTTGAGCTTTTTAAGAAACCTTTGGGGAAAAAATGTGATTTTAAGGTCACTTACTGTATATCTATATTTATGCACTTGTTTGTTCTTTTTTCAAACTGTGTGAGTTCGTCTTATGAAGATTGCATTGCTGGCATCAGTTACAGTACACCCCCATGAATAAACAGAGTACAGATGATAGACATAAAAATGAATTTCATACTCAGAACAAAAACCATGTGTAAATCTGTGTGAGAATCCTCTGAGAATACAGTGTTAACTGTAACACTCATTCAAACACAAGCGTGCCAAAGAATACTGGAACATTAAACCTTTTTATCTCCAACTAGTGATTACATCATGAAAACTAAGTCAATTACATAACCTCTTATAATGTACAGTACTGTGGATAAAAACACAATCTACCATTACACTGGACTACGTTAAAAAATAAATGAAACCAAAAAGTAAGTTTTACTTTGAAAAATAAGTTTAAAAAAACACTTGATGAGAAAAGTCATGGTGTCGTTGGAAAGATGATGTTGTTAGAGAGAGAGAGAGAGAGAGAGAGAGAGAGAGCATGAATGCTAATGTGCAGAAAGCTGCAAGTTTTTACTGTATTTACTTGAGATGCAGTGAAATATTCTATGACGGCTGTGACTGTGTTCTAGCATCACTAAATAAACTAAGAATAAAAAAAAAAATGAAAATATTTATGGAGCACTGACATTCCATCAATGCACAATAATAAAATAAAATAGATAATTAACCTCGCTAATGCTTACATTAAATAACACATTATACACATTATATAAGTGACTGGACTGATGGAAGATTTTATTACTTCAGTTTGTGTTTAAAACAACTTCTGATCTGCTCCAAAAAATCCTCTGGTGCAGTTCTATGAGCTAATCAGTTACAGTAACTGATTACATTCACCAGTTACTGTAACTAGTTACTGTAACTAGTTACTGTAACCAGTATCATGAGCAGAGCTTCATTATTTGATTGGATCCAGAAGTTTTGATCAACTTAATTTAAATTAACCTAATTTAAATGATCCTGATGACGTCATTCCAGATCATAATGATTAAACAAAAATAAATGTGCAACACATCACGTGTAAAAAGTGTTATTTCACCACTAGGGCTCAGAATATTTACAGTATCAGAAGTGATCAATAATCTATGATGTTTCAGACTCTACAATCACTGGTATTGATGATCTCGTCTTTATCCAGATCTTCTGTAGCTGTGATGAGATGTTGAAACGCTCTGAGCAGGTGAAGATGATTAATGCTGACTCATGTTTTCACAGAGCGATGCAGCACTACATGACACAGACACTTTAAAGTTAAACAGGCACTGGTGGCTCTGATGTAGGAGTCAGTGATGATATGTGTAGTTTTTAGAAAGTAACGTATAAATAAACCTCCTTTTTCTCACGGTGACGGCGTTTAAACCTGATTCTGTCTATTTCAGCGTTCAACAGTAGATTCTGTGATTCCATGTATTTTATAGACGCTAATCTCTGATTGGTGAACATATTAATCACTGAAATGATGGAGTTATGTTATCACAGTAGTGAAAATATATTAATGTGATTAATGTTAATCATTCAGCCTTAAACTATAGTACATATTTATATATTACATCATAGTTATATAGTTTTAATGTTCTCTATAATTATTGGTCAGATTTTACCTTGATCATAAAAAATTGTTATATAATACAAACTTATATAAGTAGCAACTGATCCATGTGCTATACATTTTTACATAAGCATATACTTTATGGGATAAGTACTGAAAAAACAGGTTTGATAGGGAATCTGAAATAATGTGATCACATATTATCCATGTCCACTAGTTTATTTAGAAAAGACTGAATTAGCCTCTTACATAAAACCAGAAATGGATCTTGTCTGTTCCATGCAGGCGTACTGTACAAAACATAAATAAATCTGGATGATTCAAACTGTTTCTGATCAAGTCTAAGTCTAAGGAACAAACTCAGCAGGAAGAAGAAAGACATTATTCACAGTGTGAACGGTGCAGGCACCAAATAAAGAATAAAGAATCCTTCAACACTAGATCATAAACATTAAGTATTTCAACTCTTTTAAAAAACTAATCACAACCACAAAGTCATGGCATTAAAAACACTAATTGCATTATCTGTATTGTAATTATTCATTATTGTCATGACGTTATTGTAAAATTCATTGAATAGTATTGTATAAAAGTATTTGATGATATTATTTAAAGTAGAAATATAATATATGTGTGGGATTGAGATATAAACCATTTCAGCAAAAAGCCGTCACCTGGTGCTCAGAAAAAACAAAGACAATTGTGGTTTTGCTTCCAGGCTAAGCTCCGCCCAATGAAATACGTCACAATGTTTACAAACAATTAAAGGGTCTATATCAACTTCCAAATCAATATTTGGATTTGTTTACATTAAATTTACATTCTTGTTAATGCCATAAAGCTTCATTTATAGATTTACAGTAGCTTTTGAGTTTTTCTTTGTTATTTGTGTTAACATTTGGTTTATTTTTTGTATTTTTGAAATCTTTTTGTTATTTTGTTGTTTTTTTGCCATTTTTTGTATTTTTGGATTTTTTTTGTGTATTTCAACAAATGACAAACATTCATGTCTTATGTTCTCGTGATCACTTCCTGTACGTCTCATGAGGAATAGAACCCACAGCTATTGCGAGGGTTGGATACACATGTGTTCAGTAGTGGGTGTAACAGTTTTGATGTGTGGACAGTGATAAAAAGCTCAGGAGATTTTTATTCTGAACAGCGTGGGTGGAATATTTGTGATGAGCAATAGACACAGAGGCTTTTCTGATGGAATATTTCTGTTCTAATGTAGATTCAAACACAAACACTGTCAAAGCAGGTCACGCCTTCAGCACAAAGGGTACAAGCCTGGGCTGTGGTGTATCATAACTAACTAATGAACACTAACTAACTGAATTAACGGACACGCAGAGACAGACCAGTGACAAATGGACACCATCGTGACAACAGCTCCAACACAGATGCTCCCAGTTTGCTTAATTAAACAAACGGACGCACCTGAGTGAACACAGAGAGACGCTGAGGTGATTAAGCTAAAACAAGGCACAGACACACGCACGCACACACACACACACACACGGACACACACAGACACACACACACACACACACGGACACACACACACACACACACACACGGACACACACATACACACACACACACACACACACACACACACGGACAAAGCCCAACCAACACAAACAAAAAAGTAAAGGACAAACTAGCAACAGGGACCCAAAGTGAAGGACGAGAGGAGGACAGGGACGAGAGGAGGACAGGGACATAAGAAAAGGAGATGAGAACAAGGGGACAGAGTCAAAGTGTGAGGATCAAGAACGAGCGACTGTAACAGGAAACAGAATAAAGTGGAGAAATCACAGAAAGTCCCAGGACTGAGCTGAAGGAGAAATGAAACAGGAAACAGGAAACAGGGGAGTTAGAATGGAGGTCATGGACAGGAAACGACTCCAATCAGTGGCGTCTGAAGTCGATGCTTTGCATAATATCCACCATGATATCACATATTTACACTATGACTGTATGTCAGGGCTGAACATGGCCATGAACCTGACAATACGATACCATTCAAGATTTGCATGGAACGATACGATATATCCCAATATTAATCAATAGGGATATCCTGATACAACTTTTTCACTTCCGATACGATACCGATATTGCAGCCTTTTGTGTCGTCCGATGCCATAAATGATGCGATACGATATCAGCACAAATCATACATAGTTTTATGACTTATTTTGTGGTGTAGAATGTTAGAAAAGGTTTGATCATGTGATGTTACTCATAAAGAGAACAATAGTCAACAACAGTAGGGATGAGAAAACTATTATTAACATACATTTTAACCTTCAACATAATATCTACAATATTCTACAAATGAATGTAACTTTTTGCCTATAACATTATTATTATTATTATTATTATTATTATTATTATTATTATTATTATTATTATTATTATTATATTTGTAATCTATTATATTTCTATATATTCTATCTATGATTACTAGTGTTTTTCTTTCTTTCTTTTTCTGTTACACTATTATTTTTGACTCTATTCTTTCAGTGCTTCATTAGGAACTTGGGACGTTATTTATTATGTACATGTTCATGCACATAAAGAAAAGGACAAATCCTTGAAAAACTCATTACAAGTCATCCCAAGAAAAACTGCAGAATTTATTGATTGTGATGTTGTTGTTTACTACCTTTAACGCTCACCTCGCCACATATTTTAAATATGTCAGGTGTGGCTAATGTAGAAAGTGAATATATATCTTTATTTTAGTACAAATTAAAATTATATTCAGCAAAATGATACATTACAAATTTCATAACTTACATGACAGATTTTACCTTTTTTTCAGACAATAATGACATCAGGAGAAGAAGAAAAACCATGAGTATGATTGTGTTTGATAGGATGATTAGAAATATACATCTAGTACTCCCAGGCATTAAGACCATCATCTATGTTTACTTTGCCTCTAATGAAAACGTTGATTTCTTTTCATGCTCCGTAGCATCTAATTAGGAATAAAAGCAATAAAGTCCAACATGTATGATTAATTTAATTAACCCGTGTCTCGGATGAGGAGCACTGCTCATAATAGACTGTTCAGATGACTTTTGCATAACAATTCAAGACTGAAAGATATTTTACGACAGGATCCCTGTATCAATTCTTTTTTTATTTAAAGAGGACATATCATGGTTTTAAATCCTTCCTTTTTACATATAAATCATACAGTTATGGTCTATATAAAGCAGAACTGCAATGCTTGGGTCTGAATTCCTCATTATTATAGCTCCACCCCTTTTCTACCCCTTTTCTGATGTGCTTCTGAGAGCAACTCGTTTTGGTGCTGTCTCTTTAAATGCAAATGAGACACTTCATACCCCGCCCCCTCTTCAAGTGACACTGGGTTAAACTCCACCCTGCTCGGCCATTTTTGTAGTTTGATAGAAGAGATACGGCTATGTAGCGGAGCATAAACTTTATATTCACACGTTATTTACAAAATGTCAACAACGTTAGACTTGTCCATCCAGCCTTACATGTTCCAGCCAGAGTCTGACCCAGTGGAGCGACATGAAAATGAAGATGATGAACCTGCAGAACCCTAACAAGTGAGCTAACACAAGCACCGAGCTAATGCTAGCGCCAAGCTAACATCACGAAATGCATTTTAATACAGTCTTTTCAAAGACAAAAACATCAAAATGAAATGACGAATAAAAACTTTAGACTTAAATTAAATCACGTAGGCCATATCATCAAGGATCTAAAACGAGCACACAGCGCTAACATATGAAGACGGTGCAACTGCTAATGCTAACAAAACAATGACAGGGACGTCTTATCATCACTTTTTAGCGTTATTTACAGCTTACCGAAGTGCTCTGTTCATCGTCTCCAAAGATAGAAGGAATTGAACCCTCAACCAGACAAAGTCTTTCTGTAAATCCTTCTTTATACTGGTGGAGGTTGATGAAGCAGTCATCATTGAAGTGCTTCACACACACTAAAATGACCTTATCCACAGATGTGGTACATTTCTATAAAAAATAAAACTCAACCAGACACTTTGAAAAGGTTCTGATGCTGGGAGACGGTGTAATGAAGCGTGTGGGTTACTACATCCAACAACCCAACATTTTGACTTATCCTCTCGTAACTTCTGCATCCTGGAGCTTGGACTACAAAATAAAAGCCAGAAATAAAAATGGCGGATTGCTCGAAGTGTTGGACCTGGAGTTGATGAACTAATGTGGCAGTTCTGCTGCAAATACTGTGACGTTATTGTTCAAAAAATGTAATAGAGAATAGAAAAATCAAAACAGATTGAAAAATATGACCAAAACAGAATATAAAGATATCTACGGAGCACCTGAAGAGACTAACTTGAACTTTTCTGTACTTCTAAACACGCTAAATATACAACAAAATGCATTTAAGGGCTAAAAAAGTGGATTTAACATGATATGTCCCCTTTAAGTTTCAGAAAGTAATTCTTATTTTTCTGTTTTTTTTACAAGTGAAAACTATATTTTAGCATTTTCAGTAGCCAAGACGATTCTCAGAAACTAGACATTTTGTAAAACCAAACCTACATGTAGCAAGAAATGATTAATTTACAGTTTATTAGCTGATTGATTATTTTACTAATAGCCAATATATAGAATAAGAAAACATTAAAAGTATCACTAATCTGATAAGAAATCACATTCTTATATCAACCCTATCAGAGTTAGTTCCATTTTTTTAATTACAATTTTGTTTTCAATTACAACTCATTTACAATTACGTTGACCATTTTTTCCAATTACAATTAAAATGTTCCCTCTGAAATAAATTACAATTACATTCTCAATTACTAAAGTTCAATTACAATTAATCACAATTACTGAGTCTGAGTCAGTTTTGATCCATCTCTTAAACCAGCCATAAAATACATGTAAAAAATATAAAAATATGATTTCATTGAATTTGTTTCTCATCTCTTGGTTGATTTGTGCCTTAATTTTAAATACTTCTATAATTTAGTTAGGAAAATAATTTTATAAAACTACAATCAATGTGTTTTTATTGTACCTTTTGTTAAACTGTAAACCTGCAAAAAACTGGATTGTTGCGGAAACTCAGGACGTTTTCCTAATGAAGAATGAAAGAAGAAAGATCTTCATGTTCATGTGTTATAATTTGAATAATAAAGGTTAATAACTAGGATGAAACCCAGTGTTCTCACATGTTTAGCTCACTTTCAAACTGTTTCGTACTCTATACATTAATAAATATTGAGATATCTACATAAAAATGTCACTGAAAAAATAGTAAAACTTCAAAATGTGTCCATTTCTTACATGTCTTAATGTGCACAAAGGTTCAAAATCCTTTTTACATGAAAGACAAGAATGAAGTGAAAAAACAAGCGACAAAGATGCACTCAAGCTCTTCAAACAGAGGAGGATGAAGCTTCACAAAGGAACGAGGAAATGGAATTTCAAAGAGAACTGAGAGGTGAAGAGGCGCTATTTGCAATCATTCGCTCAAATTTGAATCGCATAACAGATGCAGAAGAAACAGATCTGAAATGAGGACTATAGGGAAAGTTAGTGGAAGGAAAACAGAAATAACTTGTGAAAATTAAAACTTTTTCCCACAGACACATTCAACTCCCCAAGTAAACAACCAAGATGACTACACAAATACACAAAAATAACAGGAAAATGTATAAAACGACAACAAAAATACACAATCTCCGTTAGCATTCAAAATCCAAGAGCAGCTGTACTACGAAGCTGGTTAACAACACGTTAACTTAAGCCAGGTGGTTCTGGTAGATTTGTTGTTGTTTTTTCTTTTGTTTTGCCTTAGATTCATGGAAAGGTGCAGTGTATCTTTTGAGATTTTGTCTGTCTGTTGGGTGATATAATAAAATAAATAAATTAAAAAAGAATCCGTGCAGAGCAACTTGCATCAGAATGAGGAATAATTCTTAAAAATATGAAGAATTACCAGTAAATCCACAATTCAGACCAGAAAAAGCAGGAAGGAAGGAAAGCAGGATGGAAAATTGCAGAACGTTATTCCGTAAAATTGTGAGATTATACAATATTAATTAATCAGAAAATAAACGGGCACACTGATGTTTCACTTTATTACAGCACAGATGCTTTTCTATTCATGTATCGGCATCATATTGGGTACAGTCTAATGCTGCGTTCATACAACTCACAACATAATGTAGACATTATATGTATTTTATACAGCTTGTATTATCTGAGGCTCTTAACAGTGTAATGAATGAATGAGGCTATATAACAATGAATACCTTTCTATATATTTTGCTATAGGATCTAGGCCTGGGCAATAAATCGAGATTCAAGATATATCGAATTTTCTATTTTGAGGATATAGAAAAGTACAATATTGCCTATAATGGTATATTTTTATTTCATATCTCATTTTGTCGCTGCTTTCACTACTTCTTAGAACAGCATGAAAAGCACAGTTTGATGAAATACTGAGTGCAACCTTTCCCTAAACTCACTCACACATGCTGTCCCTTACAGGAGAAAAAGACAAAAGTAGCACATATTGCACAGCTGTTTATTTATTATTTATTTGTAGAGGGACCATGTACAATCATGTGTTAATAAATGTGTCTGAGTGGCATTTTACATCAGCAAATTTAACTCAGAATAGTTTTTTTCTGGTCCGACTTCATTGAGTTACAAATATTGAGATTTATATCGTATATCGCTATTTTGAGAAAAAATATTGAGGTATCGGTTTTGGTCCATATCTCCCAGCCCTAATCGCATGCCATCATGTAAATGAAAGGATTGCATCTATCCATAAATATTCTCTGTACTGTTAGCTGTCAGATCTGATCCACTGATTGGTCAGGAGGCGGGGCTTTAGTACTCATCTGTTAACCAGGTTAGCTGTTCAGCCTGGGTTACCATAGTGATTTACTGCAGTAATGACAGTCATAATTATTCTTTTTATTTAGAAGCACCTTTCAGGTCACCCAATGACACTTTACAATAAAACACAATAATAAAAGCAGTGAAATACATTATAAAACACACAAAAGAAAAAAGAACCAAAAAGTTAACCAGCGTCGTAGTACAGCACACACAAAAAATCCTGGATTTTAGCTCAATAACAGGAAATCCAGCTTTGTAGTACAGGCACAAAATTAAAAAATAGTAAATTAAATACAAAAAATGACAGAATAATACACAGAATGAAATCATTAACCCTTTGATCTTTCCTGTATTAAAGCTCAGATTGGTCATTATTCTAAACTAGGTCAGTGACCGTAGGAAGTAGGTATAGCTATAATAAAGTGGGAGGAGCCAGTAGATTTTTCATGGATGGTTAAATGAGGTTGTTTGAAGGTGGGACGTCAGGGACATTTAGGTTTGTTGTGTAATGTGTACAGTGATAACTTTTGTTTTCATATAGTTTGGCTTTGAGCAAGGACACTGTAGGGAGTTGAACCCCATCTATACCCATTCCAGTTTGTTGTCCTCGTGGATCCAGATCTCCTCAGTGTCATTTATCCACATCAGTCAGTTTAGATGAACACAGAATTTCTAAAGCATTTATGAAATTATTTATTAACGGTATCATTGTAGTCCAAACAAATCTAACGTTGCACTCTCTAGAACCAAGCAGCAGCCATGTTGAAAGTCTCAGATCAATCTGATCCCGATTCGCAGAGATATTTGAGGAACACACACACACACACACACAGATTCCTTGCTTTATAGATGGATGCTGACACAAATGTTGATATTATGGCCCTTGGATCAGATAATCACATTTTTGTGGCCCCTGCAGTGAGAATAGTTGCCCATCCCTGCTCTAAAGCAACTCTTTGTGTTTTATAGTCACACTTAAATTCACTTTGTAGGCAAAGTGTTGTTTTTTACGCTGTGATTTGCTGAAGCAACTCTGATGCTGAAGTGTGTATAGCCTCACTTTGTTGTTCATTTTACAATCATAAATTACAATAACAAAAAGCAACAGAGAAATCCAACCCCGTTTAGAACATGCAGTGATGCTTTGGACCAACTACAAAGAGATAAAGGAGATGACAGCTGTGAGAGGCTGAGCATGTTGTGATTTAATTCTGTTCAATCTTCAAAGCAAAAACCAGTGTACAGTAGCTCACGTATGAACACGCTGAATATCATACGCTTGCATTGAATTGAGAATAAAACAATGTTTAGAGGAGCTTTACTTTGTAGCTTTGGTTATTTTAGCCTGTATTACTCTACATATAAAAAAACACATTATCACACACATTCCAACACATTCTCTAATGGAAAACAAGATATTTTCACATTCAGTTTTGCATTATAATCACTTTTAGTATGAATATGAATAAACACACCAGCTCTGCACTAGTCGACTCGTAGCAGATTTATATTTAATCTTAAAGAGCAACCATAAAGGTCACTGAATTAATATTTATATGTTGGTGAGAAACATTTCATAAATAAATCCTTTGGTGTGTAAAAGTAATAGAGTTTATTATAGTTCTTTATACTTGACATTACTCATGTTCTATCAGGTTATCTAATCTGATTACTTTAGTCACAACTACAGTCACATCTGGAATTCTGGGCTTTTTTGGGATCTTTATGTATTAAAGATTAATGATTAACTCACTTGTTGCACTTACAAAGAGAGAGATTATAATATTAAATAAGAAGAAATACCTCAAAGAGGCTTTTAATGTAGCTTATTTTATGTGGACACATTATAGATAAATATTACTCTGCTATACAAATTATGTGTGACCAAACAGTAATATACAAACTAAATGTTTTTTTAGAAGTTTCACAAGTTGTTTTCAGTCAATTATTTATCGTCACCCTCATTAAAAAAAAAAAAAAAAGTCATTTTTGGCCATTTTGCATTTTTTAAATAAAACATACAATTAAAAAATTTAATTTTTAAATAAGTTAAATGTGTCAATGTGTCAAAAGTTAATACACTTTTGATATTATCATGACAATATTACAAATCACTGATAGTTTTATGTCTAACTCATGCATTTTTATTAAATTTTGTTTTATTTAAAATAAATAAATAAAAGTTTTAAAAACATAATTTTTAAATAATAGTACCAACAAAAAAAAAAAACATTTATCAAAATTTGAGAATAGAATTTCAAAATGGCCAAAAAATGACTTATGCATTTTTGATATTAGGAAACAGTATATTACATACAGTATCTAATAGTTAACTTATGAAAGCTGTTCCTCATAGGCTGGATATAAATACTGATTTAAACTGTATGAAACTATTATTTATTATTATTACATTTTAAGCACTTACAAAACTAATCAAAGACCAAGCAATTTAAAGACATTTTGAACAGTTTGCACCAAAGCTTTCTTCTGCTGTACATATAAATCTGTTGTTTTTAATATATCATCACAGTGATACGTATTTACTGTGTAGTGAGAGTGACTCACACATGAATAAAGTATTTGTCTAATATTCTAACCTCTTCTTTCACTCTATGACAACATCTACGTCTGCTACAACGCAACTTATTTATTATGCAAATGTCAAAAATCTAAATACATTACTTTGAAAAGTTTAAAGTACATCTAAATAAAGTACGTGCATGTGTCAACAGTGAAGTGTGCAGCTATCCACACTGTGCACACGTATGGTTTATCCAACACGTACCGAGCTCTGTTGACCGAGAAGCTCCACCGAGGCCGTGGATTAGCACAACACACACACACACACACACACACACACTAGCTGTGAGGAGTAATTAACGCCCCAAATTAGGACCTTCATTTGCATATCAACTCTGATTAACATATTTGCCTCTCAGCTCAGGATCACCATTCATAAATTACTGCCACGAGCCATGATGCACACATCATTACACACACATCATTACACACACATCATTACACACACATCATTACACACACATCATTACACAAAGGGAAAAATGTTGATTGTTTTCTAGAACTTTTTAAGAGAAAGATCAGAGGAAGGAAAAGTTGGTCCATAAGTCATTAATATATAGTATTATTTCAATGGCCTTTTTTAACCTTGTTTTCAACCTTTTTTTCACTTTTAACTTGTTAATGCTAATGCTAGGCTAATGCCAATGCTAATGCTAGGTTAATACTATTGCTAGGTTAATGCTAATGCTAGGTTAATGCTAGATTAATGCCTAATCTAGGTCAATGCTAATGCTGGGTTAATGCTAATACTAGGTGAATGCTAATGCTAGGTTATTTTTTTGCTAGGTTTATTTTTTTGCTAGGCTAATGCTATTGCTAGCTTAATGCTAATGCTAAGTTAATGTTATTACTAGGCTGTTCAGCACTTATAAACCATTTCTACCACTTTTACACCTAATGTCACATATGTTGATCATTATTGTCACTTTTAATCTCTTTTCATCATATTTCATGATTTATTTATTTTTTTTGCCAATTTAACCACATTCATGATTTGTCATGCTCATTATTTGCCAGTTTAAACTAATTGTTCCACTTTAAACCCTTTTTACCACTTTTTCTGTCTGTTTTTATCCACTATAATTTGCAATTTTAACCAATTTCTGTGGTTTTTAAAATCTCATTTCACCTCCTTTTTTCCACCATTTTTATTCACTTTGATCCATTTTATTAGTGATTAAAACCAGGATTTCCATCTTTAAGATGACTATAATAATAATAATAAACGATAACAGTGGATATTATTCAGATGAATAAATAAATGTGGTTATCACAGATTCATAGAACAATAAACCATCATTTTACTGACTTTATGGATGGACCCCAAAAATCTCTCCTTTATTCCCCCTTATAGATGGTCCTGTCTCCACATGACTGTTCTTCAATGTTCATGTCTGTGTTCAACCACCTTCAGATACAGTGGGGGTCCCTGCTCTATGGGACCTTTATTTTGGAGGGTCCCTGCTCTCTGGGACCTTATTTTGGAGGGTCCCTGCTCTATGGGACCTTTATTTTGGAGGTTGTGGTCTGAACATGTTGAGAACCAGTGCTTTAAAAGACAGTAAATCTAAGCCGTTGGGAGGAAAAGGGTGAGATGCTAATTCTCAGGCTGAAGTGGGAATGTGACACCCTCAAGAATGAGGCACGACGAAATAATCCAGAATAAAGTCTGTCTATTTATTTATACATCTCACTTAAGCCTCTAAACCTTTGGAATTGAATTCACAGCTGTGAAGAGAAGCACGAAGGAAAAGCTCTGGAAATCAGGAAGAAAACTGCTCAAGCATGGAAATAAGAAAAACTCTCTCTCTCTCTGTCTCTGTCTGTCTCTGTCTCTCTCTCTCTCTCTCTCTCTGTCTCTCTCTCTCTCTGTCTCTCTCTCTCTCTCCGTGACATTTGCCCTATGAATTGCATCAGCTCAACAGAGCAGAACGAACAGCACAGAGGGATGTGGAGTCAGAGAGAAAGAGAAACAGAAAACGTATCTTTTACTGTAAGAATGACCAGAGCCACAACACCTGACATTGTGTGTTTTCCAGCTCCAGAGAAAAGTCACATAAATCCAGTGGATTTATGTGACTTTTATGATCCCTTTGTTTCTCTTTGATCTGTAACCTGCAGATCACCTGTTTTTATTTCTATCTATTCCCAGACTTCTATTCAACACAAAACCTTTGTCCTCAACGTTAAAGTGTTCCAGTGAACTTTTAAAGTCTGTAATATCGATGCACGCACGAGAAAACTCAGCTTCTTACATGTACGACTGGAATAATACTTTGATCCTTTCTGATGAAAGTCTTTTGAGAGAACAATAACCAGGTCAGATGAAAATCATTATTTTTAAAAAGAAAAAGTCGATACAGAACTTTTCAAAAGGGTTCAATTGTTGATTGGATCAATGTATAAAAGGAGAACGATAATAACCGTGAAAGGCTGGAGAGCTTGAGCTTTGCACTCTTTATGCTTTATGATGTAACAGGTTATGGAATCAACCTGGTCCATCAACTGTGTTATAAAAAGGTCTGCTAAATGAAATTGTCTTTTTAATATATTTTAAATGATCCTCCACTGTTTTTATAAATGTGGCCTAAAACCTTTGAAATGTCCGTAGGGGGCGACAGTTGCAACTCTGCTGTTCCATAGATGCCATGAAGAAGAGAAGAAGATAAAAAAATCCAGACTTAAACCATAAAACCAAAGCTTTAACCGTTTCTGACATAACGGCGGTTCTTTGCATCAGACAGATTTTACTTGGGTCAGCATTAATGAGTTGTCTGTATTTACATGCATGGAACTCTTCTTCTCTTCTTCATACCGTCTATGAAACACCGGAGATGGAACTGTCGCCCCCTGTGATCACAGAGGTTTAAAATCAGCACAAGTTGTTATTTTGACTGAAAAAGCTTCTAAATGATCCTGAATCCTTCACCTCATATAGAACTCAATAAATTAAAAGGGGCGATTGGCGTCACCAATGATGTCATTTCAATATGGCGGCACACAGGCTCTCCAACTGTAAACTAGTCCTATTTTTATAAGTTCATAAAACAAATATGGTGCTAAATAATTTTAGTTTTATTAGACATAGATCTACTAAAAAGGACATTTCAAAGGTTTTAGGTCAAATTTGTAAAAATTCAGCCACTGAAGACGACTTTTGTTCACCGGAACAACCGACCAAACACCACGGTTGACGTGTTGAAACAAGCTAATGTACGTGTCTTATAGACTGTGTAGAGTGCATGTTTCACAGAGATACTCTGTAACTGTACTTGGTCCACGTTATAAAGATCATCACTCGATGGGATTAAAGCACCTGCTTGGACACGCCCACAGGAACCTGCTTGGACACGCCCACAGGAAAGATCAGCGCTCACAGAGTCACTGTAATAAAGCTCTTTAATGTACTTTGTGTTATGATGAGAGAACATATTTCATTTGACTCTTTCAGAAGCTACAGTTACAGGCATGGACATTATTATTGAATGTATACATGAGTGGGATCCAGTTAAATTATATTATTATATATATTATATTATTATAATGTGCATTGTTTGAATGTCAGCGCTAAATAAAAAAATTGATATCTTCTTTGAAACATGAATATTAATTTATACAATTACAATGCTTTAATTTTAGTGAGGTTAGTACACACTCAGAAAGCCATAAATGTAATGGTGCTAATAACTGTCATTTGGTCATTTCTACATTATCATTGTACATACTGTATGTGTTTGAATTTCTGCACAGGGCACATCAATCATTCCACAATCCAGAAATGTCTATATATATATATATATATATATATATATATATATATATATATATATATATATATATAATATATAGATATAAATCTGCTTGAAATGAATATTGAGGATTTCAACAGGTTTTGTTTTTTTCACTTTAAATCAGAAAAAATACCAAAAATAAAAAGCAGTTATAATATTTGAGTCCAACCATTGATCTCTTCTTTTATCTGGTATTAAACTACACTCAAACAAATCCTACTATTTTCCAAACAATTAAATACAACATTTCTTTTCAATTTTGATTCTGACCCCAGTGATGTCACTCAGTGCTGTCTACAGGGTCTTATATAAACATTTAAGTTGAGCTCCGTCAGCAGCTCCACCTTCACTCCAGAGACCCAATTATCAGCACTGTAAACCACCTCTGCCCTTCATTGGAAACAGCAGTTAGCGCCGTGTCTATTAGTGAGACTACATGTGTGCGTTTGTGAGGCTGTGTGTGTACGTGTGTGTGTGTGTGTGTGTGTGTGTGTGTGTGTGTGTGTGCGTACATTATATATATATATATATATATATATATAGACAGAGAGAGAGAGAAAGGAAAGAAGGATGATGTAAGTGGAATGAACAGCATCACGGCCCAGCACTAATCGATTACCATACACAGGAATCCTCCTTAAATCACGCTCCAACCAACCATTAGGAACAACAACAACTACTCCTAATGTCATGGCTATTGTTTCCAACACTTTAAATGCAAAACAAAAGCAGATTTATGTAAAAACTATTTGTGTTTCTAGTATGATAATAAAAGAGAATACCTGTTGCAATAAAAAATCATCAAAACAACATTGTTTACGTACTGTATATCAGTGGGTCTCAACCTTTCAGCCCCCCCCCAAAATACTGGTTCAACAGACATGTGGAGAGATATGTAGCAAAAATACATTAAAAAGAGCAAAAATATGGCAATAAAAAGTGATGAAAATATGTTAAAATATCAGTTTGGTGGAGTTGTAGAAAAAAAGGTAAAAATAAGCAAAAATAGGCTCAAATTGTTCAGAAAATATTTATTTCTTGAAGGCTGGGGACGCCCTCCAAGTGTCTCACGACCCCAAGGTTGAGAACCCCCTGTTTGATATGATGTTACCACATTTAATCTCATCTCAATTTACAGAAATCTATAATTCAGGTTAATTTTCTTAAATTTGTAACATTATTTTTGTCTCACTGGAATAAAACAAACGTTGTTACACACAAATACACGAGTCATGATAAAAAAAGCAGAGTGAGTGACTCGTGCACTAAAGGCTTGAAAAAGAGGTGAATAATAATATAAACTTATTAATAAAAAATAAAGAAAAAACATGTAGTAAGAATCATAAATAAAATGCACATTCAAGTCAAAATGTTTCCACAGCTTGTTGATGTAGATAAATGGTAAATAGAATGTAAATAACATCTGTAAATGATGCTATAACACATCTACACAGGTGAAAGTAATGGATTATAAGTACTTACTGTAATTGAGTTGCTTTTATGGGTACTTGTACTTTTTTGAGTATATTTTTAAATCAGTCAATTTACTTGTACTTAAGTACATTTAAAAGAAGTAAAGTTAAACGTTACATTTCTACACCCAATTATAACTGAGTAAATTATTATTTTTTGTTTTAAAATTATTAACGGACATTATGAAACTACAAGTGTTTTTCTAAACTCCCGATAAGTGGGTGTGGTCTTGTCTCTGCTTTTGTCCTACTGTATATTCTGACGCTAACGTACAGTAGTGTCTGGGTTTCTGTGAAAAACATCTGGCTCTGAATAAATAAAACCTCAGCTTTTAAAAAGGTTCAAGATTAAAGGAGAAAATGTGGATTCCAACCCTATAAATAAGCACCAACTGTCCATGGCAGAATAAAGAATAAGATGTGCAAAACTCTCCAATATTTCCTCATTTTAAAGTCAATCTAACATGTGTTATTTCAATAGTTATTTAGCTTATTTAAATTAGATTAGCATCAGTTTCTTAGACATAATCAAGATGAATATATAAATGCTCAGTAGGGGGCAGTAGATAGCACAGTAACCCTGATGCATGGTATTTGGAAAATACTAGGAATGTTCCATATTAGCTTTTTGCCAAAAAACATTTGCAATTTCTAATATTAACTGTTCCCCCACAACTCATTTTAGGTCCTTATGGAAGTATGTGAAGCCATACTGGAATTATTTACACAAATAAACATCATCTGTGCAACATAAGAATAATTATTAAACTTTAGTATTGGGTAAAAGGGAGAAATTCATTTTTATTTTGTCTCAAACAGCAAAAATAACATTTTTTTTATCTATGTATGGACATTTTATGGCTAATATCGGCTGAAAATATCGTTGGGCTGATAATATTGCCCATCTCTAGAAAATAATCATTTTGCACAATAGGAAACAGCTTAATATAATATAAGTTATCCCTGTTTTTAGGATTATATATGACTAACTAGGTCAAACAATTACACATAAATATGAAATACCTCACACACACAAAAAGAATGAGGACATCACCTCAAACATCGTTTAGTAGATACAGTTTGTTTCAGATCAGATTGAAAAATATCAAATCATATTGTTTCAGTTTGGTTTTTTTTTTTTTTAAATATTCAATAGTTAATTACATCTTTATTATATTTTTTTAACATTATACACTAAACATAGAGTTTATACATTTCATGTCCTTGTTTTAGTTATTTAGTTTAAATTCATACAAACAAATTATACAAATTCCGTTACAAACTTCAAATAAACTGCACAACATTACCCATTATAAAACATGAAAATAGAACAAACTGCTATTTGCTTAGAAAGCCTCCATAAAACTGTAATAACTTGTTATAAAATGTCAAAAGAAGCAGAAATCCAAGCATAAAAAACTGTAGTTATTCCCCATGCAGCAACTTATGCAACACCAGCTCTCCTTCTATCATGTACTTATATTTAATAATGATATTAGAACGCTTACCTTTCCCATGGACGGCCCAGGTGTAGCCCAGGATCAGCCACAGCACCAGGACCGGCATGTCTGAGCGGGATGTGTCCGTGTCTGCTCCGCGTTTCTCCGGCTGTGCTGTGATGTGTCCCCGGGCTGAGGAGGCTCTGCACCGGCTGGTAGAGAGACACTCACTCACACTGGGGATGAAGAGAGAGAGAGAGAGAGAGAGAGACGCTATGGTTAAGCAGAACTACTGAAATAAGGCTTCCTGTTGTCATGTTTCAAAATAAACCCAAGTGAGCTGTTAAAGGGGTTCATTACCAAAATAAAATGCAACAAAAAGCCTTTTTTCTGACTAGTTTTTGTTACTTTTAATTCGTTTTTCAATCTTTTCTTCCTAATTGACAAATAAATACTTTTTGGAATTTTATTTTGAAGTAACAGCAGTAGGAAAAGATGGAAATGTGAAAATAGAAATAAAATGCACATGTAAATTATAATAACACAAAACGAGTGCAATAGTGTGCACCCATTTTTTGTTACTTTTAATTTATTTTTGTTAAATAAAAGAAGATTTTTATCAAAATGACAATTACTTTGGGGGGTTTTATTTTGAAGTATGGGCAGCATGAGAAAATGTAAATGTAGTCCAAGAAAATTAAAAAATAAATGCACTGGTAAATAGCTCTTCAAGATGACTTTTATTTTGTAATTTGCGTTATATAAATAAAGTTGAATTGAATTGATTTTTAAAAATGTGTACAATGTGTGCACCCATATTTTATCTGACTATTTTTGTTTCTTTTAATTCGTTTTTAAAGCTTTTTTTCTAAATGGTAACTAATCAATTTTGGGGGGAATTTATTTTGAAGTAATGGCAGCAGGAGAAAATGTAAATGTAGTGCAAGAAAAATAAATGAACAATAAAAAGTAAATTAAAATTACACAGAACATGTACAATTGTGTGCACCCATTTTTTGTTACCTTTAGCTTCTTATCTAAATGACAACTAGTTACTGTTTGGGCTTTTATTTTGAAGTCAGAGCAGCAAGAGAAGATGTAAATGTAGTGCAAGAATAATAAAGAAAAAATAGAGAGTAAATGCACAGGTAAATTAAAAATGCACAACGGGCATTTTGATTATAATGACAAATGGTTATTCAATAGTTTGACAAACGTTTTTACTTCAATAACAAGAGCTAATTTTCAAAAACCTACAGTTGTGAATGATTTTTTTTCCGTAGTAATAAGTTGCTACATGTGAAATCTAAATATTTGTTTTTTAACAGCTTTGTTTGAGCTTTAAGAGAGATTTTTGTTGTTGAAAAATCTTGTTTTTATTGCTGCACATGTTAATACTTCAAGTTAGATATAATACAGTATATTCATATGTTCTCTTGTTCTAATAACAGTTTCCAAAACAACAACGTTTGTGCAGGATATGTGTGAGGACAGAAGTGAGGTGTGCTGTGGAAGTGACAGACGGCTTCAGAAAAGGGCCTGAACCACAGGTTGGCTCCACTCTGAGCCCGGGATGGTTTATTTTCCCGTTAATGGTGGACACGTGGACAGGTTGGTTGTCAGGGACGACTCACTGTGGACATGTTTGCAGATAAAACTGTAGGAAACAGATGGAAGAGAACCTGGAAACACAATGAGTGGAGGAAGAAAAAGCAGGAAGAATTTTCATTTTTTTTTAGCCCATTTCTGCTTTTTTTTACCCTTTTTGTGCAACTTCACCAAACTCACCATATTTGAACCTATTTTCATCACTTTTTCTTGCCATATTTTTTCTCCTTTTAATGTATTTTTGTTACATTTCTCCCATTTCTGACACTTCTACATCACATTTAAATGACTTTTTCCCACATTTTTCCAGACATGTTCATCACTTATAAACCCTTTCAACCACTTTTACACCTAATGTCACATATGTTGACCTATTATTGTCACTTTAACCTCTTTTCACCATTTGTCATGCCCATTATTTGCCAGATTAAACTAATTGTTCTATACTTTTTAAATGACATTACCAATACCCCTACCAGCCACCCCCGTTTCTGTCACTTTTAAGCCAATATTGACAATTTGAACCATTTTTACCACTTTTTCTGTTTGTTTTTGTTTCACCTAATTTGCCACTTTTAACCAATTTCTGTGGTTTTTAAAATCCCATTTCACCACCATTTCCACCATTTTTTGGATCCAGGAACATTTCCAGACTCAGCCCCTGTATGACACCCCTACATTAGTCAATGCTGTTAGAAGTTTTTAATACCATAGGTCAGGGGTGTCAAACTCATTTTAGTTCAGGGGCCAAACATGGAGCAGTTTATCTTAAAGGTTCATATCATGCTCTTTTTCATCTCCATTTGTTCTAAGAACCACAAAAACATAATATTTGAGATTTATTTTCCCAAACTCACCTGTTTTCCAGAGTTTTAGCCTCTGAAAAGTCACTTTCTGACAAACTCTACACAAACAGGCTGATTTACATCCTACTTATGCATATTCATGAGTGGGCGTGTCCAGTAGTGGAACAAATCAGAGCCGGGGCGGGGCAAATGACCGGGCCCTTTAAATCCAAATAATAAAGCTCATGATGACATCATTTTACAACATACACACGCCCACAACAGCAGGGCTTACACTCTTCAACACCACGGAGAACAAAACATTAGGATGGTTATTAATATAAATTTAAAACATCTCAGCTCCACTGTTAGCGAGCGCTTTATTTTAACACCCACTTTAACTATTTCAGCTCAGAGCCTGTATCAGTAAATATACAGTGACACACATGTTCACTAACATTATTTAATATAAATACTATAGACATACTCACCACTATATGAACAACGAGCCTTGTGAGTTTCATTCAATGTGTGTATTATTTTGTAGATATGTAATTGGTAATTTACACAATGATTTATGGAATAACCATAATCTTATCAGGATATGTGATAACATATATGTGACTATAACTGGTCAATGAAATGATGTATTCTAGTTTAAAACAGCTAATAATGCTTTGGTTGTGTTTTTATTTTGGTAAAAAAAAAAAAGAAACAAACAAACAAATAGAAACTCATTTGCATATGCAAATAAAACAATATTCAGAATAAAATAGCAGACAAAGAAAAGAGCATCATCACCTCTGTGTTCTTTCATGTCTCACTGATAGATTGTGTTTATATATTTCTATAGTGTGTCCCATTTATACAGGGTTTGTATAAAAGTATTGTGTTGTTGTTTTTTCCTGGAGCTCCAGTATTTTTGTGGCCAAACAAACATCTGCCAAACGGCTGTTTTTCCAGCTGTTGCTGCTAACAAGAGCCTGTGAACAGCGTGTCTTTACTCCCCCTCACACATTTCAGTCTTTCTGTTCTCGCCCTGTGGCAGATTCACGCTTTAAATCCCTCTGCCACATGTTCTCCATTATTCCCTCGTGGCTTCTCTCTCTCTCTCTCTCTCTCTCTCTCTCTCTCTCTCTCTCTCTCTCTCTCTCTCTCTCTCTCTCTCTCTCTCTCTGTTGGTGTGGGTGGTGTTCTTCTGTTCAGAGGATTACAGAGATAGGGGCAGACCTCAAATGAGTATAGAGGATAACAAAGATAGCTCTCACTCAAATCCAAACTTTGAGGGTCACATTTACATGTAATTACAATCCATGCACAGTAACTCTCAGCTGGCTGTTCTACAGGATGTCTGTGTGAGCACTGATTCTAATTATGGTCAAAGCTCTCAGAGGAACAATTACAGCTGGACTAATTCATGGATTTATTGCTAATAAGTGCTTGACGGGAACACAAGGTCTTTTCTAACTCTGCGCTCACATTGGCCTAAACTATGTAGAGCAGGGGTTCTCAACCTTGGGGTCGCAAGACACTGGGAGGGGGTCACCAGATGCCTTTAAGACACTAAGAATATTTTTGAAATTTTTGCTCCTTTTTGTGTATTTTTACTACATTTATCCCATTTCTGACACTTCTACATCACAATTCAATGACTTTTATGCACAGTTTGTCATGCCCTTTATTTGCCAGTTTACAGTTTTTCTCGAATGTCAGGACACATTTCAGGAAACTGCCCTCCATTTTCTCTAAACTCTAAACACAAAACACTTTTCTCAAGCTAGCTCCACAAAAACTCGCAGTCTCTTTACAAAACGAAACTCTCACTCCAAAACCCAAACTTTCACCACAAAACTGTTGCTCCTATGGCCAAAACCAAACTTTGACAACAAAATGGTCCTCACAGCTTGCAAAAATGTAAACACTATTGGATATCTATCACACACTTCAATAAAATTGAAAACACAATGTTCAGGGTGTGATGTTCTCAGTACCCCATCATTTGTATAGTAATCACATCTGTATAGTAATCAATAGTAAGTCACAGATTATTTTTAGGGGAACCTCATTTATTGACAACCTGTACAAACATACTTTTTCCAAAACAAATTTCAAAAGAGAACAAAAGCATACATGGGGATACATGTCACAAATTCTTACAGTAAAGAGGTTCTATGGGGTCTGTGGGGGGGCCTGTGCAGGGGCCTGTGGGGGGGCCTGTGCGGGGGCCTGTGGGGGGGGCTGTGCGGGGGACTGTGCACGGGCCTGCGCATCACGTCGTCGGGTGGGGTCAGGCCACAGGACCTCGTCCACATCGCAGGCTATGTTTTCCCTCGCCAGGCAGCGGGGGAAGAAAGCTCTGGCATGCCGGACCCAGCCTGAGTAATCCCCCACATCATCACAGGCCAGGTCCATGGCCCTGAGGAGGTTCTCTCTACTATATGGTTGCCGGTCATACACCTTCCACCGCCATGATGAGAAGAACTCCTCTATGGGGTTGAGGAAAGGTGAGTAGGGTGGCAGACATACATTGAGGAATTGTTGGTGTATATTGAACCACTCTCTTATCTGGTTGGTGCGGTGAAAACTGACGTTGTCCCAGATGATGACATAGATGGGAGGAGGCTGTGCTGGAACCAGATTCTGCTGCTCACGGTCAATCAGGATGTCCCGTAGGTCTCCCAGGAATGTGAGGAGACGCTGGGTGTTGAAGGACCCAAGGAGAGCCTGCCTGTGGAGAAGCCCTTCTGAGGTCATGGCTGCACATAGGGTGATATTCCCCCCACGTTGGCCAGGAACGTCCACAATTGCTCTTTGGCCAATTATGTTACGGCCTCTCCTCCGTCTCTTGGTGAGGTTGAAGCCAGCCTCATCCAGGAAGATGTATTCATGTTGTCTCATCATGGCGTCCAACCCCAAGATTCTCTGTGGAAAGGAATAGAGTATGGGTAGTGTCACAGAAGGAGTACTACAGTACACTGTGGGCTACTGTGCAGTACAGTGAGCTTGTACACCCACTGTACTGTGAACAATCAACATTGTATACCCGTATGTATACTTACTTGCACATACTGGAAACGTAGCTCTTTGATTCTGTCCGAGTTACGCTCAAAGGGAACTCTATAAGCTTGCTTCATGCGTAGCTTCTGGCGACGGAGGACTCTGTCTATGGTGGCCAAACTGACTCTGTCAATACCTCCAAAATTTATGTTGTCAGCTATGACTCTCTCCTTTATTTCCCTGAGTCTGATGATGTTGTTTTCCCGGACCATGTCCACAATGAGGATCTCTTGCTGTGCTGTAAATAGGGGAGCCCTTCCACCATGATGTGGCAATCTTTCAACCCTATAGAAACAAATATGCTTTCACTCTTCAAAAAAAGACTTACAATCTACAATACAAACATCAATGGAAATGTCCAGTCTCCCAAAGCAAACGTAATGTGGTGAAACCAATTTAGATTGTGGGCTACAAACATTTAGACAAAGTAACTACAGTACATACCTGTTGTGTTGTCTGAATGCCCGAATTATGGTGGACACTGAGAACCTGCTGAGGTTGGGTTGGACTCTTAGTCCAGCTTCTCTCAGTGACATTCCATGGACAATGACATGGTCAATGACAGTAGCTCGCATTTCATCTGTGATGATTGTACGTGGTTGTCTTGCTCTTCCTCCTTGCACTCCTCCTCTCCCTCCTCGCCCTCCTTGGCCTGCTCCTCGCCCTCCTCTGACACGAACTCCGCCTCTGTACATTCTGTTGCCGTTTGGCACCTTCAGCAAACTGTGCATTCTAAACTGGCCTATATAGGTGTTGTCACATCATTGGCAGGTGTCTTCAATTTTGAGTCGTTGTGCATTCTCAAGCGGCCAATATGGATGGTGTCACATGTGTCTTCAATTTTGAGTCACAGTGTTTAAGCAATGACACCCGTGCTTTCATTGTGTTCAACTTTTGATGTCTGAGTCTACCATTTTGCATTGTGTGAGCAAAAGTGTGTTTTAGCAAGTGTGAAAGTGTTTAGCATAAGTGTGAATGTGTTTAGAGCAGTGCAAATGTGTTTAGAGTTCTGCAACATGTGTTTTGGCAAATGCAAATGTGTTCAGAGTTTTGTGAAATTGGAGATTGAGGTGAAATGTGTTTATAGTTAAGCCAACTAGAGGCCAGATTTATTAAAGTGTTTAGGCAACTGGTCATTGTGCTCAGAGATCTAGAAATTGTGCTTTAGCAATCGAGAAAAACTGTAAACTAATTGTTCCAACTCTAAATTACATTCTAAACCTCCTTTTCTGCCACTTCTAAATTTATATTGACATTTAGCCTCTTTTCACCATATTTTACTCATTTAACCACATTCACGATTTGTCATGCTCATTATTTGCCAGTTTAAACTAATTGTTCCACTTTAAACCCTTTTTAACACTTTTTCTCTCCATTTTTATCCACTATAATTTGCAACATTTAACCAATTTCTGTGGTTTTTAAAATCTCATTTCACCTCCTTTTCCACCATTTTTATTCACTTTGAACCATTTTATTAGTGATTAAAACCATGATTTCCATCTTTAAGATGACTATAATAATAATAATAAACGTTCCTGGATAACAGTGGATATTATTCAGATGAATAAATAAATGTGGTTATCACAGATTCATAGAACAATGGACCATCATTTTACTGACTTTATGGATGGACCCCAAAAATCTCTCCTTTATTCCCCCTTATAGATGGTCCTGTCTCCATATGACTGTTCTTCAATGTTCATGTCTGTGTTCAACCACTTTTGAATCTCAATTCAATTAAATTCAACTTTATTTATATTTCACAAATTAGAACAATAGTCAACAATAATCCTCTCAAAGTGATGATTTGAAGAATAAAAGAGTAGACATAATTTGTGTGTACTATTTATGCCTTTGGTATTTAAAAAAAAGACACTGCAAAAATATATAATAATAATAATAATTATTATTATTATTATTATTATTATTATTATTATTGTTATTATTATTATTATCAATAATAATATTAATATTATTAATGTTAATGTTAATGTTGATATTAATACATACATACATACATACATACATACATACATACATACATACATACATACATACATACATACATATTGCATTGTGTTGTTTCAGTACCATGGAGAGCTCTGTGTTATTACATAAACCACAGACAGGGGGCAGAGTTGAGCGTAGATGTTAGTGCGGAACCTTCCAGCAGCTGTTCTACCAAGAGGGGGAAGACAATCACTGTAACACATTGACCGGGTGTCGACAATGTGAGAAAAAGGTATTTAAATTATTTCTGTACTATAAAACACGATACGTTATGCTTTGTAAATAAATGTACAGAACATCATTTAAAGCTGTATGTTATTTATAGAAGCTACACGTTCTTATAGTCGTGTTTAGCCTTCTAAGCTAGCATGCTAACATGCTAAGTGTAAGTCAATGTCACAAGCTGAAAAGAGGAAAAATATAATAAAAAATAATAATACAGGAAATAAATAGTTAGTTATAACACACATTTAGAGCCTTTGACTTTATGAAATGTTACGTGTTATTGTTTGTATTATTACATGAGTTATTTACTTTCATTTTAACCTTATTCTTAATTATGTAACTTTTTTTTAACTTAATATCATTCCTAATATGTGGATTTTTAACAACTATGTTTGAGTGTTTTTTTTATTTTTAATTTAATTTAATTTTTTTTTTTTTTTTTTTGTATTTACATTTATCTGCATTAAACATGTACTTCTATATAAGAGATGGTCAACTTTTAGAATAATGACCAATCTTAGCATTAATACAGCAACGAACGAAGTGTTTTGTTTGTTTCTGTGTTTTTCTCCTTTCTTTCCTTAATTTTTTGTCACTTTTTTTGTTTGCGTTTGTACATTTTTCCAAATTTTAAAATAGATTTTTAATCTATGTTTAATATTCTTCTTTTTTTTATTAAAATAACACACAGTTTAGTATTTTTTTCTATACTTTCACTTTGTGAAATATAAATATATTTCAACTAAAATGCAAATATATATGTATATATATTTATTAGGGATGTAACGATTCACTCAACTCCCGATACGATTCGATTCACGATACTGGGTTCACGATACGATTTTCTCACGATTTATTTTACAAAATGGGAATGTTGACAAATGACTGAAAAATATTCTTTTATTTTTTTGGGGAAAATACTGTACTATTTTCCTTTTATTTTTCATTGTCAAAAGAATCCCTTGATAAACTATTCAAAATGATGCAATTTAACTAAAAATACATCTTGAATGAAATAAATAAAGGAATAATACAAATGAAGAAGCCTATTAATTTAAATTCTGGTTCTATAATAAACAATTCAAAACTGCGTAATAGTTCTTTTTCTTTTTAAAAGTGCAACTAAAAATGTATTTTGTGCCTTAACAATTGGACTTTTAAAAAATAAAAAACAAAAAAAACCCAGTCATTTTACTGTATTTACGTCAGATATTTGTTTAGACCAGCAGAGGGCGCTAGGTAACCCAGTGGGTCGGTTGGCATGCAGATATTCCACCAGTGAAGAAGAGAAGCTATGCTAGCAGACAGAGTTAATAATAAAACGTGACTTTTACAGATATTCACGTAATATTACAGATATTCTTTCGGTGCTAAAGGAGTAAAGAATCATTTATGAGCATGTTTAACAGTAAATGGCGGCCAGAAAGAAAATAGTAGCAGATTTCGCCCGTCACGTCCGCTTCTGGAAGGATTAATATATAGCGCCCTCTGCTGTTTAAAAAAAGTACTGCGATTCAATTTTCAGAGCATCGATGTGAACCGTGGTACCTATGAATCGATTTTTAACTGCCTTACGATTAATCGTTACATCCCTAATATTTATACATATATCAAAATGGGGTCACTATACAAAAAGGGTTGTGAACAACTGCCTTAAATACTTTCATTCACTTATTTACTCTCTGTGTGTGTGTGTGCATGCGTGTATTCCAAACTTTTTAGCCCATGTAACCTTTAGCCTTTATTTCTTAGCTCATGTTATTTATTATTTATTTGTGTCTAAACTCTTTCCTGTCTCTCGTCTCGTCCAACGTTAACCTTGAATTTAAGCCTTTTTATTCATTTATTTCTAGGGGTGTAACGATTCACTCAACTCCCGATACGATTCGATTCACGATACTGGGTTCACGATACAGTTCTCTCATGATTTATTTTACAAAATGGGACTGGAGACAAATAATGACTGAAAAATATTCCTTTATTTTTTGGGGGAAAAAAACTATAAAAATACTGTACTGTTTTCCTTTTATTTTTCATTGTCAAAAGAATCCTTTGATAAACTATTCAAAACAATGCAATTTAACTAAAAATAAATCTTGAATGAAATAAATAAAGGAATAAACAAATGAAGAAGAAGCCTATTCATTTAAATTTTGGTTCTATAGTAAACAATGCAAAACTGCATAATAGTTGTTTTTAAAAGTGCAACTGAAAATGTATTTTGTGCCTTAACAATTGGACTTTAACTGTCATTTTACTGTATTTACATCAGATATTTGTTTGGACCAGCAGAGGGCGCTGGTAACCCAGTGATCGGTTGGCATGCAGATATCTTCCTGTGAAGAAGATATGCTATGCTAGTAGACAGAGGTAATTGAAAATCATGACTTTTACAGATATTCACGTAATATTACAGATATTTTTTGGTGCTAAAGGGGTAAGGAATCATTTATGAACATGTTTAAGAGTAGAAGGCGGCCAGAAAGAAAGTATTAGCAGATTCCGCCTGCCGCCAACACTTCTTGATAGCGCCCTCTGCTGGTTAAAAAAAAGTACTGCGATTCCATTTTCACAGTATCGATGTGAATCGTGATACCTATGAATCGATTTTTAACTGCCTTACGATTAATCGTTACATCTCTATTTATTTCTGATGTTTTGTTTCAGAATTTGAACTTCACCTTTTGGTTTATTTTACAGAGTTATTATTATTGATGGATGAGAAAAAAATCTATAATAAACTGACAAATGTTTCTGTGTACCCAATGAGAGGTGTTCAAGTACCCCTAGGGGTACACGTACCCCAGTTTGGGAACCACTGCATTAGACTAAAATGTTTCATTGAGATTCATCCGTCATGTATATTTTATAGGAAAACATAAGAACATATGCATATTGAACAGTTGGCTTAGTTATTAAAATACTGATGTTATGTTTAATGACATTTTCTGTTCATTTATTAGGACTTCTTATCAAAAATCCTCTCAAATCTAATTTGTAATTGTGAATGGATGAGATATTTTAGTATGAAGTGATTGGTTAAGCACATGTTTACCTATGTAATCATATTAAACTGGTAATATTGCATCATTGTCTAGTTTTGGGCTTTTTACTGTGTATATTAGCATAAAATACAATCTAAAAGTGTAATGTACCATTCAATCAGTCAATTACTGCAAATCATTGATTTGCACAATGATAATGATAATAAAAATGAATAATATATTTCACATGTGGGTCAATGACGTGACACCTAAATATTCTCTAACTGCGTTTTTCAGTTAAAAAAGTTTAAATGCATAAAAAAATCCAAATATGTAGTAACTAAGTATTTGTGCTCACTTTTTAAAAAATACATTTATGTTACTTACTAAACTACTTACACTGGTGTGACTGTACCATGACTGATGTTTTCAGAAAATCTTTAAAATTACTCTAAATCTATTCAAATGTATTTTGTTTTAGTTATATTGTAGTTCTGTATAACTATTTCTTTTTTTATTTCCATCACAATATTTATGCAAATCTTGCCCGATAATGCCCATTGTGACCCGTTTTTATCTAATTCGGGGAAATTCTGTGGAAATATTTGAAAAAATTGAGAGTCCTTATAATAATTTGAGATTAAAAATGACTCATGTGATATAATCGTGGAAAATGTGAGCCTTATTAATATTAATAAAGTAGTGGTTCTGAACCTTTTCACCCTAAAATAAAGGTGACCATGGATCTGTGTGGTTTAACACAGACATGATCATATTATTATTATAATAAAATAGGAACAGTTAGGTTAAACTGGTAAATAATGGGAATGACAAATGATGAATGTGGTTAAATTGGAAAAAATATCCATGAAATATAGTGAAAAGAGATTAAAAGTGACAATGTAGCAAAAATCCATTAAAAGGAGCAAAAATTTGGAAAGAAAAAGTGATGAAAATAGGTTTAAATATGGTGAGTTTGGTGGAGTTGTAGAAAAAGGGTAAAAATCAGCAAAAATGTGCTGAAATTGTTAAAAGATATTCTTAGTTTTTAAAGGCATCTGGGGACCACCTCCCAGTGTCTCATGACCCTCAGTTTGAGAACCACGGCTCTAAAAATGTTTTAAGTCATTAATCAAAATGTTTAAAGTTGATGATGTGATAAAACTCCATGACTTGACTTGGGGTTAAATTCTTGCTTTTGATGATCATCTGTTATTATCACAGTGGAGTGATTATCTGATGCATTATCAATAATTCACTCATTATCTGCATTTTACTTGTTGTCCTGAATGCATTTGATGGTATTTTGAGTTTTGGGTTGTTTTTTTTTTTGTTGTAAATTAATGTCATTTTGTATATTTTTCTTCTATATTGTGTTATTTTGTGGTTGTATTGTGTATTTATCTCCCGTTTTGTGTGTTTTTGTTGTACTGTGTAAATATATTGTCATTTAGTGTTTTTGGGGTAATTTATTTTGTGTTATTTTGTCTCATCATGTCACCCCTGGGCCACCAGTTGCTGCTTTAATGTATTCGCACATAGTAAAACTACAGTTTTAGTGTATTTTCTACCTCTTTATTGTAACTGAAACTCTCCAACTCCACATAGACACACACTAGTAGAACTACAGTAGTCAGACTGTAACGTGTTCTAGAGTGGGTGGATGGATGAAGATAGACTGTAGCTTCTTTTAATTTCCCTCTGGTCCTTCACACACACACACACACACACACACACACACAGCATCACTTCTCCTGCTGTTACTTTTTTTGTTGACCTAATTAAAATTACCTAAAAGTGGAAACATCTTGTTTACAGTAGCTTTTTTATCTGCAGCCATCACAGGAGGCTCCACCATCACCATCACTAACTATCACTATCAGACTAGTAACCCTAACAGGTGTATTATTAACAGGCACTACTTCCTTTCTAACCTCCAGTTTATGTTTTTCTGTGACTCACATGTAATTTTTGGATAAATAACGTCTTCTTTTCACTGTTTTATTTCCAGTATTTTTTGGGCTGTGTTACAACGAGGTGAACCAAGATGGCCGCTCGCCGTATTCCTCTTGTTTTGTTGGCTTGTGGCTCTTTTAATCCAATCACCAACCAGCACATGAGGCTGTTTGAACTGGCTAAAGACCACATGCAAAGCACAGGTAGGAATCAGATACCATGACTAGTTATTAAGAAAAAATAGATTGAGCGATATATCACAATATTTCACTGCGTAATTATCGTATCGATCCAAAAAATGTCCATATTAATGTTTTTTAACAAAAAATACCATTTAAGTGCACTGACATCTGCATAGCATGTAAACGCCCAGTCACTAGGTGTCAGTGAACGCACCATCAGACCTTGTTAGACCTCACTCTATGACTTTTAGCTTAGAAAGTGATTGATCTTTATTTTAGAGAATTTAAAAACAGAATCACAATCTGCAAAACAAAAGTCAAAAAATGTCATTTGACAGTTTGATTAACATACCACAGTTAGTTACCATTTACTTGTTCTCACAAGTTAAAAATGCATAATTACTGATCCTATTGTGACATGCAAATCATGAATCGTATCGTCAGATTCATGTCAGTGCTCAGCTCTAATAGTTTCACTATTCATTGTCACTGTTGTTTTCTTAAGATCTCTTTATAATTACCTAATGATAAAATAAATATGTGATTCTGTTGCAGGTGGTTATAGTTTAACCACTGCCAGTGTATTTCTTTATCTAAAGTAGGCAACTGGTGGTCCGGGGACCACATGCGGCCCTTGGTGTAATTTTATGCGGCCCTCAAAGTAAATGTACAAAATGACAGAAAAATACACAAAACAAGAGAAAGAATACATTAAAAAATACAAATCATTACAACATTGTAGGAAAATACATAGAAAATACTCCAAAAACACACAAAACTACTACAAAAATGAACAAAACAACAACAGTAATACTCAAAATTACTCCAAAAAATATACAAAATGGCAGAAAATCACAACAAAAGTACACAAAAAGACAAGAAAAACACAAAAAATAACCCAGAGTACTAACAAACAAGCAAAACAACAACAAAAATACACAAAAAATACTCCAAAACAATAAATTTTACAGTAAATATACACTAAAGGATGAGCAAGACAACAACAAACATACACAGAATGACAGAAAAACACACAAAATAACGATAAAAACTCTTTGCTCTTTCCTGTATTAATGCTCAGATCATTCATTATTCTAATGCTGATATAAATGTTGATCATGTGACCCTCTGATCAAACGTGATAAACGTTACCTATACGTCTGACCTACAGTATATATGTTAACATATATCATGTATATTAGCCATGTAGGCTACAGATGGAAATATGTGTGTGTACACATACTACCATAGCTTTTCAGTTTGTATGAAATTGCTTGAAATAAATAAATAAATAAACTATGTACCAACCAAACTTAGCTCATATTTTATTTTTAACAAATGAATTGATGATTCCGTACTTTTATTAATAGAATGTCTGATGATCTGATATAAATTTAATATGAATTTCAAACATTTTGCATTAAAACTATATTGTACATAAAGGACAGATTTTGTAAAAATGTCTGAAAAACTATCATTTCACGCTACACTCACTGAGTTACTGTATATTAACTAGGGGTGTCACTTCCAATACGATACCGATACTGCCGTCTTGAGTGTTGGTTGGAATCGATACGATATCAGCACAAATCATACGTACTTTTATTACTTATTGTGTAGAGTGGAATATTAGCTATATTACAAGCAGTAGATATGAGAACTGACCCATTTATTATTAACCAACGAGTTGTAGACATTTCAACCTTAAACATAAGAATTATACAATTATAGATCATTAAAATCAATAAATAATAACAGTAGAGCCTGGAACATAACCTCAATAAATCCATTAAAAACATTAGATAGTATATTTGGTTTGCAGGCTGATATGATCTGATATTCATCTTTTTGCTGATATTGGATTAATATTTAATATTAATGAAAACTTTTCTTATGTGTTATGTAGAAACTGAGGTTTTTCAGCTCATTTGTCAAAACATTTTTAATGTTAAACCTAAAGTTTCTGCTGACTCAGATGAAAACGTAAAACACAACAGGTTTTTCTTTTAATTAAATTACTTAATGAATGACTTAATTGATTACTTAATTAAACTGCCTAATAAATGACTTAATAAACAACTTAATGACTTAATAAATTACTTAATGAATGACTTAATTAAACTACTTAATAAATGACTTAATTAAACTACTTAATAATTACTTAATGAATGACTTAATTAAACTACTTAATGAATGACTTAATAAATGACTTAATTAAACTGCCTAAAAAATGACTTAATAAACAACTTAATGACTTAATAAATGACTTAATGAATGACTTAATTAAACTACTTAATGAATGACTTAATTAAACTACTTAATGAATGACTTAATTAAACTACTTAATAAATGACTTAATTAAACTACTTAATGAATGACTTAATAAATGACTTAATTAAACTGCCTAAAAAATGACTTAATAAACAACTTAATGACTTAATGAATGATTTAATAAATGACTTAATAAATTACTTAATTAAACTACTTAATAAATGACTTAATGAATGACTTAATAAATGACTTAATAAATGACTTAATGAATGACTTAATTAAACTACTTAATAAACGACTTAATAAATGACTTAATGAATGACTTAATTAAACTACTTAATAAACGACTTAATAAATGACTTAATAAATGACTTAATGAATGACTTAATAAATTACTTAATGAAGGACTTAATGAATGACTTAATAAATGACTTAATGAATGACTTAATAAATGACTTAATAAATTACTTAATAAATGACTTAATGAATGACTTAATTAAACTACTTAATGAATGACTTAACGAATGACTTAATGAATGACTTAATTAAACTACTTAATAAACGACTTAATGAATGACTTAATTAAACTGCCTAATAAATGACTTAATAAACAACTTAATGACTTAATGAATGATTTAATAAATGACTTAATAAATGACTTAATTAAACTACTTAATAAATGACTTAATGAATGACTTAATAATGACTTAATGAATGACTTAATTAAACTACTTAATAAATGACTTAATGAATGACTTAATTAAACTGCCTAATAAATGACTTAATAAACAACTTAATGACTTAATGAATGATTTAATAAATGACTTAATAAATGACTTAATTAAACTACTTAATAAATGACTTAATGAATGACTTAATAATGACTTAATGAATGACTTAATTAAACTACTTAATAAATGACTTAATAATGACTTAATGAATGACTTAATTAAACTACTTAATGAATGACTTAATAAATGACTTAATGAATGACTTAATTAAACTACTTAATGAATGACTTAATGAATGACTTAATTAAACTACTTAATGAATGACTTAATGAATGACTTAATGAATGACTTAATGAATTACTTAATAAATGACTTAATTAAACTACTTAACGAATGACTTAATGAATGACTTAATTAAACGACTTAATAAATGACTTAATGAATGACTTAATTAAACTACTTAATGAATGACTTAATTAAACTACTTAATGAATGACTTAATTAAACTACTTAATGAATGACTTAATGAATGACTTAATGAATGACTTAACAAATGACTTAATGAATGACTTAATTAAACTACTTAATAATGACTTAATGAATGACTTAATAAATTACTTAATGAATGACTTAATGAATGACTTAATGAATGACTTGATTAAACTACTTAATAAACGACTTAATGAATGACTTAATGAATGACTTAATTAAACTACTTAATGAATGACTTAATGAATAACTTAATTAAACTACTTAATGAATGACTTAATTAAACTACCTAATGAATGACTTAATGAATGACTTAATGAATGACTTAATGAATGACTTAATTAAACTACTAAATGAATGACTTAATGAATAACTTAATTAAACTACTTAATGAATGACTTAATTAAACTACTTAATAAATGACTTAATGAATAACTTAATTAAACTACTTAATGAATGACTTAATTAAACTACTTAATGAATGACTTAATTAAACTACTTAATAAATGACTTAATGAATGACTTAATTAAACTACTTAATGAATGACTTAATTAAACTACTTAACGAATGACTTAATAAATGACTTAATTAAACTACTTAATGAATGACTTAATAAATGACTTAATGAATAACTTAATTAAACTACTTAATGAATTACTTAATGAATGACTTAATTAAACTACTCAATGAATGACTTAATGAATGACTTAATGAATAACTTAATTAAACTACTTAATGAATGACTTAATAAATGACTTAATGAATAACTTAATTAAACTACTTAATGAATTACTTAATGAATGACTTAATTAAACTACTTAATGAATGACTTAATAAATGACTTAATGAATAACTTAATTAAACTACTTAATGAATTACTTAATGAATGACTTAATTAAACTACTCAATGAATGACTTAATGAATAACTTAATTAAACAACTTAATGAATGACTTAATTACACTACTTAATGAATGACTTAATGAATGACTTAATGAATGACTTAATGAATGACTTAATGAATGACTTAATAAATGACTTAATGAATGACTTAATTACACTACTTAATGAATGACTTAATAAATGACTTAATTAAACTACTTTATGAATGACTTAATTAAACTACTAAATGAATGACTTAATGAATGACTTAATAAATGACTTAATTACACTACTTAATGAATGACTTAATAAATGACTTAATTAAACTACTTTATGAATGACTTAATTAAACTACTAAATGAATGACTTAATGAATAACTTAATTAAACTACTTAATGAATGACTTAATAAATGACTTAATGAATGACTTAATTACACTACTTAATGAATGACTTAATAAATGACTTAATTAAACTACTTTATGAATGACTTAATTAAACTACTAAATGAATTACTTAATGAATAACTTAATTAAACTACTTAATGAATGACTTAATGAATGACTTAATGAATGACTTAATGAATGACTTAATAAATGACTTAATGAATGACTTAATGAATGACTTAATGAATGACTTAATGAATGACTTAATTAAACTACGTATTGAATGACTTAATGAATGACAATGAATGACTTAATGAATGACTTAATGAATGACTTAATGAATGACTTAATTAAACTACTTAATAATGACTTAATGAATGACTTAATTAAACTACGTAATGAATGACTTAATTAAACTACGTAATGAATGACTTAATTAAACTACGTAATGAATGACTTAATGAATGACTTAATTAAACTACTTAATGAATAATTTAGTTCTCTGTGACCAACACATGCCAGTGGAACAATGTCCTGTTGTCTGAACATGTGACGTTGATCATCCTAAAGCTGGTTAATAATCACATGATCACCAGGACGTTATTGTAACATGACTGTGCACACAGAGCTGTGTTGTAGTGAGCATCAGCATTAATGCTCTTAGTTTCTCTCTGAGCCCTCAGCTGACTACCATTAAAATGACTGTAAGCTGTTCTTATTCTGCTGATTATGGTCTCATAACCAGTTTACATTCAATTCAACTTTATTTATGTAGCACAAATTATAACAAAGTCCTTTCAGAGCACTTATGACAAAGGAAATGTGTCGTATTAAATATGAATTATAGAGATAAGCAACGTTTATTACTGATGGGCCACATTATCAACATTAATGTCAGCATTTAAAATAATGACCAATCTGAGCATTAATACAGTAAAAAACCAAGAAATAGTTTACGTGTTACTGTTGTTTTGTATATTTATGTTTTATGTAATTTTGTGTATTTTTTTGTAATTTTGTGTTTTTGAAATCATTTTCTCATTATTCTCATTTTGTATGTTTTTAGGGGGGTTTTTTTTACATTTTTGTATATTTTTCTCTTATGTTGTGTTTTTATTTAGTTTTGTGTGTTTTTGACCAAAATAATAATTAATCTGAACATTAAAACACAAGAGAACAAAAAGTGTTGTTGTTTTGTATGTTTTTCTCTTGTTTTATTTTTGTATGTAGTTTTCTTTATTTTCTTGTCATTTTAATGGATTTTTTTTTTTGGAGTGATTTTGTTTTGTTTTGTTTTTTTCTCTTATTTTGTCTGGTTTTTTTTTCTTGTATTTAGTTGTTTTGTCTTTTTTCATTTTTTGTATTTGTGTCATTTGTTTCTCATTATTGTTCTTATTTTTACTTCAGAGGCCACACAAACTTAAGCCAAATGCCGTAATAAAAATGTCTGTTTTCTAATATTTATTCACTCAGATGTTCTTTAGCTTCTACATTAACACAAACAGTAATAGGTTAAAAACATATTTCATCATAAAAAACACTCATTAACTGTAGATGTATTTGTCTTCTGTGAGGAACCATTAAAAGCTTCTATTTACTGGCTGTAATGACCAGTTAGAGCTGAATGATTCTCCTCCTCCCTCAGGCGTCTACCAGGTGGTGGGTGGCATTGTGTCACCAGTAAGTGATGCTTATGGAAAGCAGGGATTGGTCCTGGCTGAGCATCGCGTCGCTATGGCAAAGCTGGCCCTGCAGAGCTCCAGCTGGGTCAGGGTTGATGAATGGGAGAGTCAGCAGTCAGACTGGACACAAACACTGGTCGCCATGAGGTAGAAAGTACAGTATGAGACATGTAATGTTCTTCACTCTGTGTAACAAAGTGTAGAAATCATATCTTATAATGTTTTACACTAAAAGATGTCTTCAGATCATTTATATTAGCTCAACTGTAAATCACTACATGGGAAACGATGCATGAATTAACACGAACATGATGTCATCCAGGGTTCAATGTTTAAAGAAATGGTACTAGTTTTTACCACAGAATCATTTTTAATAACATTAACTCTTCCACCAATCCTTCATTATTCTATCTTTAAGTGCTTCTTCCCTGAGATTAATTTATATATTTTACTGTACAACCAAGACAATATCAATTTGAGCTTTTTCATGAAATGGAATCGAGGTGATGAGGTAATAAATGTAAAAGAAATGAGATTATGGTGCTTATTAAAGACTGGCCTTGGATGACAAAGATTGAGGGATTTAAATAGAAGAGACAGAAATATGTATTTAGCTCTATGACTAATAGAATACTGTATATACACTCAGACACTTTATGACGTGTCAAACACATGCATTTTTCTAACCAGTTACATGTATTATATAATCTATGAGATGAAACTCATCATTTAAGTCTGTCACCACTACGTCTACCTGCTGTAACTTTAATATTCATTACTCACTGTATATTATAAATGCATACGTGGAACAAACAGTTCATTTTTCCTCTTTTTCTTGTTATCCAGGCATCATTACAATCATATTCTTAATGATTATAAGACAAGAACACACAACGACTCCAGTGGAAAACCAACTGTGATCAGTGGTAAGTAGTGTGAAAATATTACTGTTAACTTCAACAAAGATCTTTAAGAATACCTTACATTTGCTCATAAATGGACTTTATTTAATCCCACCCCATCTATAAATCCCGTATTTCAACTAGATTCCCATTATAATAATTAACAACAAACGAAATGGTACAAATAGATATGAAATAATAACAAAAATACACTAAATGACTCCAAAAAAGCAACAAAAACAGACACATTGATTCTATACAGATACCAATCAGTTACAAAAACACACAAAAAGGGTAAAAAACAGACAAAATGATGGAACAATATACATAATAATTCTATGAAGATACAAAAAGACAAAGTTAGACAAATTGCCTCCAAAACACATAAAATGAAAGTAAAATGCACAAAACATCTCAAAACATAAAACAAGAATATACAAAAATGACAACAAAAACCTTTTGTTCTTCATATTAATGCTCAAAGTGGTTATTTTAATAAATGTTGATAATGCCTTTAAATGAAATATGTTTTTTACTAAATAGATATTAAATGTCTTTATTTTTAGATCTTCTTTTGATGAAAATCAAAGTAGTTTTGGTTGTCCTTTGATAGTAATAAAAGTGTGGTGATGTTCCTCAGGTTCATCTCCTCAGATGAAACTTGTGTGTGGGGCAGATTTCCTGGAAAGCTTTAACGTTCCTGGTCTGTGGCTGGAGGAGCACGTGGAGGAGCTGCTTGGACACTTTGGGCTGATCTGTGTGAGCAGAGGGAACCTCCACCCTGAGAGATCCATCCATGACTCAGACATTCTGTCCCGTCACAAACACAACATTTTCCTGCTCACGGAGTGGATGAGGAATGAAATCAGTGCCACTGAGGTCCGTCGTGCTCTGAGACGAGGTCTGAGCGTGAAATATGTTCTCCCTGACTGTGTAATAGATTACATTCAGCAGCACAAGCTGTACACAGAGAGCAGTGACAGACCCAGTGTGGACCATCTAAAAGCATTTCACTCAGACAACCTTTAGAACAGGGTGTCAAACTCATGGCCCAGGGGCCAAATACACACCAGTGTGATCTCTAGTGGGCCACAGATTTTATGTAAGAAAATGAGTCATTTCTACATTATTGTGTCATAGTTTACACTTCTACGCATACATAAAATACACAATATGACAATATATTCATCTCAACAGGATCTACACTTTACATTTCATAGATTTTGTACCAATTTCTATTTAATTAAAGGAAATATTACAAAATAATTTGAGGAAGTTGTAAGAATTTTCAGTTTTTCCAACAGTTTAACATAAAAAATGATGTTTGATATAAACATCTGCAAATATTGTTGAGTTTCATTTACACAATGATTCATGTTTTTTCTGTCATATTTACTTTCTCCTGCTGTGATTCATTATCTTCAACTGTTGCACATAATGATCCTCATTAACGCCTCAGTGTCAAATGTTTCATATTTAAACATCAGGTCACTTACAGTCGCTGAAGTCTGAATTATAGCAACATTATTTTTGCTCGGCTGTCGTTTTTTTCTCCTTTTTTGCTGCAAAAAACAAAAAAAAATCTTGACTTATTTTACTTGGTTTTAAAACCAGTAAAAAGATATTAAAGTAAGTAAATAAAATACTCATACACACAAACTTAATATTGATTTTTCACCTCTTTAATATTTCATTTTTTTGCAGTAAGTGTTGGACAGTTTTACTTCATTACGTTTGGTTAAAGCAAATACTTTTTTTTTCTTTCTCTATTTTTTGTCACAAACAATAAAAGCTAGAACTTTTTTAATGTTTCTTATTTTGCTTTAGTTTTTGGACACTATAAAGAAGATTTAATCTTTGCTTCATTCTGTCACTTCTCAAATAAAATGTGTGTTTACTTACGTGTGTAATGTATGTGCGTTTGGTTGCTTATAATGAACCACTGCTCATACAGTATATATATACATGTTTAACATATTTATAATATTTTAAAGTTTGAGATAATTCAAAATAAAAAATGTGATCAAAATTAACACTGGATCACAACATCTTGAGATTAAATTAAATAATGATCTCATGAAATTATGACTTCATTCTCAAAATTTTACGACTTTAATACAATTTATCCTTGAAATATTACAGCTTTAATTTCATAAAACTTTAATCTCGTAGTGCTCAGATTTCTTTATATTTTAATGTAGCTCTAATACGCACTCCTAAAACAAGTATTGTGTAAAAAGGATATTTAAATATATATTTCTATTTTGATAAAGGCAATATTATAATTTTCTGTATCGCCACAATAGAAAACATCTTGGATCTCAAAATATCGTCCAGTTTCCTTTATAATGTTGAGGATAAATATGGATGAAACTTTTTTTTTTACAAAACTGAACCATTCATAGAAGACGATGAATGGATTATTAATGGATTTTACACTGTGAATAACACTGTGTTCATTATGTTGGGATTTCTCCTAATCTCACACACACACAGTGTTGACATTGTGATCTCTGTGCATGTGTTACGTGGTTTAAATGTGGGAGGTGCGTGGGATTATTCCCATCAACTAAATGAATGTGGAGCATTTTAATCGGATTAACCTGAGTTGGGTTAAAATGGCCGTTTTTTGACGCCTTCCTCACACTCCAGCTCTACCAGGGGTCCTAACAGAGGCCCTCAAACTGCTCCTCACCAAGCCCAGGAGCCCCCTACAGAAGCAGCAGACATGCCGGTGGATCTGAACGGATACTGGAAGATGATTTCCAGTGATAACTTTGAGGAGTACCTGAAGGCTCTGGGTGAGTGTGAAGAATCTGATAAAAACTAATCTAACATCATTAAAACATTCTGTTATTATTGGTGAATAGTTTTTAGTTCTGCAACAAAGAGAAAATGAACATTTGGACAATACATAAGAGTTAATTCAGTTAGAAAAAGAAAGAACATTTAAAGTCATAAAAAGATACCATATCTGACTTTAAGCTTAGAATTCTGACTTTTTTTTCCCTCAAAATTCTGATTTTAATCTCAGAACAATAATATTAATAATAATAAAATAATAAGTATTGGACCTTGTCTTTGTTTTGTTTTGTTTTTTATTTCATTTATTCTGTTATTTAAAGTGTGAAATTATACCACTGAACAAAACCCAAGCTGGTCCAATATTTTTGTTTTTTTTTTTTTCTCAGCACAGTGATACTAATAAAATCAATATTGGATCTTGTTTTATTTTTTCCCGTGGCCTTAATTCTCTTCTGTAAAATGATCATGTGGTGCAACTGTTAAAATGACTTAAAATATGGGAGTGGAAACACAACAATAGGGAGAACATGCAAGCTCCACATAGACTCACTCAGGATTATTTAAACCTAAAACCTTCTTGACTAACACTATACACTCACTCAGCTTGATTACCAAATGTATTCATTATTATATTATAACACAATTACACCCATATTTTCTATTGTTTTTTTTAATTTTATACTGTAACATCTTTTAAATAACGCATGTTCAAAGACTTGTGTTGTTTTATAGTTTTTGTTTTACTTGTTATAAAAATGGAGAACAGATATGTGTTCTGGGGCGACCGTGGCTCAGGTGGTAGAGGGTCGTCTTCTGATGGAGAGGTTGGGGGTTCGATCCCAGTACCTGACTATCTGTCAAAGTGTCCTTGGGCAAGACACTGAACCCTAAGTTGCTCCCAGTGGTCGACTAGTGCCTTGCATGTCAGTCCTGTCCCACTGGTGAATGAGCTGATATGTAAAGTGCTTTAAGACTGTTTCAGTGGTGATAAAGCTCTATATAAATCATGTCCATTTACCATTTACCATATGTGTGGTACAATAATAGTACATATTATATTAGAAAAATGTAAAGTTAGAAAGTAGAAAGCATATATATATGATTTATTGTTAAAGTTCATTAAATAATTATATATATATATATATATATATATATATATATACTGTATATAACCACATATGTTTTTCTTCATCAAGGCACAAATTGTGTTAAATACATTTTCAATTGTATTTTTTTTATTGCAAAATAACAATTTTTTTTATCTGTTTGCTGTCATCATATTAAACACATATAAACCATGTACGCATCACCAGTTCCAAAAAAAATCATGAGTTTCCATCTGACAATTTGTTAATTTTTTTTCATCAAAGATTTAAACATTCTTAACCATTTTTTGAAGCTGCTATACTTTAAATATTTCAAGCTTCTAATGAGGGAGAAAAGTTCTGAATTTTCCCTCATTTTTAATCTATTACAGATGTGAACGTCGCCATCAGGAAAATCGCCACTTTGCTGAAACCCGACAAAGACATTGTTCACGAGGGGGACCACATTGTTATCAAGACCCTCAGCACCTTCAAAAACTACAACATGGACTTCTATGTGGGCAAAGAGTTTGAGGAGGATCTTTCTGGAGTGGACGACAGGAAATGTATGGTGAGTAAATAACTGAAGAACAAGCTTTGTAACATTTCTTTAAATTACAAGTGTAAAATAGAATTTAGTTGATGTGAAATCTCCTCCTGTTAGACAGATTTTTACACAACTTCTAGATTTAATATTGATGGGATTATGTAACTATTATAACTATGAAAAGGATCAGAGATTATTACCCATGATCCCCCTGAACACATAGGCTGATAATTACAGATCACCTTTAAACTCATTAGAGAGAAAGATTTATTTTCAGATAAAGGTCTTATTTTTTTCCATCACATCCTCTTAATTAAAAATGTGTGTGTCCATGTAGACCACCATCACATGGGAAGGAGAGCGACTGGTGTGTGTGCAGAAAGGAGAGATTGAAGGCAGAGGATGGAGTCACTGGGTGGAGGGAGATGAGCTTCATCTGGTAAGAGAACATGTTACATTTAAAGATGATTGATATATATTTATATATATATAAGGCTAATTTATTTTTATTGCACATTTTATGTACAAGGAAATTCAATGTGTTTTACGTGATTAAAAAGTACGACAGAAAACATTTTACAAAGTTTAAAAATCAATAAATACTAATTGTAAAAACATTAACTAGATTTTTAAACATGATCAGAGTTGGCTTAATAAAATATTACAATGTTTAAAGTAGAGACATCAGATATGTTTTAATATCAAAGCTTTGAAACAACCTGGAGAAAGTCCAACAGTTTGAGTTTAAATCAACAGCGACACCTTGTGGATATAGATGAGAAACACAATGATCCTGTAATAAAGGTGTAACAATGGGTGGTTTTAAACATTAAAGATAGTTTTCTTTCAAATAAATAAATGAATAAAGTTGTCCTGGTAAATATTGTGTATTTAGATGATGATCAATTCATCAAATCATCACACATTATCACACAATCAGAATATTATGATAAATGAATGAAAAAGTACAATTCAAAGAGAAATCTGTTATTTTGTTTGTGCAAGCAGTGACTGAAAACATTACCATAAAAACATTTTATATCAAGAACAGAGTTCTAACAATAATAAATCTAAAGAAATGTGTGTTTGTTTTGTTTCTGTGCAGGAACTTAGAGCTGCAGGAGTCGTTTCCAAGCAGATCTTTAAGAAAACCTAAACTTTTGGACTAGACGAAGCCCCCCCTGCAGACACGCCCCCTGCAGACACGCCCCCTGCAGACACGCCTCCTGCAGACACGCCCCATGCAGACATGCCTACAGAGAGACCATCAGAGTCCTGACATACTGTCTATCATCTATCCCTGTGGTCCAACAGTTATCAAATAGGTGTCATATACATATTGAAATGGGGGGGTGATTACTGTTAGTTAAGGTTAGTTAACGTTCTGCATTAACGTGTGTTTTCAATGATGAAGTGATGGATGTAGGACACACACACACACACACACACACACACACATACATACAGTAGATCTAAATATGGATGAAGGCTGTGTGTTAGTGAGGTTTAGTCCATAACACGTAGATATTACTAATGATCTATGCACTGTAACTGTATATATCTGGCCCAACGCCATTGAAATCAATGAATAAATCCATAAGAATGTTGTTTATTGTCTTATTTGTTCATCTATATTAGATAAAAATATGGAGCATGACACTGGGAGGGGGTCACCAGATGCCTTCAAGATCCTAGGAATTTTTCTTTTAACAATTTGAGCCCATTTTTACCCTTTTTCTGCAAACTCACCATATTTGAACTTGTTTTCATCACTTTTTATTACCATATTGACATTACCATTTCTGACACTTTTACATCATATTTTAATGACTTTTCTGCACATTTTTTTCACTTTCCAGACATGTTCAGCACTAATAAACCCTTTCTACCACTTTTACACCTAATGTCACATATGTTGACCCATTCTTCTGTTGTTATTTCCATAACAATATTCATGCAAACCTTGTCCAATGTTGCACATTTTATGAAATATCATGCGTTGAAAATCATTTACCCAGTATATCAATTAATCTAGGGTTACATCTTGGATCACATTGGTTTTATTGTCTTAATTCTGAGTTGTAGAACTTCTAACATGACATGTCACTTTAAAGTATGATCTCTGCTGCTGTAGAACAGGATACACGTTTTATCTTTCATGTTCAAAGTTCAAAGTTCAAACCTGAGTATTTGAGTTCACCACCAGATAGCAAATAAAGAGAAGTGTGTGTGTGTGTGTGTGTGTGTGTGTGTGTGTGTGTGTGTGTGTGCGTGTGTGTGTGTGTGTGTGTAGACGTTGAATAAAAAGATGTGTCTGCCTCCGCCAGTGGTGGACTCACCTTTAACCCTGTTAGCCCCCCCCCCATATATATAAATGACCTCATTCCTCCTCCCTCCTTCTCCTGACACCAGCCGTCATCATGCCTACAGACCTCAGTGGAAAATGGATTTTGGAAACCAGTGACAAATTTGAGGAATACTTAAAAAAGTTGGGTAAGATGGTTTCACTTTGAAGTTTATCATGACTCGTGTATTTACTGTATGTTGAGGGATTACAAAGAAGCTGGAGAAATAAAACTTTCATCTTTCTCGGTCGATTCAAAGAAGTTTTTTAAAGTTTGTATAACTCATGTTAAATAAAACAGCATCTCCAGAAATACAAATTATTTTCTTCACTGTAAACCTGAACGTTCAATATAATTACATAGATTATAAGTAGTTTATGCTCAAAGTTATAGAAAAAGTTCTACAAACTCATTTATGTCAAGTTAGTTTATGAGTTACTTTAACTAATAATGTTTGCATAAATGGAACTATATTTGTTTATAAAAAAGAATAACTAAAAAAACACAAATTAAGTACAATTTAATAGAATTAAGTAATTACATATTAAGAATGATAAAGTCTTATTTATTATTTAAAACATAAACTTAATTCATAAAGCACTTTAATTTAACTGTTAGCCGGTCATCCAACATTTTATGTTCTTTTAAGTTAATCAACTTTAAAAAAATGAGGCAATCAAATGTATTAATTTTTTTGAGTTCTTGTAACTTATTCAGGTTTACAGTGTTCTGTAATATGTTTTTATTGTATTAAATTGTTCATATTCCATCATGTGTTCCTGTTAAATGCACTTTGCTAATCCAGTTTCTCGTGGTAACAGACGTTGACTTTGCTACGAGGAAGATTGCCATCTCTCTGTCTCAGACCAAGGTGGTTTCTCAGGATGGAGATGATTTTGAGTTCAAAACCCTGAGCACCTTCAGGAACTATGAGCATTCCTTTACAGTAGGGCTGGAGTTTGATGAGTTCACCAAAGGTCTGGACAACAGGAACGTCAAGGTAGGTTGAGCTCACACTGTCTGTGTCATAGAGGCTAATGCAATGTTTTATAACCGTAAGGTCATGACCACATGTGGCGTTGTCTGAAATGTCTAGTAAAATAATTAATTATTGATTCATTTTTGCCTTTTTCAAATTAAAACAACACAATCATAAAAAATGTCAATATAGTTCAAATAAATTGCAGTATAAAACTTGTAGTTTTTTTGTTGTTTTTAGCAGCTAGCCTCCAACTGTAAAAAACACAACCTTAAGAACTGTAAGTGTCGTATAGATCTGTACCACCATAAACCTGAACTTTTCACAGTCCTTCTCTGTATGTCTTTACATCTAGAACCTATTTTAAGGAGCTTTTCTGTGGTTTTGGACATTTATCCATCACAATGTTTACCTCAGAGTACCTCCAATATGGCCGCACATGGGTTACTGCTCAGAACATGATGTAGGTGAAAACATTCTATAGTTCTTCATCAAATCATTTGTAGTTCTTCTTCAAATAAAGTCACAGGCATTTATGTTGTTCTCTTATTGTTTTGAGTTTCTTTTTGTAATTGTTTATTCCGCCGTTATTAATCTTTTAGTTTTAGCGCTTTTACATTTAAAAAAAATGTTCTAAGTTGTGGGCCACTCCACTTCATTGACACACACACACACACACACACACACACACACGTACATAGTATATTGTGATCTCATAGTGTAATTTATGTTAAAACAATGAAGAATAAAATCACTAAAATGTTAAGAGTAATAAATATTGGTTCAGAGTTTCAGATAAATAGGTTGTCATGAGTCTGCTTAGTTAGTTATGGTTTACCTCCTTATTCACTCCCTGTTCCTGTCCATGTTTTCCTGCTCTCCACAGCTGCTCCTCAGGTTATACTGTAAATCCTCCCTCTGTTCAGTCAGTCTATGGTTAGATGATCAACCCGTTAAGAGAGACTTCAAACTCCTAGAAAGTATTGAGAGTTCCTGTTTTTGATTATTATGTGTGGAATCTGAGTTCTTTATTAAATAACAAATCCGAGTGGGGAATATTTCAGTTATCTTCCTGGTTTTGTGCGGGGCCCGTTTATTCAATCTTATTTAGATATTTCAGTATCTGTCTACTCCTTCCTGCGTTGCATTTGAGTTCTTCTGTATACCTGTGATATAGGTAAAATAAATACTAAAATTAATAAATAAATGTATGAGTAAAATACATTGTTAAAAAGTTAGACTTTGATTAAAACAAATTTATTTAATATTACAAATAGGAATCGTTAAACATTTTATTTGGATTTAAAAACATTAAATATTAAATAGCAGAACATTAATTTATTTGATAAATGAATAATTTGAAATAGTAAAAAGCTTAAGTTGTTCATTCATTTAAAAACATTTGAATAAAATTCATTTCATCTTTAAGGTTTTTAACCTGCTACAAAACTAAATACATATTTAAAAGCTGAGTTTTCCTCACGTCTTACTTACTAAGTGCAGTGAGATGACTTTGTTGTATTTGACACAATGGAAAAAATTGTGCATGATTGAACATCATGCAGTTGGCAAAAAAAAAAAAAAACAAAGGAAGCATAAAGAGCATATTTGGTGGCACTATCAACTCAGCTGTGTTATTTTATCACACTATAGTTTTGGGACCGCTCAATGTTCAGAGGTTTTATTTTCTGTCTCAGGTTCTATTCCAGAGGTAAAGCTGAAGGTGTTAGATGGGAAAGGAAGGGTCATGTGGATGATTCATAGGGTTAATATATGCATCATGTTGTCTTATAGAGTTTGGTGAAATGGGAAGAGGACAAACTGGTGTGCACTCAGAGAGGTGAAAAGGTAAACCGTGGCTGGAAGCACTGGATCGAAGGTGGGAAACTCTATCTGGTGAGTGACTGAGTAGTAGAACAAATGAATGTAAAAAAATACTCATTAAAAATAATAACAATCTGCCATAAACAGTTTAATAATATTTTGCCTAATGACCTACTAATAATTCTCTCCCACAGGAGTTGACGTGTGAAGATGTGATCTGTATTCAGGTTTTCAAGAGAAAATAATATTCTAAAGTTGAATGAACTTTGCATGTTTTACAGTGTGTGAGCAGAATAAACAAAAGTTATTACCCAATTGTGTTCAGCTATTTATTTATTTTTATTTTGAATTTATTTTATATATATATATATTTATTTTTTTTTTGACCACACATTTGATAACTGCAACAGCTGGTCTAGTGGTTACTAGGAGCAAAAATTGCACATTTTTCTTAAGCAATCTTTTAATAGTAAATGCACAAAAGGTTAAAATTAGTTTCAAACTTCATAAGCATGGAAGATTAAATGACATCATATAATACAGAACTACGCATTATGATAAGGAGAAAGAAAGATGAGCTACAAAGTGAGTCCTATAAGTATATAAATAACACTTTAATAGATATTGAGACAGAACACGTTTTCTCTCTAAAATAAAAGTAGTAGCTTTCTTGTAGAGAAGCTAATTTTTAAATAACAAGAAATAATTGGACGCGTAAAATTACGGAATACAGCAATATAAAAAAGTATTCAAGTAAACACAAAGGTGTCTACCGTATGCTTTATAAAGTGTGGTTGCATTGTTTAGAGACTAAATATAAAAAGTTACATAAAAAACTCAAAGTGCATAAGATTCACATCACAGAAAATGATGATACTGCTGAAGAGGATACAGATTATTTTATTTTTATTAACAGTTTGTGTTGTTTAAAAAAAAATTGTATGAAAGTTCATAGTTTTTTTTTTATTTTTTTAAATACAATTACAATTCTTTTATTTAATTTAGTTAGGAAAGGTTTTGTGACCTGGCTTTCAAAATTCACTATTAACAATAAAAAACGACCTGTTTTTGTTTACCTATTGAAATGTAACAGATTTTTTTTTACAAATTGTGAGAGTTCAGTAAAAAAGAAATATTGTTAGATTATAGTAGATATGTTTAGTTTATGAGAGTAAATAGTTTTTGGTTGCTTTGTGTTGCTGACTGCCATCGTGGCAGTCCACTGCTCTTCCGTCTGCCTGCGTCCTCACCGATGACGTCATCATTTCTATGGCCCAACTCTCGCGATATTGAGTTTCGGGAAGTTCCACGTCAGTTCAACCATTCTCATCTTCTCCCGACACATTAGATCTGATTTCACTGCTGAGATACGAAGAGTAAATATGGTAAGATGCACTATAAACCTGTAATAGTGTCGTGTTTAACTATGTTTAATGACATTATCATGGTATTTTTTTAAACAAGTCACAGCGATGTCAAGAGATAATACTCGTAGGACTAGCCTAGCTGCTAACTAGCTTACAGCTAACGGCCTTAACTGTAACATTTGCTGTTTTATACACAATAAATGTCCGTATTTATGTTTTCAGGTTGTAGTCGATGTACTTGTTTAATGAATCAGTTTATATGGAAAAGAACATTCTTTAGAAACGCAGAGGTTACTTTTTAGCTGCTATCAAACCCGATGCTTTCTTTATTGTAGTTGTATTTAGCGTTGTTTTAAGCACATATTTTATCATTATCTATCAATGTTTTAATCTTCACATGTGTGTGAACTAACTTCACTGGGTTTTTGTGTTTTCAGCCGCTGAGGCTGGACATCAAGCGGAGGCTGACGGCCAGGTCAGACCGAGTGAAGAGTGTGGATCTTCATCCTACTGAACCCTGGATGTTAGCTAGCCTGTACAATGGAAGTGTCTGTGTGTGGAACCATGAAACACAGGTAAAGCTTCAGCCAGTTAACGATGCACTTTAAACCAAGCTTTACATTCAAATCTAACTAGTGGTGTGGTTGTGATCTCTATTTGTTTTCAGACTTTGGTCAAGACATTTGAAGTGTGTGACCTTCCTGTCAGAGCATCCAAGTTTGTAGCAAGAAAAAACTGGGTCATTACAGGGGCGGTATGTACACTCCTTTTATTACTTTGACATTGAAATGTATAGTTTATGCAAGGAAAATACATGTATTAATAATAATAATAATAATGAATTTTATTTATAATGCACTTTACATTTCAAATAAAATCTCAAAGTGCTACATAGTAAAACAGGAAAAAAAAGTTCAATACAATACAACAATAAAAGCAGGATAAGTTAAAATTAGCTATAGGCTTTTTTAAAAAGGAAGGTCTTTAGTCCTTTTTTAAAAGCATCCACCGTCTGTGGAGACCTAAGGTGGTCAGGAAGGGCGTTCCACAGACGAGGAGCGGCAGCTTCAAAAGCCCTGTCCCCCATGGTAATGAGCCGCGTCCTGGGCGCGAGCAGACGGTGCTGTTGGCCTGACCGGGTCCTGGTTGAGGTGTGTGGTGTGAGGAGGTCAGTGAGGTAGGTGGGGGCATCACCGTGCAGACAGTGGTGGGTGTGCAGAAGGACCTTGTACTCTATGCGGGCGGAGATGGGGAGCCAGTGGAGAGTGCGGAGTATGGGGGTGATGTGATCATATTTTCACACCCTCATCAGGACCCTGGCAGCGCTGTTTTGGACATACTGGAGTTTTTGGATGTTCCTGCCAGGGATCCCGATGAGGAGTGCGTTACAGTAGTCCAACCTGGAGGAGACAAACGCATGGACGAGCCTCTCTGCAGCCGAAAGGGAGAGGAAAGGACGGAGTTTAGAGATGTTACGGAGGTGAAAGAAAGAGGTTTTGCATATGTGGGTGACATGGTTGTCGAAGGAGAGGTGGGGGTCAAACTTCACCCCAAGGTTGGTAATGGAGGGAGAGAGGGGAATGCTGTGGCCAAAAATTTAAACTGAGGCGATGGGGGAGGCACGGAGTTGTTGAGGGGTACCAGTTTGGATGGCTTCTGTTTTTGAGCCGTTCAGCTGCAAGAAGTTTTGTCTCATCCATGCGTTTATCTCCTCCAGGCAGGAGCTGAGACGAGTGAGGGTGGCAGAGGGGGAGACCTTGAGGTAGAGTTGTGTGTCGTCAGCATAGCAGTGGAAGTTAATTCCGTGCCTGCCGACGACACACCCGAGGGGAAGCATGTAAATAGTGAAGAGGGTGGGGCCAAGCACGGAGCCCTGGGGGACCCAACAGGTGACAGTGTGGGGGCGGGATTTAGCATTCCCCAGGACCACGTACTCGGTCCTGTCAGTGAGGTAGGAACGGAACCAGTGAAGGACGGTGTCAGAGAGGCCAATTTGCTGGAGACGGTGGAGAAGGATGTTGTGATCGATGGTGTCAAAGGCAGCAGAGAGGTCGAGAAGAATGAGGAGGGATGTGGAACCGGAGTCGGAGGTCATCAGCAGGTCATTTGTGACTCTGATGAGCGCTGTTTCTATACAGTGGGAGGGGTGGAAACCAGATTGGAATTTTTCATGTAGGCTGTTAGTTTTGAGGTGATTGTGGAGCTGAGAGGAGACTACTTTTTCCAGGATTTTGGATATGAATGGGAGGTTGGAGATGGGATGGTAATTTAATAAGTTTTCAGGGTCAAGAGAAGGTTTTTTCAGGAGTGGTTTGATTAAAGCTGTTTTGAGGGAAAGTGGGACGTTGCCAGTTTTCAGGGAGAGATTGATGATTTTTGTTATGAGGGGGCTAATGATTTGGTTGTGACTTTTGAGCAGAGGAGAGGGAATGGGATCCAGGGAGCAGGTGGATGATTTTGGGGTGCAGACAATCTTCTCGACCTCCTGCTGCGTTGTGGGTATGAAGTGTGTGAGATGTTGTTTAACGGGTGTGGTCGAGATGTCATGGATGGAATTTTGAAGAGGTGCGAGAGATGAGCGGATATTGTCAATTTTGGATGTAAAACTATCAAGGAAAATGTTGCAGTTTATTGCTGTAGGTGTGTGATGTGATGGGATCTGTGGTTTGAGGAGATGGCTGACAGTGGAAAATAGTTTTTTTGAGTTTCCTGGGTTGTTATTGATGACTGTTGAATAGTGTTCAGACCTGGCGGTGGAGAGGGCTTTTGCGTATGTGTGTTGATGTTCCCGGTAGGCCAACTTATGCACCGTCAGGCTAAATGTTTTGCTGGCTCGCTCCAGGGCGCGGCCCAACCTTTTCATGGCCCTGAGTTTGTCTGTGAACCAGGGAGCTGAACGGGTGAAAGTGACAGTCCGGGTTTTTTGTGGGGCATGAATGTCCAGGATGGAGCTGAGGTTGTCGTTGTAGTAGTCCATAAGATCGCTGACTAATGAGGACAGAGGGGGTGAAAGAAGCTGAAGGTGCTGGATGAAGGAGGTGGAGTCATTGTTCTTGGTGTTCCTGTATGTCATCTGTCGTTTTGGTTTTGTGAGATGGGCTGATAACTGGACTTTGATTGTCACTGCCTGGTGGTCAGAAACTCCAATGTCATGAATATGGAGATCTGTGAGAGGGATGGAGTCTGTGATGATCAAGTTCAATATATGGCCCTTCTTGTGTGTGGGTCCATCAACAAGCTGCTGTAGGTTGAGGCAATCCAGGATCTGTTTAAAATCAGATGTTTGTCGGGAAGTGTGAGAGTCCATGTGTATATTGAAATCCCCAATAACCAGGATGTTTTTGTGTGATGTGCATAGGGAGATAAGAAAATCATGTATGTCTGAGATGAAGGTTGGTTGTGCTTTGGGGGGGCGATAAATGAGGGCTATAGTTGCTGAGAGGGGATGTTTGCATTGAGGGACCAAGCTTTCAAATGAAGTGACATTGGGCACAGGCAGAGGAGAAAGGTGAATATTTTCGCAGAATATTACAGCAAGCCCCCCACCACGTCTGGTTGTGCGGGCCTTTTCCAGGTACGAGTACCCAGGGGGGCATGCCTCATTGAGGACTGAGTAGACCCCAGGCTGTTGCCAGGTCTCAGAGAGGCACATAATGTCGATGTCTTTATCTAAGATGTGGTCATGCATAAGTCCAGATTTATTTGACAGAGATTGAACGTTTAGTTGTTGTAGTGTGAGATGTGTTTTTGAGTCCAGTTTTTTTTTTAGTGAGCGGAGGAGAGTGAAATCCACTCCGGGTTTTCTGTTAACTGTACCTTGGGCGGCAGCGTTCTGATGACGTAGCTGGTGATGACGTGACTGCTGTGCGACGGGACGTGCTGGAGACCAGAGGGACGCGATGGAGCCGCAACCACCGTGTCTGTTCACAGTGAACCGGCGGCCGGATCCCCGGTGGATGTAGCGAGGCCTGTATGGCAGACCCAGTTGCACTGGAGCTCGGGTGTTGAAGAGCCCCTGGATCCGCGCTAGGCCTTCGGACCTCACGATGTGTGGAGAAACACCTGCGCTAGCGGTTAGCCATAGAGCCGGCGAGCAGAGACTGATGACGGCGGCCATGCAGGCGGCGATAATCCCCAGACTCCACAGCGATGCCACTCCACGTATTGAAATCCAAAAATGTCAGGGGAGGACGGATTCTGCAGAGAACCGGCGAATAGTCGGCGCCAACGTCCTCTCCGTGTGACTCCGCGTTTTGTAGCAGCATGGCCTCCCTTCCTCCAATTATTAATGCATTGTTGCTTCATATTGACAAACTACAGAAAAGCTTTAGCATCAATACATTAATTACAGCAATTAGAAAGCTTAGAGTTGCACAATAACAGTCTGTCCTCAAGGTAAAAAACAAAAAAAAAGTTGAGCCAAATTTCATCTTTTTAATGAAAAAAAATCTCAAAACACCACCAACCAAAAATGTTTTCTTTAAAAAAAAAAATGTTTTAACTTTGTGTCCTATATTGACAATTTACAGTCATTCTTATTACATCGTCATTGTATAGGAATCAAACAAACGCAAAGTAAAAAAGTGTTCTTTCATATTTCTAAGAACCCCAAAACATAGTATTTGAGGTTTATTTTCCCAAACTCGCCTGTTTTTCAGAGTTTTAGCCTCGGAAAAGTCACTTTCTGACCAACTCTACACAAACGGGCTGATTTGCGTCCTACTTATGATATCCATCGTGTCTATAGACGGGACACTTCCTCCTCCCCGCACGGTGACATAGGGCTAGAGAACGGCCCGCCCTCCTCCCACCCACTCCGTAGCCGAGCTCATGCTTCTTTATGAACACGAGACAGAGCGTGGGGGCGGGGCGTTCGCCGTTACATACATAGACTGTAGAAAATGTTTTTTTTAGGATATTAGAGCCACTTTAGTCATTTTTAAAAGCCCTATGTGCAGTCACTCCTGTAGATTTACCATGACTAGCTGCATTAAAGACACTTTTATTAAATAATTTATGAATGGTATTGCAGTCAAAACAAATCTGACATTGCGCAACCTTGAACCAAGCAGCAGCCATGTTGAAAGTCTCAGGTCAGTCTGATCCTGATTCACTGTGATATTTGAGGAACACACAGACAGACAGAGATTCCTTGCTTTATAGATAGATATATTAATATTTAGGGGAGGGGCTTGCACAATGGCATATTTTCAGACAATACCGGTAATAAATTTGTTTTTTAAAAAAAAAGGTTTTTTTGAACACTTTAATTTCCCATGGCACATGTGATGATGTCTCAAAAATGTTATGGACTTGGCTAATATTGATTTAATCTCTGTACAGGATGACATGCAAATCCGTGTGTTCAACTACAACACCCTGGAGAGAGTCCACATGTTTGAGGCTCACTCTGACTACATCCGCTGTATTGCCGTCCATCCAACCCAGCCATACATCCTCACCAGTAGTGGTGTGTTTAAAAACGTCATGCTTAACCTCTTTCACTTTCATATTCTGGTGTATATGCTCATTTTATTGTATGTGTTTTATTGCTCAGATGACATGTTAATCAAGCTGTGGGACTGGGAGAAAAAGTGGTCGTGCAGCCAGGTCTTTGAGGGGCATACACACTACGTTATGCAAATTGTCATCAACCCCAAGGACAACAATCAGTTTGCCAGTGCCTCCCTAGACAGGACCATTAAGGTAAATGCTGCTCAATGCTGCTCTTACTTTTGTTTTCTCAGTTACATTTTTGTTTCAGAAGTTTCTCCACTGTAGAGATCAACTGTTGAGTTTTTATTAATTTCTTGTGTTATCTCACACGCAAAATAATCATCCTAAGACATTGCCTCAATATAAACTTCACTAATGCAGAGAACAAATGAATAAAGCAACACTACGTTTACTTTTGAGTGTTAAAAAAAGTTCCAGATGAATGTTTGAAAGTGATGATGTCATCAATTCTAAAATTTCTGCTCCTGGTGGACAATTTTATGAAACAATTTATTAACGGTATCATTGCAGTCCAAACAAATCCAACATCACACACCTTTGAACCAAGCAGCAGCCATGTTGAAAGTCTCAGGTCAATCAGCCTGATTTGCAGAGATATTTGAGGAACACACAGAGATTCCTTGCTTTAGAGATAGATATCTATATTATTATACACATATCTAAATGTATCTGCTGAGAAACCTTACACATACATTTATAAACAATCCTCTCGCACAGAGGCGAGTAACTTTATCACTGCAGGGGCCAAAAAACCGTGACTGTGATCCGATGGCCACATTATCAACATTCATGTCAGCGTTTACTATTTTGACCAACTCGAGCATTTATACAAAAAAGAGTGAAGACTTTTGTCTCTTTTTGCTTGTTATCATTTGTTGTATTTTTCTTGTCATTTTGTGTGATTTTTTTTTTTAAGTTACTGTGTGTGTTTTGCTGTGTGTTTATTTTGGGGGCTGCATGTGGCCCATATCTGCTTTAGCATTTACTCATTTCCATCATGTTTTAGGTTTGGCAGCTGGGATCCTCATCTCCCAATTTCACTTTGGAGGGACATGAAAAAGGAGTGAACTGTATTGACTATTACAGTGGAGGAGACAAACCGTACCTGATATCAGGTGCAGATGATCGCCAAGTGAAGATCTGGGACTACCAGGTGAGGAAGTTGACGAGATGAATTATTACTATTTCTACAAATAAAATTCAAACAATCTGGCTGTAAAAGGTGGTTTGACTGTACGTACAGTGGCCATTTATTATGTCAACATGTCAATATATTTTCTGTTTTGTCTTCACTTTGATTGTAGAATAAGACGTGTGTTCAGACTTTGGAGGGCCACGCCCAGAACGTCTCCTGTGTCAGTTTCCACCCAGAGCTTCCCATCATCATCACTGGGTCAGAAGATGGTGAGTGAGATTAACTCACTCTCACTCTCACTCTCTCTCTCTGTCTCTCTCTGTCTCTCTCTCTCTGTCTCTCTCTGTCTCTCTCTCTCTGTCTCTCTCTGTCTCTCTCTGTCTCTCTCTCTCTCTCTCTCTCTCTCTCTCTCTCTCTCTCATCCACGCACACACAAAGCCTCTATCTAGAATGTGTGATCTTATTAAACGTGTTCATATTTCACCATATCTTCCTGTAGGAACCGTGCGTATCTGGCACTCCAGCACTTATCGTCTAGAAAGCACGCTCAACTATGGCATGGAGCGAGTTTGGTGCGTGTGTGGCCTCAGGGGTTCCAACAATGTGGCGCTGGGCTACGATGAAGGAAGCATCATTATTAAGGCGAGTGATTAAAGGCACTTAATATTAAAGGCACTTATATATATATATATATATATATATATATACTGTATATATATATAGCATCCAGTCACTTTTGGGTAGGGATGTAAGAATATATTCTAAATTGGCCTAAAGACGGTGCAAATCTGAGTGGATTATAATTGATACAGCACAGTATGTGCATTGATACTCTGATTAAACAATAGGGGGCGCTGTGACTGTTTTAGTGCCACTCATTTTTGGTGTCAGTCTGCAAACTTGTGAAAAATCAAAAACTAGGTGAGCAGCGTTTTTCTGTTGTTGTGTTTTTTATTTTAATCTTGTTCTGTTTGTGAGATATTTGGGGAAATTAGAGCAAGGACTGAAGTCCACTACACCTGGTTTCCCTCCCCAGGTCCTGGACCAGGTCTCCTCACACAATAGGACTGTTTAGGATTTATTTCAGCAGTTTTCTGGATCTTCTCCTGGTTTCATTCAGTGTGTGGACGTTTTAGCTCATAAAAAGATGCTCACGTTTACGTTTTGTTTTATGGTGTTAGGATCCAAATAGTATCCAGATAAACTGGTGACTGACTATAAATGTGAGGCTGGTGTGAGGAACAATAGATGTTAAAACTTCTGCCATTTGACACTTTTGCAAAAACAATTACACAGCTTTTTTGAGGGCAGTAAACATATATTTTGCACGTTATAATACCGCTAGACACTAATGGCAGCCGTCACAGCACAAGGAAGTTGATCACAAGAAACAAGTAGCACCAATAGATCCATTACACCACCTTTGGTTCCTTTAGGTAAGGAAAGGCAAATTTATTTTTATAGCGATATATTTAATCACATATCATGTGCATGTTTAACATAACATCCATTTTTTGTTTTGATTTATTCATGTATTAATAATGTTTCCATTCACCAGTTCATCAGTAATGTGACTTATTGCTCCTTTATTGTCCTGGAGTAAAAGTGTGTTCCTCTGTGAGATTAAAACATGAAGCTCTCATCATAGTTTCCCATAAATATCCAAATATCTCACAGACAAAACAAGATTTAATTTTAAAACAGAAAAACGTTGTTTATCTGGTTTTTGATGTTTCTGTATTTCTGTTTTGGTTTTAAGTCAGTAAAACAAAATAACCACAGTGTTATTTTGATTTGGTTTTAAAAGTGAATAACCAAAGAACAAAGGGGACACGGATTCCTTACACCCCTCCATTTGGGTTTCTCCACTGCGTAGGTGGGTCGGGAAGAACCAGCCATGTCCATGGATATCAACGGCAAAATCATCTGGGCCAAGCACAGTGAGATCCAGCAGGCTAACCTGAAGGCCATGGGTGACGCTGAGATCAAGGATGGAGAGAGACTTCCACTGGCTGTTAAAGACATGGGCAGCTGTGAGATCTACCCACAAACTATCCAACACAATCCCAACGGAAGGTACACTGTCACTTAATCCACTGTGCTGATCAACTTTATAGATCCCATATCAATAACTGCTTCTCTTCCTCAGGTTTGTTGTGGTGTGTGGAGACGGAGAGTACATCATCTACACGGCAATGGCTTTGAGGAACAAGAGCTTCGGCTCAGCACAGGAGTTTGTCTGGGCACACGACTCCTCTGAGTAAGTTTATGTTTTAACTATAAATCTCAGATATTTTAAACTTTTACAGTATATCACGTGTCAAACACAAATCCTGCCCTTTAGAACACTGGTTCTCTAACTTTTGAATCCAAGTTTCGTCTTAAGTTTGACAAGAATATTTTTCACAGAATTCTGTGAAGATATAACTAGAGAACATAATGATGGAATGAATTAGTATTAACACACTATTTAAATGACGGTAGAAACAGAATTTAGTGTTTATTTTTATCGTTTATGGTCATTTCCTGTATGGTATGGAACCAAAACGAACCCTTGTATTTTCAGTTTGTTTTTTTTAAATTACGGTATTATTCTTTTTCAGATTAAAACACCACCAACAATCTCAAACATTTATATTTGTGTTTGTGATATAAAAATGGGGTCATGACCCAAAAAAGGTGGGAACCACTGCTGCTTTACATATTTTACATATCATGTATATGGAGAAGTGGTCATTCAGGCACAATAACATAAAAAATGTTTCTTTTTTTGCCTGTGGCCCACTTAAGATCAAACTGGTTATTTGGCTCTGTTTGACACCTCTGTCTTTATATGATATGAATTATCACTAAAATAAAAAGTAACGGTTTCTTTTCTCCTCCACTCTTTACACAGATATGCTATCAGAGAAAGCAGCAGCATTGTCAAAATCTTCAAAAATTTCAAAGAAAAGAAATCGTTTAAACCAGACTTTGGTGCTGAAGGTAATTGTGAAGTTGTAATTTTTCTACGTTTTAGATTTTAGGAGTTTTGAAATACAGAAAAGTATGATTGCACTTTGTTTATTCAGGAATTTATGGAGGTTTCTTGCTCGGGGTGAGATCTGTGAACGGTCTGGCCTTTTATGACTGGGAGAACACGGAGCTTATCCGCCGCATCGAGATCCAACCCAAACACGTATGTCTGATTTATTGTTGTTAATTAGTTTGTTTTTTTGGTTTATTTGTGGATTTTGCTTGATTTGTGCAGATTTTCTGGTCCGACTCTGGAGAGCTGGTCTGTATTGCTACAGAAGAATCTTTTTTCATTCTTCGCTACCTGGCGGACAAAGTGGCTGCTTCACAAGAAAACAGAGAAGGAGTGACTGAGGATGGCATTGAAGATGCTTTTGAGGTACGAGAATAAAAAAAAAAAAGGGGTACAGAATGATTTATGAACATGTTTAATAATATACTGTACATTGTTCCTACTTAGACTTCAGGCCTTGTTTTCAAACATTTAAATACTTTCATTTTGACCCAAAAAATGTATTTTCTGATTATTATTTTTTTAACTTATTTACTGTAGGTTCAGGGAGAGATCCAAGAGATCGTGAAGACTGGCCTGTGGGTGGGCGACTGTTTCATCTACACCAGCTCTGTCAACAGACTCAACTACTTTGTAGGAGGAGAGATTGTCACCATAGCTCATCTGGACAGGTAAGAACCACAACAGTCACGTTATTAATAGGTTGATTAGCCATTAGATTTTAGGTTAATTCATAAGTACTTTATACCTCTGCAGGACGATGTACCTACTGGGCTACATACCCAAAGATGATCGACTGTACCTTGGAGACAAAGAGCTGAACATCGTCAGTTACTCTCTGCTGGTGTCTGTACTCGAGTACCAGACCGCTGTGATGAGGCGGGACTTTGGAATGGCTGACAAGGTGCTGCCCACTATTCCCAAGGAGCAAAGGACCAGGGTGGCACACTTCTTGGAGAAACAGGCAAGTACACCATCATGGGTTTAAAGTGTTTATTTTTATCTAGTCAGCTTTACTTTTTTCTTTTTTGCATTTTCTGTCATTTCTATTTATTTATATCAGGTTTATTTGACAGACACAGATACATTATAACTGTAATCACAACTGAAAAAAATATGTTGCTATTGCTGTAATTGTAATTTAATTGTAATTGAGTATTTGATATGAGACAATCATCAGATATTAAAAGACAAGTTCATAAAATAAAACAACAAAAAGTCACCAAAGTTCAGATATTTTACTTTGTAATTGTAATGGAAATTCTTTACAAATTGTTAATTACAATTTAATCAAACACAAAACTGGGGAATCACGTTATAGTTAAATGTCTTACACATACGTATAGTTAACATTTATTAAAATATGTTTCATATGAAGGTTTCCCACCGTCAATGCTTTCATTTTACATTCATACCTGCAGTTTGTGTTAATTGTAATTTAACTTTAATTGAGAATGTAATTGTATTTGACTTTTAGGAGGAAAGTAATATTTGTGATTTTAATTGTAATTGGGGAAAAAAATGCCAGTAATTGTAAATGAACATGGATTAAATGAAGACAAAAATGGTGTAATTGACCCCAGTGTAATTGACCCCAATTTAGTTTGTAACACACGTCCCTAGAAGGGCTTTTGTGAGAATAAAAGAATAAAACAGTTGTTTCAAATGGAAAACAAGTTAAGTCGGTACAATTGAGACCATAATAACACATTTTATAGTGACAATTTTGCCAAAAAACAAACTTGTTAGCAGCTTTGTTACATAAATAACCAGAAATTGGTAGTGACATGTATCAGATGTTCAGGTGAAGAATTCCAAAATGTTTCCTACATTTTTGCTGATTATTTCTTTTTTTTTCCTTCAGGGATTCAAGCAGCAGGCGTTGGCAGTGTCCACTGATCCTGAGCACAGATTTGAGCTGGCACTGCAGCTGGGAGAGCTAAAGATAGCGTACCAGCTAGCTGTGGAAGCAGAGGTCATTATTACATCTGAAAGGAGAATCAGACTCTTTGTAAATGTCGTACTGATGGTAATGTTCACGTCTCTTCTTTAGTCTGAACAGAAGTGGAAGCAGCTGGCAGAGCTGGCCATCAGTAAGTGCCAGTTTAGTCTGGCCCAGGAGTGTCTGCACCACGCCCAGGACTACGGGGGCCTGCTCCTTCTCGCTACGGCCTCCGGCAACGCCACCATGGTGGGCAAGCTGGCCGACGGGGCCCAAAAGGACGGCAAGAACAACGTGGCCTTCATGACCTACTTCCTTCAAGGAAAGTGAGTATTAAACACATTCTCCATTCAGATTTATTGACTTACCAAAGAGACAATAAAAGAATATTGGGACAGCTTATTTCCATTTACAATGCAGCCACATAAAACAGTACGTTATTGGTTTTCTCATGGATGTGAACCCTTGTGAACCTGTTCTCACCACAGACTGGATCAGTGCTTGGAGCTTCTGATAAAGACCAACAGACTACCTGAAGCTGCTTTCCTGGCTCGTACCTACCTGCCCAGCCAGGTGTCCCGTGTGGTTAAACTATGGAGGGAAAACTTATCCAAGGTCAACCAGAAGGTCAGTGCTGCTGTCAATAGTTTATCACATAGGAATTAAACGTAATTTAGCCAAATGTGTAGATTTCACTTCTAAACACAATATTAAAGTTGTGTGTGATGTTTGTGTGACAGGCAGCTGAATCATTAGCTGACCCCACGGAGTATGAAAACCTGTTTCCTGGACTCAAAGAGGCGTTTGCAGCTGAATATTACCTGAGAGAGACGTGCCTGGGAACCTCCAGACCTGCTACAGATTATCCACTGGTGACTGTAAGTTCTATCATTTAGGTTACACACAGTTTGCCCCCAAAAACTGAAAGAATATTCATATATATCCTTAACTTTTCAGCCTAATGAAGACAGAAATATTCTGGAGGAAGCCCAGGGATATGAACCTAAAGGAACCTTCATCCCTCCTGTTTCTAATGTTTGTATCTGATTACTTCCTGTTTATTGAGGACTGCAGTTACACTATTAATACACGTGCCAAACTCAAGGCCCAGGGGCCAATTCCGGCCCTTTAGGGACTCCGTTTGGGTTAGCGAGACACTGGGAGGGGGTCATCAGATGCCTTCAAGAAACTATAAATATTCTTTGAACAATTTGAGCACATTTTGGCTTATTTTTACCTTTTTTTCTACAACTACACCAAACTCACCATATTTCAACCTATTTTCATCACTTTTTCATGCATTATTTTTGCTCCTTTTAATGTATTTTTGCTGCATTACTCCCGTTTCTGACACTTTTACATCAAGTTTCAATGCATTTGCTACACATTTTTTCCACCTTTAAGACATTTTAGGCACTTATAAACCCTTTCCACATATGTTGACCCAATATTGTCACTTTCAACCTCTTTTCACCATATTTCATGCTTATGTTTTGTCAATTTAACCACATTCACAATTTGTCATGACTATTATTTACCAGTTAAACTAATTTTTCCTACTTTTTAAATTACATTAACCAAGATCCCCATTTCTACCACTTTTGGGTCAATATTGACACTTTGAACCTTTATTACCACTTTTTATATCTGTTTTTGTCCACTCTAACCAATTTTCATGGATTTTAAAAAACCATTTCACCACCTTTTTCAACATTTTTGGTCACTTTGAACCCTTTTTTATTATTATTATTATTATTATTAAATCAAGGATACACATCTTGTTTTTCCACCTATAATCTGCATCCCACTTGAGATAAAACTGGTTCATATTTGGTCCCCTGAAGTAAAATGAGTTTGACACCCCAGGCTGTAATTCTGACACTTGTTATTTTTCTGGCAGGTGCAGGAAGCAGAAGAGACCAGTTTGGTAGAAGAAGTCGCTGTGGTTCCGTCACAAGTCGAACCTGTTGCCCTGACAACAGAAGACAAAGAGGCCGCGGTACAGGAAGAGGTTGATGCTTTCTCAGAGTCACAGAAGGATAAGGTAACACATGAACTCAACCATGGAAGATGAGGATGTTTCAGAGAACTGATAGTTTTATCCTCCTTCTGTGTAGACGCTGGATGACCTGGACGTGGACCTGGACAACATGGAGCTGGACGACATCGACACCACAGACGTAAACCTGGACGATGATTTCCTGGATGACTAAGGCCTCCTCAGCACTCTACAGAACATATTTAAAACAATGACAGAGACCAAACTTTCCCCGTTACCCCCATTTCTTTGTTTTTTTGTACTTAAATATTACATTGTCATGGTTGAACTAATGCAGTGTCATGGTTTCAGTTGGAGCTAATATGTTATACATTTATGAGGCAGGTGAAAGGATTCTTTCTATTTTCATTTGATTGTCTGAAATCTGCCAACTAACTGTCCAATGTGTTTGTGAAGACAGGTGAGTTCATTCAGTCCAATAAATTGTGGTAGCTGTATATATTCACATTTGAGTAAAGACTGGTTAATGCCCAAAGTTAAAGACCAAATTCAATTATTGCAATGAATGCATCCTAGCATATTAAAACACCAGCACAATACACTTTCTACACTGTAAAGTCTAGGCTCTTAACAAAGCTTCTGTATTTCTCTGTGTTTTGTTCATCTGTGTGCGCTTACACTGATAGTTAGGAACTAGCAGCCCCAGGGATAAGGTGAATAATTTACTTTGGACATTTTCACCTTTATGAATTTGTTTGAGACATGTCAAACCCACTGCAGGTAACACGATGCAATAGTGTATATTAGTGAGTCCTTATGAATAAAACTATCAAATAATTATTTACAAGTGTACTTGTATATTAAAAAAATTAAACTAATGTACACGCACCCCAGTCTATACTGTATATATACACACACGTGCATATAAACGTATAATGCAAAAAAACTATCAAGGTTATCTGCACACATTACAGCAAATTTTATAAATTAACCTCAAGTAAATATATATTTTATTACTATGAGGATAATTCCAACAGTACAGAAGATGTTGGGTTACTAAACATACCAATAAATGTCTAATAAATATCTTTATATTATAAAGTGCTTTTCAAAAAACTCAAAATGAAAGTATGTGATAAAAGTAAAAGTACATGTATAAATTAAGGTTTGAAGAGCCATTGTAACTTTAAAAGTAATATGTAATTTGAGCAGTTAAAAGCAAGTCTGAATAGATGAGTTTTGAGGCGTATTTTGAAAGTCTAGAGTGGTACTTTATATTATGGTAAATGGACATGATTTATATAGAGCTTTAGCACCACTGAAACAGTCTCAAAGCGCTTTACATATCAGCTCATTCACCCAATCACTCTCACATTCACACACCAGTGGGACAGGACTGACATGCAAGGTGCTAGTCGACCACTGGGAGCAACTTAGGGTTCAGTGTCTTGCCCAAGGACACTTCGACACAGTCAGGTACTGGGATCGAACCCCCAACCTCTCGATCAGAAGACGACCCACTGCCACCTGAGCCATGGTCGCCCGTTATGGTGAGTGGTAATGGAGTGAGTTCTCCCAACACAACTTTATTTTTCAAATCATTAAAACTTAGTCATACTATAACCTGAACAAATATAATTATAACAAATATAATATAATTATATTTAAATTGTAATGTGAGAAAACCTTTGAACGGTGCCATATTGATTCTATATTAAAATGTAATCCTAGTCCTGATTACTGGCAAACCAATAAATCCAAGAAGTCACTTAAATACTGTCTATGCCATCTGGCATGAATGTGTTAGTAGATGAGACAAGATGTGGAAAGCACTGATATCTATCAGTGTTAGAGATTATAGAGATATATCTACAGCTTTAGTAATCCACAGAGCCATTATCCATCCACTACAAACTAATCCACAACAGTTTAAAGCTGCTCAGTATAAAGAAGAACCTCATGGTTTAGAGATGATATTCTGGAGATTGAAGGGACCAAAGTGAAAGATGTGCTTACTGTAAAACAAAGACAACATGCATTAGTAAACTAATGTTAAAGTGGATATTTCTTTACTTTTTTTTTTTTGGAAATATAGAAAACGTAGAAGGACAATTCACAGAATCAGAAATCACAACAAAAGAGAAACAGTGACATTAATACTTCCAAGAACTTTTGGTTTAGAATGAACTTCAACATTGTCTGAAAATAGTTTAAAAAGGGAATCATTGGCCTGTTTCTCCATTGTGTCAAAAAGTAATACAAAAGTGGCAGCGGCAACCAAATCTGAAGAACTGAGACACTCGATCGTGAGGTGTAAAAATAATTTCTCTAATACAAATGTGTGTGTGTGTGTCATTGTAAATGAATTAGTTCATCACAGGGGGACTTAAAACATGTTAACTATAGTGCTGCAAGGTTGTAAAATATTCTAAATCTAAAATAACAGAGTAAGCATAAAACACTTAAGATTATACAGTATATGGGTAAAAATAAACAAAGAATATTCACTACAACAGTGGGAAAACAAATAAACAACAAATAGGAATCACAACCATCTGCATGTACCCTGCGTGTGCGCCCCTGCTGGCTCTACGTTGCAACACATGTCGTGTTCCTCCTGACCTACAGGGGGCGCTACTGTGAGACAGCGTTAGATTGTTCTGTGCAGTTTCGTGTAACTAAGTGTCGAGCTTAGCCGCTAGCTAAGAGGAAAACCTATTCCAACATTGTTTATATTTGCTGCGGTTTTATTTTTCCTCCAGTTTATTTATCAGTTTTCGGTGCAGGTTTGATATCTAAATAGAAACCGGAACCAGTGCGGCCCAGTTTATGGACTGTGTTTGGACGATTTTGTGGGGGAAGTAGTGGCTTCTTTCTTTACATTGAAAGTTGTCAAGCTGGCGTTAGAAAGTAGGAACTGGGACCGCAGACACACTCGGTGAGGTAGAGAGAGAACCGGGGAAGTACTCGGTACAGACGCCGACCAGCGCCACGGGGAGTCGGGACCCGGGAGGGAGCCTGCCAGGCCCCGGGCTGGATGCCACCAGCACGGCTCTGCCTTAGCTGCAGTCCGACATGGGGGAGACCAAGATTATTTACCACCTCGACGACCAGGAGACACCGTACCTGGTGAAGCTGTCTGTGCCCGCGGACAAAGTCACTTTAGCGGACTTTAAAAATGTCATCAAGAAACCGAATTACAAGTTTTTCTTCAAATCCATGGACGATGACTTCGGGTAATTATTTCATTGCTTTTTTGTGTTTAAGTCTGTATATCAACGTCCTGTGCTCAATGACTAGCTGTGAGAAACTCAGGTTTCAAATATTTAAATAAGACGACCTGTCATTCATTTAAACATTAGCGAAGTGTCTTTTTATTTTTTTTTTATTTTTTTTTTTTTTTAATAGCTTTCACTAGTATGGCTCGTGTTACAGATGTATTGGTTAACGTAGTCACAAGTGACCAACTTCCGGGTAGCCTGCGTTTTTTTGTTTTGCGACTTAATTGATTAATGCAAAAATGTGCATGTTTTGTACATGCTAGATTATAAAAAATAAAAGCCCCTTTTACCAGTCGCACACTAAAATTAATGGAAGCCCATTTCCGCCACTATAAAATAAAAAATCATTATGGCAAATCATAATTATGAGTTAGAAAGCTACAATTATGACAAAAAGAAATTTAATTTAAATTTGCAAAGAAACATACAAAAATGTGACAGAATCATTTTTGCATTAAAGACTTAATTTATTGAGATGTCCCAAGACAACTTTTTAACTTCCGATACAATACCGATATTGATACGATACGATATCAGCACGAATCATACATACTTTTATGACTTGATTTGTAGTGTGGAATGTTAAAAAAGGTTTGATCATGTGATGTTACTCAGAGAACAATAGTCAACAACAGTAGGGATGAGAAAACTGACCCTGTTATTATTAACCAACTGTTTACATACATTTTAACCTTCAACATAATATCTACAGTATTCTACAAATGAATAAATATAATATCATATATATCGGCGATTTTAGATGCAGTCCGATAAAATCCAATATTCGTAATCTTTCTGATATCGGACCGAAATCTGATATCAATATTGGAGCGGGACACCTCTATTAATTGTTGTTGAGTCTTTCTGTTTACGTATGAATAAAGTGTTTATTAAAATAACAAGATTTATGACATCAGAGATACTCGACTCCAGATTTTCATTAAATAAACAATGTCACCAAAATGTATAAAGAAATCAAAATGTCTTTGCTTTGTTAAAGTTTTCACTGCCTGGTATGTTTGTATGTACGTTTTTTTTCCCCTTTCTTGTTTATATTTTATGTTCATTCTTCACCAAGTACCAGACTGAGTTACTGTTCCTGTTTTAAAATTGTTACTGTATGATATTTAAAAAATAAAATAAAACAATTTTCTGTTAGCCTATCGCGGCTGCATTCCAACCGGAAGTCGACCATCGAATCGTTGCGACACCGGCGGGTTCGTGACACCGTCCCCTTTGTTAGCTGCTAACGACAAGCTCGTGTACGTTAGCGTCCACTTCAGTTTGTTTACGTTGCTTGTCAGACATTTTACACTCATCTGACCAACTTTGGCTTTTGTAAACACTAGAAACCCCCCTTAAACGCTAAGTAGTTAATACACATAAGAAACTAAGAAGCATTAGTTTACATGGTTGATAGTAGTTTAGTGGTTATGGTACAGTTGTTTGTTCCGTCAGCTGTGCTAACATGCTAATGTCAGAGTGCACAGTGTGAGCCCAGGCCCTGCTGTTGTTGTCTATTAGCCAGAGGAATGTACAGTTCATCACTGTGGCAGCTTTATGAGTTTGTGCTAAAACATTGGTTCAAACCACAGGTTTTATGTGCTTTAAACCAGAGCTTTTTTAGCTCCTTTTGCCTCCTGCAGCCAGATTGGTTTCTGCTAAATTAATACTGTAATTTCAACTTTGATTTACCCTAGTTTGCACATGATATGTATAGTATGTAAGGGAATTTTATTATTTATTTTATTTTCATTGTATATTTTATTGTTGCTTTAATTTTACCATTTTGTGTTTGTATTTAGTTTTCTTCTTTATTTTTCTCTTTGTGTCTTTGGCTGCTGTAGTGTGTGAATTAAAAAAAACTAAGGATATTAGAATCTACATTCTCACCAATTTCTATTAAATTTGTGGACATTTATTGAAATAATTTGAGGAAAACTGCAGGAGTTATTTCATCAATTTGAGATTAAAAATGACTGTCGTTATATAATAAAAGCATGGAGAAATTTGAGCCATGCAAATATTGTTACATTTCATTGAATTTGTGTATTTAGATGGGCCAGGAGATCCACAACTAAATTAGTTTGTAATTTAGTAAAAATTCCCACAACACACTTTCATTTTGACTAAACAAGTTGTTATTTGTGTATCTGGAGGAGCTATGATAATCTACAACTTAATTAGTTGGTCATTTTTACACAACAATTCATGTTTTTACTCTTGTTTACTTTCTCCTATATACCAAATTGTATGTTTTGCACCTGAGCCTTAAGTTTGACATGTTCTTTAAACAAACTGCTAAAAAAAATTCACACAACACACTTAAAATTGGACTAAGCAAGTTGTTAGACTAAATGTTTGCACATATGTACATCATATGATGGTCATAAACCTGCATTCCTGTTCCCAGGAATGCAATAGTGTGAATAAACAGAATTACAGGCTTATATGTATTATGCCATTTACCGGTATGTTGCTCTGGGTTATGTCTTTAGTGTTGTTGTCTCTGCCCTCACTCTTATGAAAGCAATAAAGAAGCATCTAAGATGAAAATGTGAACTTTTTGTTTTTTTTAAAGAAAGCTCCAAAAATGTCGAGTCGTCCTAACTGTGTTAAGCTTCCACTCCCACAGTGTTGTTTTTTCCTGGCTGATTGAGTTTGTCATCCCTTTTTGCCTCTAAAAAATGCTACCTCGTGTTTCATTGCCCCAAGTAGTTTTTTTTAATGGGACCATTAAAACTAAGCTTTGTTTCCTTCACAGTGTGGTAAAGGAAGAAATCTCTGACGACAATGCTAAGCTGCCCTGCTTCAATGGACGTGTGGTTTCTTGGGTAAGTTGTTGTACACTTAATTCTTTACTTGTATTCTTGTAGCAGCTGTCTGCGTCTGTAACAATCATTCCCATTTTTTAGTGACGGCCACATTCACACTATCTGAGGAAGAGACAAAGCCCTTTTGAATAATATGTTACAGCTTCACTTATTCAGACAAATGTTTTTCTGAAAATTTACTTTGATCTCCTGACATGTTTTGATTGTCAACTACCAGTCCTCTACAGAGGCATCTGCTGATCGCTTTGATGTTTCCTTGATTCCCGCGTAATAGTTCCAACAAGTTATTTTTGTATAATATGTTAAGGTTTAATTTATTCAGACAAATGGTTTTCAGGGAATTTACTTTGATCTCCTGACTTGTTTCAACTCTCATCTGACAGTCTTCTTCAGAGGTGTCTGCTGATCACTTTGGTGTTTCCTTGATTTACACGTAATAGTTCCAGACATTTTTTTGTATAAAATGTTAAGGTTTCAGACTAATGTTTTTCAGGAAGGTTACTTTGATCTCCTCACATGTTCAGACTGTCAACTGCCAGTCCTCTACAGAGGCATCTGCTGATCGCTTTGATGTCTCCTTGACTTCTGCGTAATAGTTTCAGCAAGTTCCTTTTGTCTTCTTTTTGATTAACATGTTAAAGTTTCCTTTATTCAGACAAACTTTTTACAAGAAATTTACTTTGATCTCATCACATGTTTCGACTGTCAACTGCCAGTCTTCTTCAGAGGTGTCTCAAATACATTTCAAGTGTTTTCATTGGAATGCTTAACAAACCAATGCATACCTTGGAGGCTCTGGGCAGTAATTCTCCTGTCGCCACAACACAAGCAGAGACATCTGGTGTGTTTCTGCATTGGAAATAAATTAGTTTAGCATTAGCATTAGCAAGTGGAATCACAAGAAGAAAAGGAGAATGACATTCTAAAAATGGGCTATTTGTGTTTACAATCCTACAACCTCTGATGTGGTTTTGTTGGTTTAGAGGCATATCAAAACGTGTGTGCTATTCCTGTTCCTGCGTCTATTTGTTTGTCTTCACCATTCATCTGTTGTTTCAGTGGCCTGCAGATTATTCTCATGGGTACAGAAAGCCCCGCCCACTCCTCATCATCATCATAACAACATCAAGGCCACAACCTCAACTAATGAACCATAATAATGATTTAAGGCCTTGCATTATTTATCTACTATTGTTTGTTTATAAAGGGAAAAACACAATACCTAACACACTTGTGTCAAACTCAAGGCCCGGGGGCCAAATCCGGCCCTTTAGAGCAGTGGTTCTCAACTTTAAAGTTGGGTTTGCGAGACACTGGGAGGGGGTCACCAGATGCCTGCAAGAAACTAAGAATATTTTCTGAACAATTTTAGCCAAAATTTGCATATTTTTACCCTTTTTAGCAACTACACCAAACTTTCCATATTTCAACTTATTTTCATAACTTTTTTGCCATTTTTTGCTCTTTTTAATTCATTTTTGCTACATTACTCCCAATTTCAATGTCTTTTTCCACTTTCCAGACATGTTCATCACTTATAAACCCTTTCCACCACTTTTTCACCTAATGTCACATATATTGACCCATTATTATCACTTTTAACCTCTATTCACCATATTTCATGATTATTTTTGCCACATTCACGATTTGTCATCCCCATTGTTTGTCAGTTTAAACTAATTGTTCCAATATTAACACTTTGAACCCTTTTTGCCACTTTTTCTGTTTGTTTTTGCTTTTTTTTTTTTTTTTTACCAATTTATATTGTTTTTAAAATCCCATTTCACCACTTTTTTCACCATTTTTGGATCATGAATCAACTTGTAAAAATACCAAGTAATTCAGTTGTAGATATCTCAGCCCTTCCAAATACATAAATTCAATGAATATCCACAACATTTTCCTGGGTGCAGAGTTTTTGGATGCTTTTTATCACATGATGACAGTCATTTTTAATCGCCAATTGTTGACAAAAAATAAATCTTTATCTTTTCCAAAATCCTGTAATTATATTAGAATTATTCCACATATTTTTCCCAAATTGAACAAAAATTGGTAACAAACTTGAGGAAGTTCAAAGATTGTATATTGTCTGTAATTTCCATTACTTTACATAATAATGCAGAATAATGTTATTTGGCCCTTGAACTAAAATATGTTTGACACCCCTGAATTAACACGTTTAGACAATGTTTATTATTATTATTATTATTATTATTATTATTATTATTATTATTATTATTATTATTATTCATGGAAACATCCAATGTGCTCCAAATGCTTTGGATTGTGATGAAAGCTAAATTAGGCCGACATGTAAAAAGAGTCATAAAATTGATTAATGATGATCATTTTAAGATCTACCAGCTGTGTAAATTCCTAACAAACAACTGCTCACCCTGTCAGAGGGCACATTTTCCCACACTTTGGAAACATGGGCAGTTCTACCACGTGATTTAGCACAGGCACTTAGAGTTTTTCTGTTTTCTATAGCTGCTAATTGTGCTTTCTTTCACAAAAACTTCACAAACCTGCTGTATTCTGCTACTGGTTCAGGGTTAAGTGTAAAAGGACTAATACTTAAAGGGTAAAACCAGTTGTTTGTAGTGTTTCTGTTGTGTAAAAAGTCCCATAATTGGTTCTTTACTCTTGTTTTTTTTAGTATGGTTTGATGAAGACACCACTGTATACTGTCCATCATAGTGACTAATCATGTGACTTGTCTGTTTATAGCTGGTCTCTGGAGACGGCTCTAATGCAGATGCCGGCTCAGTTGCTGATAGTTTAGAACCACCTTTGGAAAGGACGGGGGGCATTGGAGACTCCAGACCTCCTTCTTACCAGTCAGTATATTCTTATTATGTTTTGAAAAGCATCTACAATAAACTAAAATGTATATACACATCAAAAATACATTAAAAGTGCTGATTGTTTATACAACGTCCTATTCAACCGTTAACTTCCTTTTCCTTTTTTTTTTAAAATTTACATCCATATAAATGCACACATGTGTATAGATACAGCTACATACAACATAAATATGACTCAGTATATTCTGAAGTTTATCATGTACATCACTGGAAAATTATCATTGGTAATGAATGGTTTAAAAAAAGTGTATTTTTCTCCTGTTATGTGTATAATTATTGTTAGTCTGCAGGCAGTGTGTATAACTTTGACTTATGTGCATTATTATTTTATTAAAATAACCGGTAACATTGTCAAACATAAATAACGATGGATCAATAAAAAGGAGCTATCAGTGCTGTTTGGAATTTGAAAGTGTGTGTGTGTGTGTGTGTGTGTGTGTGTGTGTGTGTGTGTGTGTGTGTGTGTGCGTGCGCGTGCGCGTGTGCGTGTAAAGTGGTAAAGCAGCGAGCGGTCGGGACAGTTTGGACAATGACACAGAGACCGGCTCCATTCTGTCACAAAAACGAGAGCGAGAGAGACCGCGGAGAAAACACACCAATGACCACAGTGAGAAAGGTGTTTGCAGCTCATTGCCTCTGTTTTTATTCATTAGCTTTTATCTGATTAATTGATTCCTTTTATTTTCTTTATGTAGAGAAGATTGTGAAAAATGCAAAAATCTCAAATGAATTTGACAGTGATAAGGAGGGGAAAGTGTTTCTTTAAGTTTTAGATCTAGTAATCTTTCCACTAACACTTGTTTAGATGTATTTTATATCTGGCTGATTGTTTTGCTATTTATTTATTTATTTATTAATTTTTAGTTGGGAGGCAGAACGGGTACTCATCACGAGGAATGGGGCGTGGCGCCGCAGAGTACGACAGCTGCTCATCCTTCATGAGCAGTGAACTAGAGTCTACTTCCTGTTTCGACTCAGAAGATGATGACGCCACCAGCAGGTTAGATGATTAGCTATTCAGCTAGGTTTGTCTGTAGAGTTGTGAAGTACTTCCCAATGAGGTCATGCTCCATGCCCTTTTGCTGGAATTGTATTTATTTTTTTGTTGTTTTTTGTTTTGTTCTCATCAGGTTCAGCAGCTCCACCGAGCAGAGCTCGTCTCGGCTGATGAGACGACACCGTCGTCGCCGGCGGAAACCTAAAGCTTCCAACATGGACAGAGTGAGAGCTCACACTTTAATCTCCCCCACTTCTGACAGTTTTATGCTTATTCTTTTTTATGATATCTTCCTGTAGTCCTCATCATTCAGCAGCATCACAGACTCAACAATGTCTCTGAACATCATCACTGTGACTCTTAACATGGGTGAGTTACAGGTTGTGTGTACTATGTGGACCTGGGTTAATTTGGCCAACTAAAACTTATATATACATTTTTTCATCGACAAACCTTTATTTCGTGAAGAACGTAAATTTAAGAAGTACTGACGACAAAAGTTAAAACCAAATCTCAAAGACGACCGAATAGCTTCATTATTTTGCTTTTAACCAATTAATTATTGTAACTCAAATTTAAACTTTTGGATTAGAGATTTATTCTTGCATGTTGTTAGTCATTTGTTCAAATATTTAGAAAATAAAACAGAACTTGTAAAGAATGTGATTGTGTTGCACTTTTTCAAACAGACATTTTTTTTATTATAGAAGAGGTTTTTTTTTTTGGCAAATTCTTAGTTTAAATAACTAAACACATCAGTAAAGGTCTGCTCACTATGTAGTCTTAACTCCTATGGCAAACAATATTTTGTTATAGTCCGTATAATAAAACTGTCAAAATTACGTTCAATAAAAGGAACTACAACTGATTTCAATGAACATAATTTTACCTTAAACAAAACAAAACTAACCATGTCAAAAAATAACTTGGAAAAATCTATTATCAATAAATTAAAACTGTCAAAAATTCTTTAAAAAAGTGGGGGGAAAAGGACTAAAACTGGTTTCTATAAACAAAATGTTACAATTTTACGTTCAACAAAACTAAACCAAAAAAAACTAAATCCAGTCTTTGGTGAGTGAGTAAAATTAAAATAAAATAATTGTCAAAATGAACACTGAATTGAACACACTTTTCATTTCTTATTATCAGAAAGCCAATATCTTCAATAATTAACATGTTAATGCACACTAAAATAAAATAAACCTGAATATCCTGACTGCTTTATCAACATTATTTATCAGTGTTACTCGTGTTATTATTTGTAACCTTTCACAGAGAAATACAACTTCCTGGGCATCAGTATTGTGGGCCAGAGTAATGAGAGAGGAGATGGAGGCATTTACATTGGCTCTATTATGAAGGGAGGAGCTGTGGCTGCAGATGGACGCATAGAGCCTGGAGACATGCTACTGCAGGTACTGAATAATGTTCAAAGTCTGATAATGAATAATAACGTAAGAAAGAGACAAAAAAGTCACGTAATACATTTTATTTAAAGCGCTTTTTGCTAACTAAATGGGACAATAATATCACGTGAACACCAACAAACAATTGACCTAAATGTTTAATAAATAAATGATGAATCAGTGTTAAAGAAGCACGGATAATCACCCGTTACGGAGCACCCGTCTCTTACTTTGAGTCACCGCTAATTTAGCCACAAAGGTCACTAAACACTAAACTCAGAACACGAAAATCCACAAATACAAAATATTTACAAACTTTTACACCCATAACATGAGGCCATAACTCCTCTAATGAATCAGCAGCAGAAAATGAAAATAAAATGCATACTTAGCTTTTATTTGTCAAAACAGCCAAAAACAGCCATGGAGAACTTTGTATCACAACTTTTTAACATATTTACAGCCGAGGTCTGCCTTGTCTTTCATAAACCGAGAGCAGTAGCTCACTTAGAGTCCTCCTCATGTCCCCTGGGTAGTTCTCCTCCTGTGTCCTGCATTAGCATCATCGCTACAGGTGCTGCTACTAGCTACGCTAACTGCTGCTGTTGCTCTGTGATTTCCACAGAAACAAACTTTACCTCAGGCTTAGCTTCACTTATTGGCTTAAAAAAACTAAATTCATCTGCCTTTTTTTTTTTTTTAGCCATTTTCTACCGTCTTCCAAGCTGACAAACTATTTTTGTGCAAAATCACACTTTAGACGTAGCGTGAGGGCGTGGCCTGACTTTCCTTTCTCGTCCTCACTCACACTGTGTGTCAACAATCAATTTTGTGTGTACAATGACAATTTCAGTGATTTCAACTCAATAAAAGACACAGCTTGTTATAATACTTAATCAAAACACCTAAAAGCAAAAAAGGCTTTGCTTTTTTTTTTTTTTTATTTAAATGAGGTTCTGGATCCAATCAGTTAAGTGCCGGTGAAAATCTGGGAGGTTCTGGTTCCATCCTGATCTGGCCCAAATGACGCTCTGCATTTAAATTAACTTGTTTTTTCATGCAGGTGAACGACATAAACTTTGAAAACATGAGCAATGACGACGCTGTGAGAGTTCTGAGAGATATCGTGCACAAACCTGGGTAAGAAACCTATGATTTAATACGAGAAGTTTGTTACACAAGCGTTAAATAAATCTGGTGTGAGTAAAGCTCATTTGTTAAATACCTGGAAATATTCTGTGTAATTTCCAGCCCCATCACACTGACCGTTGCCAAGTGCTGGGACCCAAACCCCCGGAGCTGCTTTGCTTTGCCCCGAAGTAAGTGTTTGTGTCACACGTTTTGTTTTGTTATGGAAGCGGAGGAGTTATTAATCCATTATTTATGTTTGATTTATTAGGTGAGCCGATCAGGCCGATTGACCCAGCTGCTTGGGTGTCCCATACTGCAGCCATGACTGGCGTCTACCCTCCGTACGGTATGAGCCCCTCCATGAGCACCGTCACCTCCACCAGCTCCTCCATCAGCAGCTCTATCCCTGAGACTGAACGTAAGTCACTTACTGTACTAATGTTTTCTTTTTCTACTTTGTAACAATCATGTATTTATAAAGGGTTGATCGGCATCTTCAAACTTAAAAAAACAACCCCAAGGTTGAAAAACCCTGCTCTAAGGACACAGCTGCTATTCAAAAATAAATCATTTTTTAAAATGGGGTTGCCTGTAATGTCTACCAATAGTCATAATATATATATATGTATTTACTGTATATGAGAAAGTTTCCACGCTATTTGGAGTGCAAGAAAAAAAGCAATTAACTCTATTTTTTTTGTAATTAATTAATCACAATTAAAGTCGCATTAAAGCCCCAGCCCTAATATACAGTATATATATTTATATTATGAAATAAAAAATGACGGAATAAAATTTAATTTTAAATTTGATTATTTTTTTTTAATAATATTTTTTTTTTTTCAAAGTAAAACACCACACAAAATCTCAAACTGTATTCTATACTTACACTTTCTCAAATGTAATTCTAGTTCAAATAAAATGCAGCATAAAAATATCTGAGCCAGCACATCTTGTCACTTTGTGAACTTTTTCTAGCTACGCTATATAACGAATATGATCAAAAACTCAAAACGGATTGGGAACCACTGTCTCTAACTGCTTCATTAGATAAAGTCAAGAAAGTTGGAAAAATACTGTTGAAAACCTGGTCCAAGTGAATAAAACACCCTGGCACTCCTCTGTTAGCAAAAGGGAGAGAGTATTATGTAAAGGAGAGGGAAAACTAGAGGAAAAGTTAATGTGTCAGGGTCTGTGGCTCATGGAAGAAGGTCAACGAACACAAATACCTAAGTGTGCATTCTTTCCACTGAGAACACTGGATGTAAACTGCTCAGAGATGGCAGAGAATAAAAGTAGGAAATGTAAAATACAATCATGGAACAAAGCACACTATTTAATCTTTGTATATTTATCAAAGAAGCTTAAATATTCTGAGTCTTGTTTAACTTGTTACATGTTTCTTTTACTTTAAACAAAGTTCAAACTGTTTTCGAGCCATTTACACTGTTGGTTGTTTGTTATTTCTGTTCAATCTTTTAAAACTTTTTAATGCAAAAACATTTTTCACTGTTAACTCCCCCAATTTTTTTTGTACAAAGGAATAAATTGTGTCTCTAATAGCTGCTATTTCCACTAAAATCCCAGTATTCCTCCTTGTAGGGTGTAGCTGCCCTTTTTGCTGCATTCCTGTCTCTACTGTACGTTCGCTCACAGCTTCCATCTGTTCCATCAATAACTGGTCCAAACCAAGCAATAACTCTCAGCTGTCGCCTCCTCTGTAATCTTTGGAAAGACTGGGATGTTTTTCTTCCTTTTCTTCACATGTTGCTACAAACATTAACGGTTGTCTCTTTTTTCCCCTTTTTTCTTGACATGTCGGCAGCTTCAGCACATTTTAACCTGAAAAATGTCATTTGTTTTTAGTTTTTAAGTGCATTAATTTAGCCTCTGCTAATTATAACTCATTAAATAAGAACACTGTTTGTTTTGGAGAAAAAAAACTGCTATAGATTAGTTTGTGCCTGTTTCATACATACAGTCTTTGTTTCATTACAATCTGTTATTGGCTAGAAAATGATAATATTCCTTTTTCCACAAACATCTGGTGATATTATGTTCATGATCAACCGGTGTTTGTTATTCCAATATAATAAGGTTGTTTTTAGGGTTGAATTATAAGAAATTAATATAGTATAAGAATATAGACCAGAGAACTGAAACTGTTATTTCATGTTTTAGGACTAAAAAGGACAGAAAATAACCCCTTCTGTGATCTCCTCTGTTTTGTTTTCCTAGGATTCGATGACTTCCATCTCTCCATCCACAGCGACATGGCAACGGTTGCTAAGGCCATGGCCTGCCCAGAATCAGGTCTGGAGGTGCGAGACAGGATGTGGCTCAAGATAACCATCGCTAATGCATTTATTGGTAGGTGTGTCACAGAGGACAGCACAGGTTCTTGTGTTTGTAGGGTTTTGGTTAACCCTAACCCTTGTGGATTGTCAGATATTCATTGACTTCCTAATGAATACCACTTTAATGCTACTTAAGCAGAGGACAGAAATAATAGATTAACATGTGAAGACTAGCAACATGATCTAAAACTGACTATGGAGAGCTGAGAAATATCTAATCTATAAACCACGTGTCAAACTCAAGGCCAGGGGGACAAATCCAGCCCTTTAAAACATCCAAATCGGGCCGCAGGGAAAGAAAACCGTATTCATTACTAAATAATATAGTTGTGGATATCTCAGTAAGGTGGCAAACGGGCGTAAAATATCTGGCAAATTTCCACGGGAACATAAGCTTGGGAATTTTGACAATATTCAAAATTGTTTCAAATTATTTATTGAAATTAAGCAGAAAATCACTTTATCATATCCAAACATAAATATTGGCATCCATGCAAAATAATACACTTTAAAAAACAAATTTACAATTATTCAAGTAGAGTTTTATTGAATTTGTCACAAATTCAATAAAACTCTACAATATTTGCAGAGGTTCATACTTTTTCCATGATTGCAGAACATGATGGAAGTCATTTTTATTCTCACATTGTTCCTCAATCCTCAAATTATTAGACAAAATGTCCCCAAATTAGATAAATATAGTCATTACCTACCACCTATTGTTGGTGCCTTATATACTACCATATATACTTTTATATATTTTATACATGGAAAAGCAAAACAGCACTAATGTAGAATTTTTTTTTTATGCCGTTTTGTTTGTTTTTCAATTTATTTTTTCATTTATTTAAGTTTTTGTCTAATTTATTTCTGTCCCACAGTTGTATATTTACACTATTATTCTAGGTTGGTGTTTGTTTTAGTTTTTACTGTATTCTAGTCTATATAAAAACAAAACTAGTAAAACATCACAAGCATAAAAGGAAGAAAGGATGATGAAATATTGAATATTCAGCATTGGGTTCTAGCAGTGAAGTTAATAGAAAATGTGTTGGTCATTAAACCTTTATTTTGAAAATGATGCAACAGGTTCAGACGTGGTGGACTGGCTCTTCCATCACGTGGAAGGGTTCTCAGACCGCCGGGAAGCCCGTAAATATGCCAGCAACCTGCTGAAGGCTGGCTTCATCAGACACACGGTCAATAAGATCACCTTCTCAGAGCAGTGCTACTACGTGTTTGGTGATCTCTGTGGCAGTAAGTAGAAGTCAGCAGATGTTACAACACATCTGGTCCAGCTCATTGGACACCTGTAACCAGGTCTGCTCTCTTTAGACATGACACACCTGTCTCTCCATGATCACGATGGATCCAGTGGAGGGGCATCTGATCAGGACACTCTCCCCCCTCTGCCCCACCCGGGGGCCGCCCCGTGGCCCATGGCGCTGCCCTACCAGTTCCCCATTCCTCACCCATACGATCTGCCTCAGCCCTTCCTCGGTGGTCCAGCTGCTGGCAGTGCAGGAAGTCAAAACAGTGGTGAGTTCGGATGTCCTTTCTACAATATTTCTTCTCTTTAAGGCAAGAAAAAGGTATCTGTATAGTGTATTTCATACACAAGGCAACTCGATGTGCTTTACATGATCAAAAAGTACAACAAAAAACATTCAACACCTTAACATATATAAGAACACTAAATCAGAAGCAAAAACATTTAAAATCATCAGTAAAAACATTTGAAATCATCAAGTAAAAACATTTAAAATCATCAGTAAAAACATTTGAAATCATCAAGTAAAAACATTTAAAATCATCAGTAAAAACATTTAAAATCATCAGTAAAAACATGTAAAATCATCAGTAAAAACATGTAAAAACATGGACTTTATTTATACATAAGATGTTACAATGTGTTCACAAACATGGATATGGAATGTGTGAACAGATAAACACCTTGTGTAAGAACAGATAACTCAGTAGACGATGGGCTGCAGTTACTGTAAAAGGTGTGCACACTTAAAATTCAAGCAACCCAAATCACTGATGCATTAGAGGATTTTATTTACGTTCAAATGAATCTGACATGAGAATTTACACCATGAAGTCAAAGACATTTTCACCACCAGTGGTGATGTAGTTTCTACACAATACAAGCATTGAGCTGAGGTCTGCTATTGGAGCACGGCGAGTGTGCATGTGAGTGAGGGGTGTGGCTTTAGAGATAAAAGCACAGCACTCGGAGGATGCTACATTCCAAATCATGCTAGTTTTCTAAAATTACCTACCATGCCTTTCACAAAGACAACACCCAGCAAATCAAACAGCCCAAAGCAAAGTTTGTTCATCAATCTGATTGTTTTCATTCATATGATAATTTCCCCACAATATGTTTGTTTTGTAAATCAAAGGAAATAATCAAGCTTTAATAATCTGTAGAGAGCTGTAAATCCTCACTGCTCTCCTTAGGCTTTCAAGCCCCTCCCTCACTCATCGTCCCCCAAAATAATCCTGATAAATACCACATTTTAAATGTATTGAACTAACAGAGAACAAGACAAGTAACCACATGTTTCATAATAAATCAAAAACTAGATTAAAGTTATTACCTGCAAAAATGCAGGTAATAATGAAACATTGTTTACAATCTGTGGCAAAAAGCTGAAGAATACAAAAATGAAATTCAGTGCACGTATGAAATGGATTTGTTGAGTTTTTTTCTTTTTTCTTAAGAATTTTATGTTTTGATAGCGCTTTGAGATGACTATTGTTGTAGTTTGCGCTATATGAATAAACTTGAATTGAATTGAAAATGAACTAAAAAAAGTAACATGTTTCATAATGCAAGTGACATTTCATAAACACATTAAAACTCAAAAACTAAATTAAACTACAAATGCCCTTTTAATTTCTGTGACATTTTTAGGTTTCTCATTATTAATTTCTTTTTGTTAATTATCTTTATTGTCGATGAAAAAAAGCATTTTAGAAGATTGGCATGAAATTGAAAATGTCTTCCTGTTTGTCGCGCCCCACCTGTCATATCTCCATTCTCCACCAGGGGGCGCACCCCACACTTTGAGAAGCACTACATTAAAGTAATGTCAGTGGCAACGGTTACATGATTTTTTAATTTGGAATGAGTTATTCCAAATTAAATTATTCAGAATGAAAGTGTTCTGCTTTGTGTTTACATGGAAATAATAATTCTGAGTTGAGGTTTACATGGAAAACAGGTTTATTTAATTCCTCTTTAGGTGTGGGGGTTGGGAAGGGTTCTGATTGAACAGGGGTAGAACGTGACGTATTCACATGTATCAGGGAGGAACACACAGGCTGTAACACAGAAGAACATGAGAACTGTTTTCACTTTTATTTTGGTAGTAGTTTTGAAGCAGCAGCTGGACAATAACACGCGGTTTCACTTTCTTCTGCTGAGCAGGAGAAGGAGATAGAAGTCTGTACTTTGGTCAATCAAAGCCAGTGGTTAATGTAACATCTGTTCTACCTCCATCTACAGAACGATTAGTGAAAAAATAACTTTATAATGATCCACACGTCATTAGTGAAGCTCTGGTGTTTCATGTCCTGATGAAGCTGTTCTGTTTGCCAACGTCCGTGTGTGTGTGTGTGCGCGTGTGTAATAAGTCTGTGTGTCAGTGTGAATGTCCGCATGTTTTATTTTTCTATCCATCCAGTCTTCATTATATCCATGTCTTCAAAGGCTCTAGCCCGGGCAGCCATCTTGGATTATGTCATCACCAGCACATCATTGCAGCAAGTCGAGCATGCTCAGAACGACTGGAATTAACTTAAAGCGTAATTAAGTGTTAACAAGAAAGAATGATTTATTTTGGAATAAACTAGCCACCTCTGATTTAAGTTTAAATCAGAATGAAATTAGCATTAGGAATAAAGTGTTTATAAGATCAGTTTAAAGAGGAATTCACTTTTATTCTGAATGAATGTGTGTTTACCTTGGATGCTGCTCTTACTCTCTCTGTTGTCGACCATTATTGTGTTGTTTTGAAAGCACAATGATTAAAATTCTAAATGTTCTATTGTTTCTGTTCTTGTGTAAACAGGAAGCAGCGGCTCCAACTGCAGTAAGAATGAAGGCCGTAAGTCTGGCGGCAGCGGCAGTGAAAGCGAGATCCGGAGCCACCGAGCTCCCAGCGAACGCTCGGCGGCTTCGCTGGGCGAGCGCAGCGTCCGCAGCTCCATCAGCCATCGCAGTGCCAACTCCCACTCTATAGCCTATGGCCCCGGCCTCGTCTACGGCCCCCCTGGTCTGCCCCCCCAGCCCGCACACTTACCCACATCTGCACCCGGGGCCCCTCCTGGCAGGGAGCTGCCCTCGATGCCGCCGGAGCTCACTGGTTCACGCCAGTCGCTCCGCCTGGCGGTGGGTAATGCCGGGGAGTTTTTTGTGGACTTGATGTGAGATTGTAATAGATTACTAATGAGAGCTGCAACCCAACATTCTTCTGTTCTTCCAACAATGAAACGTGTTTGGGTTGAAAATGTTTTCTCCTTCCGTCGTTTCTGCTTTTCTTCCTAGATGTAGTGGTCATACTTCTTCAATGAAGAAACCCTCCTCACTGTAGTTGGAACCAAAGCGCCTTTATTTCTCTATTTCTGTTCCAAAATGGGAGGAGTTTGTTTGTGGATTGACAAAAAGCAAAGAGAAAAAGAGACAGTGGTGAGCTGGGAGGGATGACTCATCTCTTTCTCTCCACATGGATGTTTTTCATTTGTCCTCGTCTGTTCCCCCCCCCCCCCACTCTGTCCACATCCAAACATAGCGAAGCCTCATCCCGTTATCTTCTTTTCTACTCTCTGACCTCTAACAAAAAACTGACTCAAAGATAAAACAAACACTAACTGATAACCTTGTTCAAACTTTTAAAAAAAAATGTTTGCTTGACTTTAAGAGAGAAATTTTAAACAAAAAAAAATGTATGTAGTGCAAATGATCCACAGTTTTTCCTCTGTAACAATGCAGTTGTTTTTTTATACAAAGTTGCTGACTACCGTAGTTTAATTTTTCTATGCTTAACCTCAGCATTAAGCTTTGAAAAAGGCCTTTTTTTACACTACCCTAAAGCTAAACTTGCATCTTGCTAACCGAAGAAACTTCTGACTGTCTTGTGATATTGTATAGTGGAAAAAAAAAGATTTCTTACCATGTCTTTCACACTACTCTTTTATCAAGAAAAAAAATGTCTTTTATTTATAAATATAGTTTTATGACTTAAAATGCTTCTGTGTATGTTTTCTTTTTTTTTTTTTTGCAAAGCGGAAAATTACAATCAAAGCATTTTTTCCTTCTTTTAAAATGACCTGAGGCTATAATATTTAAGAGCAGCTGCTTCCAGACTGTCCGAGAGCAGGAATGCGGAGGACGGGCTTGTCTGTCATACAGATGTGTGTGTGTGTGTGTCAAGAAGAAGAATCCGCCTGTTTACATTTTAGAGTTGCCTCAGAAACAAACAAACCTCAATGAGAAATGTTCCTCAGAGTCTTCAGATGAGAAAGAAGAGCCTGTTGATGGGAGCTTGGTTCAGGTTAAGCCTATAAAATAAAGATGGACCACCCACACTGCTGAGCTCAGTCTGGATAAACCTCATGGGGGTTGTTTTTTTTATATATATATATATATATATATATACTATTAGCAAGTTTATAAAAAAAAAATTCTATAAAGTTGGTCTTGTTCGGCCAACTGCCAAATATGAAGTGCAATAAAAAAAAGCATTAAGCAAAGCTCCCCATGGCTCCTTCCCAACACAATAACACAGCAGAAGCTGTGTCCATAATTTACAGATATGGGATCCCTGGGGATGGATAACAGTATTATATTTTACAGATTTTCACATTTTTTAAAGAAGTTCAAGATTATGGATTTCAGTCGAGGGATGACCTTGTCATGAATCCGAAAAAGCAAAAAACTAAAGAAAAGTAATTATTGCTTTTAAAGTCGTAAAGAGTGGAGAAATCCTACATAACACTTATAAACGGGGATAATTTAAGCATAAATTAAGGTGTAGCGTCCAAGTCCTTTAACTTTGTCCACTACTGGTTGCATTCAGAGATTGTTCAACGACTTTGATATATTTGCTCGTTTAAGACATTAATAAATCAAAGCGTTTCCAATATATATATATATATATATATATATATACACAAACTGTTAGCTTCTTTATCCAAAGGAAAAACACCTGTGCCATCGCCATGGCAACCAAAATCACCTTCTTGTCCCCCTCCCACATCAGGCTCAGGTAAACAAGAACAAAATAAAATACAAAAAGGTGTACAGAATGTTATGAAAAAATGATGGCTCCTACAGAAGTCATAGGATTAAGAAACACTGTAAATGCATACATTTACATTACAGTGTTGCATGACTACTAATCAACACATGATTCAAATTAGGCATGTACCTGTATATTGAAGTTGCAAGGATACAATAACTGCAGTGTATTTTTATTTTATTACATTTTATTTTTTTCTCTCTAAATCTTCTGTTCTATTTTTAAAAGGAGATGAAGGAGCATAATTTTGAACAAAAAAATTTACAACAAAATACCAAAATGAAGAACTTTAGTGAATAGTGTTCTATTCACTAAAGATTTATTATAGTAAACAATCGTAAACAAAATAAAATAATGAAACAAAATAGGGAATATAATTTCTGCAAATTTGAAAGTAAAAAAAATTAAATTTAAACGATTGTAATCATATATCAATCAAGATGCCATTCATTTAGAATATATATATATATACATCTTTTTTAAAGTCTTCATACACAAGTTAAATTCGTTTAAGAAAACAATAGATTTGGGGGATGATTTTAATACTGTATTTTGTGGATAAAGAGGTTGGCTAATAAGGAGGTAATAATCGTGCAGCTTATCGTACCAGGGCCTGGGTGCGGTTTACACTCAGCTCCAACCGCGCCTTTTCCTGTCACAGCGGAACGGCGGTGCGTGACGGCGGGTCAGCTGACAGCTCTCAGCGGCAGCCAGTGACCACCGTATCCCCGACTCAGAGGCTCAACTCACGGCCGGACGGTAGCGGCGGCGGGGGAAAGGACACACTGGTGGCGTTCGCAAGACCTTAAGGGTGAGTCAAACCAGAAAGCAAAGACGCATTTGATTTCTTTTAGTAAAGAAAGGCTGTTTTTTTTACGTAGCCAATGTGGGAAGCCATTGAAGCGGTTTCATCTGCGGTAATGCTAACGTTAGCAGCTACAATGCTAAGCTAACATTAGGCTAGCGGTGGTTATCAGCTGGAAGCCGGAAACGCAGGGCATGTCGTTTCAAAATAAATAGCACATACTAGGAGTTAATGTCTCATTTTCAAGAAAACTGTTTGTCTTTTTAACTCTTTGTTTAAACAATCAAAAATAATTACGACAGTTGATGTCCAGACATGTTTAGAACGTTACTAGTATTTTTAAAAAGCAACTTTCATTTACCGGAAGTCGTGACATTTTTCACAGCACTCGACGCTGCTTTACCGCCAGCTAGCCTGGCTATGATATGCTAAATTAGCTAGCTACTGATCACTCTGGGTATTCTCCATCACTTTGATCTCATTTGAAGGTCATTGATCTTTTACTGCATTAGCCACGTAAGGTTTAATTACAGTCCAACGTTTTAAATTAACCGTGTTCCGGAATAACCCGAGGCCGAAGAAAGAAGATGAAAAATTGATGAATGTGAGAAAACGGCCCGACTGAAGCAGACATCTTGACTTCACCAAAAAATAGGTGATTAAACCTCCTGTGGATCTGAATTACTCGGTCAGATATGTTTTAATTGGGACTGCAACACTGATTTAAAGTGATATTCTTGTTCTAAATGTGTTGTCTGGATTATGGCTTCGAGGATTTCTTTGCGATGTCCTTCATCCTCTTTTTTTTTTTTTTTTTTTTTCAGAAGCTTCATCCTTTACATGAGAACTGCTTCGTGCCTTCATAGAATTGTTTGTCCATTCATTCTCATTATAGCTTTTTTGTGGCTCATTTGCGTTTTGTCATTGACTGGACTGTGGAAAATGTATTTTTTAGGCATATTTAAACCACTGTCAGTGGATTTGGTTTAATCAGCGAAGAGAGATTTTGATCTGGACACACGAAGTGTTCGTCTTCACACACTGACTGTTAATCTGTAGTTAATCTGACTAAGGAGCAAAAACAAGGAATTTACTTAGCTGAGAGTGGTACATATAGTGTGTTAGTGTTAGACCGATACATCGGCTGGTCGATATTATCGGCTGATTTTTGCTTTTTTTACATGTGTCGGCCGATGCGATCCGCATTATTTACAGAGAGCAGAAATATTTTTTCTTTTTTCTTGTTCTACATCACCTCTGTTTTTAATATTTGTTAAATGTTTACTTGTTGTTGTTCAACCCCACCGTTGTTAAATTCAATAAATGTTCCTTCATTGTGTAATTTTTATAATGTAAATTGAGTGAGCAAAAGTAGTAACGGTTCCAAAAAATTGGTAGTCCGTATCGATCATCGGCTAATTAGGCTGATGGAAAAAAAATTGATATCTGCCCTAAAAAGCTTCCTTGTGCATTCGCTCGCTGTCACTTTTTTGGGGGTTTTTTTTTTTTTTGCTTTTCTATAATCTTTTCTTTTTTTCTTTCTTTGTGTCTTTTTGCAGGAGTAGGTTTGGTTTCACCATGGAAAGTTGGGATTGAGAGAAATTCACAATGATCGGAGGACTCTTCATCTACAACCATAAGGGGGAGGTCCTCATCTCCCGTGTATATCGAGATGACATAGGGTAGGTTCCCAACCCATGAGCAAACAACCTAAAAATAAAAACTAGGCTCAAATCCAGCGTGGGTGGATATGTCACAGTGGGAAATGGATGAGAGAGGATCAAGTCTCTCTTTGTGGCTGTGTTTACTTTGTTGAAGGATGGAATCAAAAAGGAGCAAAGATAACGGACTGCAAGCTCGATGAAAACAGCCATTTATACTAAACAATAATAATAAATAATCATTACAGATCAATGCTTTTGTAACCTTGACAATACATTAAACTAATAAATGTCTGTGAATCATTGTTTAAAGTCCGTGTAAAGCAAATTCAACCATTTTATTCCAAACACATTAAATAGGTCATAAATGTTTTCTTTAAAACATGTAAAAAGCCATTTATAACATAATTATGGAGCTAGGCTTCACAAACTGTGTTTTTAATTTTTGTGTTCAGGATTTAATGGGCGGGTCAGAAATCATAGCCGCGTTACGTAACGTAGCCATCATTAGCATAAACCCGACCCTGCTGCTGAAGCACATCAAACTCCTACGCCTCCAGCGGGCGCAATTCGACCCCTAGCCGAAAACAAACCACTTATTGGGAGTCAAAGGAATAAAACGCTGGTGCCACGTTTTCTGTGAAATGAGCAACTTTATACACCGCGATTTTGTTAATCGCCTCTAATGGTGCAGTTATGACTCTACCTGGGAGGGATGCACATATTCAGACTCGAGCGGAGCAGACGTTTCTGCTGACACCACGTTTATCCTGATCCGAGCACGTTTAGAAAACCAATGGGAGAAGCACTATCAAAGCTGGAGCCACTGTCACACTGCTCTCTCACATAGGTATAGGGTTAATACACGGAGACGCCAACCTTCCTGCGTGTCGGTGTGATTCCAGCGCCTCTAACAGACACGCCCCCAGCGTCTCAGAGCAGAGAGAAGTGCTTGTTTTGACATGATTTTTGGACCTAATTTTATATATTTAGTGATTTTTTTTTTTTCATCTTTCAAATGTGTCTCAGTGGTTAATGACACATGTTTCTGTGGTGTGACGAACTCATAACACACACTTATTTCTGCTTTACACAGACTTTAAATGTAATTACTTTGCTCTGAAAATTTCAAATCAGAGATATGAAACTCAGTTTAGCTCAGGGGCCAAATAAGGACCAGTTTGATCTAACTTTTAACATTAATGTGCCCGAGTTTCCACTTTTACATATACATGATATGTAAAGTGATGACAATTTCTAATAATTAAGTGACAGGTATGAGTCTCTGCAGGAACTTTACCTAACATTTCCTTGATAGTATTTTTTTTACCAATTTTTGTTTTAGAGCTTTTTTTTTTTTTTTTTTTTTTTTTGAGAAATTTCAGAATTTTTTTATTTTTTATTTTTTTAATTAAAATTTTTGTTCTTTCATCAACTTGTGATTAAAAATGACTCCCATCATGTGATTTATGGGGAAAACTGAGCCCGACAAATATTGTGGAGTTTGATTGAATGTGATTGTGTAGAGGCTGATTTATCTATAACAGAGTTATTTTGTAATTTACACCTAATTATTGTTTTCTCAATCATCTTTACTTTCTCCTACGGGCTACATTGGATGTTCTAAAGGGCCAGGTTTGCACAAAATTATCTTGATTTAAACTGATTTATTGATATTTGAAGTTTCTGAATTTACTTTTAGGGTGTACCATTTCTGTAATATATTCTTTTATCAACTTTCCCTTATTTAATGTAATCACAAATATACTAAAAGTCCCTAAATAAGCTAAAGTGCTGACTAGGGAATCATTAAGGTAAATTGTATATTTTTCAAATCTTTAAAAATAGAAGATTGCGTCAAAACTCCTAAGATTGAGCAGGTTTTCATAGCAATAGATTTTTTTGTTACATGTTATGAATTCATTTTGTTTATGTTTCCCAAACACTTGCTAAACATTTTCCGACATGTTTAATAGGGAAAAAAAGATGAGAATGCGTAATATTCTCCTAAAACATGAAGGTGAGTCCATGTCATAATGGTTTTAGATTCAGGTTTTTAATTTTTGAATTCTGTCCATGATTTCAATAATCACAGAAAATTAGAGGCCTAACAAGCATCTAATACAACAATTAATGGAAAGTTGTAATATTTTAAGTGCACATAAAGTTCTTACTCTATACATACTATTTTAATTTTATTTAATGCCTAAAAAGCAAAAAGTTTAACCTATTTTTGTTTCATGCTTTTTTTTGAACGCTTGAGAACATGCAAAAGCCTTAAAAACAGTCTTGTTCTGTGAGTTTGAGTTTTTTTCATAAATAAGTTTAAATGGTGTCAGTATTAAATAAAAAAAGACGTTCATCTCACTAATGTGTTTTTTTCCTTCAAAATTGTGATTTTTTTTCTTTGCTATAAACATGCGTCCAGCTCGAGTTAATAAAGATAATAAAAATCAGCCAGAACACTAAAAAAAACAACTATTACGCACAATTTTAAATTTTGTATTTTGAAAATATTGGATGTATTTCCATACATCATAGTGTATAAACAATTATCCCATCCTTTGTCATGTGTGCATAAAATTGGAAAATAAATAGTTTTTAGTCTATTTCTTTTTCTTAGTTCCTTATTTTCTTTCTTCCTGTTATGCAAACACAGCTGTTTGCATCAGTCAGCAATCCTTCAGTAATATACCACACACAACCTTCACCAGTAAAGGAAATAGAATTAGTGTACATGTGATACATCACAATACATTTCCATGCTGTTATTTGTTTGGTTTGAAACGGAGCTGTGTAATCCAGCTAACCTTTCATTAATGACACCATGTTACTCACTCTGTCTACATGATGCACCATCGTGTGTTTTTGTGCATTTTTGTCTTCTTTTCCTTCATCCGCTCTCTCCTCTTTATCCTCTGTATTACCATTTATCTTCATCTGTTCATCTTGGCCCCCTGTAGGAATCGGTAAGAGATGCTCCACCCTCAAGCATGACCCCACCCCTATCGTAGCCACCAATCAGTGACCCTGTGATACCCTAAAGTGCATGCTGTTAACTCTGGTAGTCTCAGCATGAGTCACTTTGCTCTAATTGAACGGATGGTGGTAATTAGTATGAGCTAACACATTTAGCCGCTCTGAGGCCCACAGGTAACGGTTTCTAAGCATGTAGACCAAGCATGGCGTATGATGGTTTACGTAGATCCTTTGCTCCTATTCTCTCTCTTTTAAATGCAGACGTTGAAGGTATCTGAAGTCTTTCATCTCACATATCCAAACGCTTCAGGTGTAGATTAGTTTTGTGTTTTGTAAAATAAGTGAAATCTAAATAATATAACAGTTGAAACCAGTCTTTCCGCTAGACAGGGTGTAGTGAGGGGTAATACAGAGGGTTAATGTTATTATTAGTTCCCACCAGGCTAGGGGTCAATTATAATTGTAATTGATAATTAATTACAATTATGGTGTCATTATCATTAAATGGTAATTTTAAGAATCTGTTGCTGTCGTAATTGTAATTAAATTGTAATTGAGTTTAGATAATTTACTTTGTAATTGTAATCGCCATTAAAATTCTATAAAAATGTGAATTATAATTTAACACTAAACTGGTGAACCATGTTACAGTTGTATGTACAGTTCTACACATATGTAGTTAATAATTATTAAAATGTTTCATACCAAGCTAAAGATAAATGAATCTAGTGTATACTGACACAAAAAAAGTCTCAGATGCCCACACCATAAATATTAAAACCTATATTTTCATTGATTAGGAAGTCTAACAAAGTAATCAATAGATAGAAAATAAATTAGATGATAGATATTTGTTTTTAATGTATTTTACAGCTGATTTAGGACCCGTTAGCATTAGAGATGCTAACAGAAAGCTAACACAAGAATTAGATTATTTATTTCAGGCTTAGTAATTGTGATTAATTGTAATTTAACTTTAGTAATTGAGAACGTAATTGACTTTCTGAGGATAAAAATTATTGTAATTTCATTGTAATTGGGGAAAAATGCTGGTCACTGTAATCGTATATGAATTATAATTGAACATGGGTAATTGAAAACGTAATTGTAACTGAAAAATGTAATTAATCCCAACACTGGTTCTGACCAAGTAGTTTGATTGGACAAGAGACATTCTGAGACTTTTTACACATTATCACTCCACTGTAAAGGTGTTATAATAACCGTTAGAAAATGTTTGTGTTGCCTGGCAACAGCCTTAAATCCTTTCCAATTGTGGACATATTTGTTTTAGAGGAGCAAAATAAATGATTAAATTAAACAAATTATAATCTCCTGTTATTTAATACTGTTGAATATCCACACAGGTGTGATTATCTACGACCAAATCACACCGAGAGTGTGATGTAGCTTAAATTATTAAAGTCAGATCCACTGTCCTGGATTTTTCAACAGTTTCTGGCCAAACAATTAAAATTAGACGGAGAGATTAGGTGTCGTTAATAAGCCTTTTCACACACTCTGTAATCTCGCACTTGTTCAGTTCTCGTGCATGAGGTCAAAGGTCAAGAGAGATAAACTCACTTTAGCTGCGACAGGGAGTCTGACAGAGATTAGATTATTTTTACTGTTGGAGCGTTGATTCCTTAAAAGATTTTTTGGAAATGTATTGTTCTCCAAGGCAGAAAGACAGTTAGCTGCTAAAGCTAATGCTGCTAAAGCTAATGCTGCGCACAAGTTGAAAATGTAGGGTTTTTTCTGACTTTTAAAACTGTTTCACTTATCGGCCTGTTTAGTGTCCATATTGTGCACTTCCTTCTATTTGTAAATGTAATTAAAATAATAGGTTAATAAAAATAATGATGGAACTGGTTAATTTACCGTTTACGTTCATACTGTCCTTTTCACACTCGTCTCATCAATAATAATGATGCATTTTATTTATAAGCACTTTTAAAAAAAAACTTGGACACTTTACAGTTGTTAAAACAATTACACAAATCAAATACGAAACTAACAATAATAAAGGTAAATACAGAAAATACATAATCAAAAGTTAAAAGCTTGTAGAAGGAATGTAAACAGAGGAGGTCTGTCACTGATACTGTTTATAACATCAGTTTTACTAAAGTCTTCAGATACGTGATCATTCCTGGGTAGAGTCCTAATCCACCTGCTGGAGACCCTGGTAGTCTGTGTTTTCAACCACCAGGGGTCACCTGTGTGGAAGTGAGAGGACTGCCCTAGCTTCCTTACTGCTGCTGAGCAGCTTCCATAGGTTTTTAAACGTGCTCTGATTGGCCGAAAGTGACATCAGTAGAAAACCCTGGTCCCTCCTCCAGTCTGAATATGTGGAATATTAATAATACAAACACTATTAAAACACTAACGATTAGGGATGTAACGATTAATCGTAAGGCAGTTAAAAATCGATTCATAGGTATCATGGTTCACATCGATGCTCTGAAAATTGAATCGCAGTAATTTTTTTAAACAGCAGAGTAATGGAAACAGGCGTGGGACGAGCGTGTAGGATTTATTTTACTCTATTTTCAATGTAGTGAAGTATTGTTACTGGAAACAACATTGACTTAAGTAAAAGTGAAATTACAGATTTTAGAAAGTACTCTAAAAAGCTACTTAATTACAGTAACGAGAGTAAATGTAATTTGTTACTTTCCACCCCTGTCCAAGTTACAACTTGTGATTTGTAAAATGTAAATAATAGATATTTTGAAATGTAAGTATTGTTTTAGGGTAACATTTAAACATTCTGTCCGGGGTCTACAGATGAAAAATAGCCTTTTGGGTATTAATGTACACTGTCCCTGTTCAATAAACCAATAAAAAGTAATTAATTCATAATTTCCAATATATAATAAAATAGTGATTAATCAGTTATCCATTATTTTTATTTTATTTTTTCACCCTCCCCTAATAGAGATCATTTTTATTGTAGAAGTTCAGCAGCTGTGAGTTAATCTAAGTAAGAGCTGGAGAATAGTCTGCTCTGTCATTGAGCTATTGTGATTTAACACACATTTTAAGCCTTTTAAAAAATAGAAATAAATATACTCAAAATTAGTTCCAGCCAATGACGAGAAGTTATGACACAATTCTGTGAAGGTTTATTAAAAGGTGAAACAGATTAATGACTGAATACAACACATAGTTTTTATTGTTTTCCATTCTGATGCTTCGTATCAAAGGTCAGTAAAGTAGTCATGTTTCTTCTAAATTATATTTTCTTTTAACTGATGTTTATAAAGTCATTGTGAGATGTTGTAGAGCAGAGCGTAAATCAGACTGATTTCTTCACCTCTCTGAAGGGATTCTTGTCCAAACATGTTTTCTCTCCCTCACTAATCCAGACTTTAACTACACATGCAACAGGGAGAAGTTTTCCTAACGCAGCTTTAATATTTTAATTCCCAACATTTGATCTAATTCTGTAAAATGTTTTGAATTTTAAAGAAATCCAAAATGAATTGTATTTTTTTTTTTTTTTTTTTAATAATTGTTTCAGTGTCGTCTGAGGCTCTTGTTTGTTGTTCTCTTTCTGGTTATTATCAAAGTTTACTGACAACAAAAAGGAAAAGTATCGTCTTTTGTTGGTGGGAAAATGGTTTTAAATCAAATCATCTTCTGAAAATGGTTGGAAACAGTGAAGTGTAATCTGATCTTTCTCATGATGTCATCGTGCTCAGCCCAAAGTGTTCCATAAAGCGACTCCTCATTCCTCTTCTTTTCCTTTTCTTTCTTTAATCTTTTCTTTCAAGGCGTAACGCAGTGGACGCCTTTCGCGTGAACGTGATTCACGCCCGGCAGCAGGTCAGATCTCCAGTAACCAACATCGCCAGGACCAGCTTCTTTCACGTCAAGCGCTCCAACATCTGGTTGGCAGCGGTCACAAAGCAGAATGTCAACGCTGCCATGGTGTTCGAGTTCCTCTACAAGATGTGTGACGTGATGACCGCATATTTTGGCAAAATCAGCGAGGAGAACATCAAGAACAACTTCGTGCTCATCTACGAGCTGCTCGACGGTAGGATAGTGTGGCGTTATTAAATGGTCACATGGTTCCCACCAGGAGGTTTGCAGATTAGGCAACTGGCGGCCCGGGGGCCAAATTTGGCCTTCGGGCCTCCATTTGCGGCCCCTGAAACAAATCCCCCAAAAATATGTTTCATGAATGGAAGGAATATAAAACTCAATATAACACACAAGTAACTCCCAAAACACACAAATCAACAGCAAAATGCACACAGTACACAAAAACACACACACACACAAATTCCAAAAATACACAAAATGACTAATAAAACACAAAGATCTACACAACAACCACTTAAACAAACAAAATGACTACAAAAGCACAAACTGTCTATAAAATTACACAAAATGACAGGACAATTCACAAAAACAACAAAATTACAGAAAGTGACTCCAAAAATGTCCAAATCGACTATATAAATACAGAAATGACAGAAAAATAAACAAAATGACAACAAAAAAATAACAAAAGCACACACAATGACTCCAAAACACACAAAATTACAGATTTCAGATTTCTAAATGCCCTCGGATCAGATATAATCACATTTTTGTGGCCCCTGCTGTGAAAGAGTTGCCCATTCCTGCTGTAGGGGATGTGGGGGGAGAGTCCCACGGAATATATTGAAATTTATAACCCTCTGAAACACTTTTTCCTGCATTTTGATGACCAAATATTGTGAAGTAAAGCTAAAAAATTTTTTTTTTTTAATTTTGAACAAATGAATAAAAAAAAATAAATGAAAACTAATAAACAAATCTCAACAGAAATCTCTATAAAATAAAGGTCAATAACAAGGGATGAAAAGGCCAGGCTTGTCCAGTCCTACCCCCGTTCTTCACCATTAACAAATCAAAATACAATAAAATAAACTAAATACTCCCAATCGAGCTATGAAGAAAAACAACAAAATGAACATGCTCCATCAACATCTGTGAGATTTACATTTTCCTCCTTAATTTATTTTTTTGTGATTAATTTTTAGTTTTTTCATAAGTTATACATTAGGTACAGGAAACAGTTGTCAATCGTTTACATACTGCATGTGATCGGTCACACTGAGTAGCCATTGTTCCTGTACATTTCATCCCCCCTCACACACACACACACACACACACACACTCCCAGCATCCCCACAGAATGCAGCCAAGGTTTAAGACCACTAAGAAGTAAGAGGAAAGCCTCCTTCATGTCTGTACTTTTTAAAGATATATCTTTGTACATGTTTTTCAAACTTAATTATATTTATACTTCGTTTAATCATTTCATCAAGATCGTTCCACAAAACCACACCACAAATGGAAATATACATTTTAAATTATTCCAAGCACACTGTTTAGTTTGCCTCTAAAGTTATAACTTATAACCCCTCTTTTTTTGTATGTTTACAGGTAGCTTATTTTTAATTTTTTGCTTTATATATTATCTGTGCAGGCTTAAATTGTACCCGGGGTGTGTGATTGTATAAACAGAATATTGGTGTGTTCATAATATTCTTTATCGTTGTTAAAGCCTCACTTTAAAACCAAAAGTTATTTATTTTTGAATTGGTGAAGGGTGATGATGAATGGAGTTAGTTACTTATGCTTGGTATAAATCCTCCACAAATAATTACTCAGACACTTTAAGGACAAGAAATAACATTTTACACTGGTGGAATCACAGCGTAGGGGCCGACATCACAGCGTAGGGGCCCCTACGCTCAACAGCGCTGGCTAGAGCCCTGTGTCAATGCTTTATTTTTTTTCCAGTGAAAGTTTGTTCTGATGCTCGTGTTCTGTTTTTATCTCTGACCTAAAGTTCTGTGTTTACTCACAGAGATTCTGGACTTTGGCTACCCCCAGAACTCTGAAACTGGAGCACTGAAAACCTTCATCACCCAGCAAGGCATTAAGGGCCAGGTCAGCAACACACGTCCACTTTAGATATTATTTATATTATCATCGTCACATCATAATATTTGTTTTCATACTGATTCATATTCTTCTGTTTCTCTTGTTTGTCTTAAATGTGGCTTTTTTGGACACTTCAGCACCAGGTGGGTAATAATCTGCTAAAGTTATGAATTTAATCTCCTGTTGAACCAAGGTTCCCACGAATCCTTTAAAAGTCTTAAATAAAGGCCTTAATTGTCATTAAAATGTCTTAAATCAATGTTTGAAAAGTCTTACATTTTAACACACAAGTATGATTTTTATGATTGTAATTAGTCTCACATTTCAAAATAAATGGGAACATTAGCTTTTAAAAATATATCTAATTTACCGTAACATTGCGTAATCACAACAGTGGAACCAACTATAAAACAGTGATGTGGTTGCAGGTGGACTCTGCAGATGCATGACATGCTTATAAGAACTTTCAACAACATTGAGGAAATGTAAATGAAGATTTTTCTGAATAGTTTTTGTTTGATAGATTTCTGGCTATTTTTGTAGTCATTTTGTGTTTTTTGAGTGATTGTTTTTTTTAGTCATTTTTTTGTGTATTTTATTGTCATTTTGTGTTTATTTTGGGGGTCGCCAGTTGCACGTTTGCACCAAACACCAGGGCTGGACGATATGGACCAAAACTCATCTCGATATTTTTTCCCCAAAATAGCGATATAAGATATAAATCTCGATAATTTTAATTCAATGAAGTCTTTGCTGAAAGACGATTCTGGGTTAAATGCAAAAACAGACGTGCCAATTTTGGCTTTTTCTCCTATAAAGGGACAGCACGTGTGAGTGAATTCTGTAGTGAGGCTTGGGTTAGAATGTACTCAGAAATCCGTCTAACCGTTCTTTTCATGATACTCTAGAAGTAGCGAATGCAGCGACTCCTAAAACCAGTGTTTTGATACAAAATAAGCTATAAAAAATATGTATGTATCTATATAGGTAATATTGTATTTTCTGAATTGCCAAAATGGAAAACTCGATATATCTTGAATATTGATATACTATATGGCCCACCACTACTAGACACTGGAAGAAATGCACTCTGACAATATGTAATTCATTTGGCATCTTTTTTCCCCCAATTATGTTTACTGTGAAGTTGGTTTTAAATTGAATTTCAAATGGGAATAAAAAGTCTTGAATTTAAATTGACTGAAGCTGTAGGAACCCCGTGAACCAATCGTTGCTTTGAGATGACTATTGTTGTAATTGAAGCTATTTAAATTAAATTGCTTTCCTCGTGCTGTTCGTCTGTCGACCTTTTCTTTTCGTCATGAGTCGTGACTTCTCTGGTTTCTTTCGATGTCTCCCAGACAAAAGAGGAGCAGTCTCAGATCACCAGCCAGGTGACGGGACAGATCGGCTGGCGTCGCGAGGGCATCAAGTATCGACGCAACGAGCTTTTCCTGGACGTACTGGAAAGTGTCAATCTGCTGATGTCGCCACAAGGTCAGTTATTACGGCGTGGATTTCAAACATAGCAGACGGACATCACATGATAAAATGTTTAAAACGTTAAACTCAGAAGTAAGATTACCAGAATTCTTAACATAAACGTACAGAGAATATCATTCTAAATACATTCCAAACTAAATCACTACCATGATCATTCACATTTTACAGCAGTGGTTCCAACATTTTTAACTAGATTTATATTTGAGGAAGTGAAAGTGTAGAATACAGTTGCTTTATTTAAAAAAAGAATAATAATAAGATACATTTTATTAGTCCCACAAGGGGACGTTTGCACATATTCATCAGCAGATAAATAAAATAAAAATAAAACATAATAAAAAATAGAAGATGTATACACACGTAGGCCTGTAGCGAGAGTAAGAGGTAAAACACGTGGCAACAAAGGACACTGCACAATAAAATACAGAATATATACTATAGTGTACATATAAACTATAGCTGACTGCCAGTGTTCTGGTTATATATTCTGACAGCTTGAAATACAACAGAACATACACTGCTAGAGTATGTAATGTGCAAAGTCACCAGCAGGAGGTGATGTAGGAGCAGTTCAATGAGCTAAACAAAAGGATTTATTGATTTTAAAAAAAACTGATCCACAATCATTATATTAATCTGGATCATCCCCAAAATCTGATCAGTTTTTTCTCATAACATTTTAGGTATTTCCTGAAAATTGACATCATCTGTTCATTAGTTTTTGAGTTAGTGCAGTGTTTTTCAACCTTGGGGTCATGATCCCATGTGGGGTCGCCTGATATGCCTAGTGAATTATTTTAAAATATCATTGATTAAAATTGTTTTATAATTATATTGTTATTATTTACTTGTTATTCTTTACCACACACACAATCTCTAACTAAAGTATTCTATTCTTTCACTTTCGCAAATATAACTCCAGCTCAAATAAAACACATATCTACTATGTATTAGTAATACAGTATAACGATCAAAAAGAAAAAAAATGTCTTTTATAATTTGTGATTTAAAAATGGGGTCACGACCCAAAACCATTTGGGAACCACTGAGTTTGTGTGTTCACTGACAAACAAATCAACAAAACCTGCTGGTAAAAACAGAACCTTATTAGTGAAAGGAAAAACACATTTTGAAAAATAGAATGACATTCACTCCTATTTATTTCCTATTTTTCTGTCCTGTGATGTTGCTTTTTTGTGTAATTTTTTAAACAGTTGAACATTCAACATTTAAGCAGAAAACAGATGTAAAAACAGATGAAACAGTAGTTATTTAAAGTAATTAGTGTGTAGTAAACCTGTGTGCCGTTCCTTCTGTGTTCAGGTCAGGTGCTGAGTGCTCACGTGTCGGGGAGAGTGGTGATGAAGAGCTACCTGAGCGGGATGCCCGAGTGCAAGTTTGGCATGAACGACAAGATCGTAATCGACAAACAGGGCAAAGGCGGAGCCTCGGACGACGCAGGGAAGAGGTGAGCGACTCTTCTACAACACGACACACAGTCTTTTTCAGTTACTTTTTAATATAAAAAAAACCACAAATAAGTTTCTACTTGTGGTTTGTCTTCATCCATCAGCTCTTTGTGTCTTATCTGTGGTTCTTTTGTTTACCATAACATCTGTTTTCATTTCTGTGGATGCGTCTCTCCTTCTTTCTTTTCTATGTGCTGTTCCTCAGTGATTTAGGGGGAGGCAGGTACTGTACTGACGCACATTTCACCCACAGATGTTTCTACCCTGTAATCCACACCTCATGCACTGTAGCTCCGCCCCCCCCCCCCCACACACACACACACACACACACACACACACACCTGAAACATGTCATTAACTCCTCTGTGCTGTGCCTTGTATTGGTTTGTTTTTTTGCCCCGACACATCATAATATTAACCTTTCTCCCAAAGCCTCACATTGACTGTGGTTTGTTGTAGATTAGCATCTTTAACTGCATCCACCTTCATTTTTCCTGCTGTTAGCATCCTTTATCATTGCTAAAAGAAAAGTGTTTGTGTGTGTCCTACCGGCAGTGGGAAGCAGTCGATCGCCATCGATGACTGCACTTTCCATCAGTGTGTGCGCCTCAGCAAGTTTGATTCAGAGCGCAGCATCAGCTTCATCCCTCCTGACGGCGAGTACGAGCTCATGAGGTCAGTGCAACGTTCTCCTGAGTAAAAAGCAGCAAAGCTAGCTAAAATTGTGGCTGTTTTGGTGAAAAGAAAAAGACAGAGAATATTAATGTTTTATTGTGATTTTAAGTTCTATAAATAAAAAGTGTAGGTTCTAGTGTTTATTTAATATATAACATAATAGAGATTGTTAATCTTCTAAGGACTGCTATAATAAGAATTCTGATGCCAT